>NW_020653743.1:12315948-12347099 GCF_003589595.1 Hyposmocoma kahamanoa | reverse complement strand
TTGGCCTCCAATCACAGGTTCCGCCACGTTCCCGTCGTCCGATCGGTGTACGTCCAATGCTAGCGTCCCAAGTACGTTCTTTTGGTCTCTCGAAAGATATTGCACTCGGATATCAGATCTCCAAGGCATTTCTTACCCTCCAGGTCTCTTTGAGTCGGTTCCGAAAAGAAAAATCTTGCGGAACAAAGAACAACAGTAATGTCAACCTGAAATAACTTAGGGTCATTCTCTGGTTAGTGTTCTCTTCCTAATTTCCGTGGTAATATTCAAGTATTGAAGTTCATGAAATATTAAATGTTTCAAGGTATAATTTCCGAATATTAGATAATATTTCACAATGACATTATCGTATACTTAAGTAATAACATAACAATTGCCACAGAAACTAGGCAGTGAACGCTAATCCGAGAATGACTGATTACAGCTATAGCTATGTCATACATATAGTTTTCGATGATGTACAGTCAACAGCATATACACTTTTGTTTAAATATCGCCTCCAGTGCAACGGCATAAGATCGGATACGGCATGTATATAGCTTTATGAAACGCCCACTAAGTTTACATCCACGGTACATATAAAAGCCTGTCACTTGCGATAGTGAATAGGCGCCACAACAAGTAAGTACATTGTACGTAATAATGTTCTACATGCAATCATAGACAAACGCACTTTTTTATCGAGTATCATTCGAGAACCTAAAGTATCCACGTTGGAGCAGACCGCATATTCTTTCCCGTATTACTCGTCGAGTTATAATCGACTTTGGGATGTTTTCCTCCGTGTCTGCGGATAATGTCTTGGGATTACGATTCGTGCTATTAGGTCCTAGCGCTTTTGTTTAAATAGTTTTGAGATTAAAACTAAAGTCTAGTATCTTTTTGTCTCTAAAATTACCATGTACATCAAATCTTCGGGCTTTCTTAATAAGTTGCGTAGCGGACTGTATAAGTCTACAAGAATAGACGAAATGTACTTCGTTACAGACTTTATTATGCAATGTTAGTTATTTATGAAATTAGGAAGAAAGTCGCAAGCCAAAACAATGAGAAATTAAAAAGAGCTGTCTTTGAAAAGGCGCCAAAAAACCAGTACACTTGAATTTCGAATCCATAATTAATAAACTAAAACTAAGTAGTTTTTTAAGTTTATTGAACGTTACGAAGTTTTACTACCATGATATTCATTTTTTTGTGAAATTACTCCATTAGTTTGTTATAATTATTAATAACAAAGATCGAACACTTAGGAAAATTCATTCGAACCGGCTGGATTCGAACCAGCACGTTGAAGCAATCCGTGACAGATGTTCTGCCAATCAAACCACGAAACAAACCAGAACTTACGAATTTTTCTATGTGCTTCTTACAGATCTTTGTTTCTGGTTTTTAAATATTTTTTGCCGTAGCACCATCTTTGAGAAATTTAAAACTAAGTAGGTTGTGAATAAATATAATAGATTTTTAACTGCTTTTGGTTCAACACAAGTGATAATACCTTGTTATTGAATACTTTATTAATTTTTTTCTTTTATACAATCTTAAAATGCAACATCTTTTCCTATACCTAGTCACTCCTCTCAACTGAACATCCCGTGACCAAAGAAGCTTACTTACTATTCCAGATATCATATTACTTAATTGTATATAGTACATTGTGTATAAAATTCTATGTGTACAAAGAAAGTCATTTTGAAGTAGGTAATGTGAAACGTTGTTTTATTTGAATAATTAGAAGCATATAGATGGGTTTTAATTTAGTCTAGCCAAGATTCGTTATATAAGTTTTAAGACTTTCGTTGTTATTCACAATTTTTTTATTTTTTTATTACAGGTTTCTTACCAACAAGGTATGATTTCTTAAAATAATAATTCGATATTTCAGACACACTCCAAGGTCACGAGTTGATTACACTATTATGACTAATTCAAACAATAATAATAAGAATTACTTCTTCTGCCGAAAAATTAATAAGAATGACTTCTTGGTTATAATTTATCAGTTAGCTGATATAATATTAATAATAATAATAATAATAATAACGTTTATTCCTCCACAAAAACACGTATATATAGTTCTTAGTAATTAAGATACATCCAATAAGTTATTTTTGGGAGCTGGTGCTTGTTAAAGGCTTAACGCCTGTACTACAAGTCACCAGGCTCTCACCCTTGGAAATGACACATGACAATCTTAAGGTATTACTAAGATTAATTGTTTATAAAAGAAAAACATTTAAATAGCGAAAAAATACATTTGACATTATTGAACTGTATACACCTAAAAGATCAAACTTGAATTAAAATTAAATTTAAAAACTTTTTTGCACGTAAAAGATATTTGACCATGAGTGCGTGTTGTATTATGTGTGTGTTTGTGTATGTGTGTGTGCTCGCGGTTGCGTAGTTACGGATATATATATATATATATATACATATACATATAGAGATCCTACTCTACCCAAAGCTCCAAAAATAAACAAATAAATAGGTCCTAGAGTCATGCAATCGGATGAAGCAAAGCTTCAGTTTCATCGTAATTCAATTCTTGCAGCCAGTTTGCCAACTTCTTTTTACATTCGAACTTATTTAGTTGAAAGATGTTTAGTTCACGGTGGAGTGCATTGTACAGAAAATATATGATGAAAACTTTCAATATTTCTTTGGTAGCGGTCGAAATCCTCATGAAAGAATACGCCCAGGGAAATCTTGCCACCATATCTATGTTTGCCGCCAAGCTGTAATGTGAGCATTACTGCGTGTCGAGTTTGAAGAGTAAAGGTGAAATTACAGACGCATGTAACTTGTCAAGTTTGTTATGTTTAAGGGTGACGGTTGCAGTGAGAGTGCCACACAGATCTTTGCAATTTGAAGCTCTGAGTGACACTGCAACTGTTATGGACAGGCAAGTCGCTTTCCACCAGTCGCACGACTTGTCCATCCCGTCACTTGATATCATAAAAAAAAGTAATGTGAAGGACGCTAGTGAGACATATGTTAACAAGTCGCATGTGCCTGTAATTTCACCAGCACCCTTACCCTTCATAACTGGAAAGCAATAATGCTCTCATTATTACTTGGCGGCAGAAATAGGTAAGATGGTACTTCCCTTGACGAACTCTTTCATAAGAAGCTGTATTGTTACAAAACATTCATACATATAACATAATATAGAATAGTCATAAGTACATGCGGCCAAAGGACTTCCAACCTTCGTGTTCCCAATTGAAAAGCCACTGTTCTCTTACACGACGACTGCACTACAAAATACCTTCAGAATCTTTTAAAACCAACTTTGTACAAAGTCTATAAAACGCCAAACGGGGCAACCTTAGCATTTTCATTAAGTTTTCAAACGATTTGACGCTTAAACCTAGTAGATTAACCCTGAATGAAAGCTCGAATTTGCATAGAAATTAAAATTTACCTGGACCCGTATAGTGGACTTTGGGTGACAACGGGCCCTACGTAGGATTCCTGCCGAACTATGGGGAGGAATTTCAAATTCCTATTTCGAATCGCTGGTTTTAACAATTTTTCGAAATCGGAATTCTATTTCGAATAACAAAATGATTTCTTTTTACTTATTTTTTAAATATCGAACACATAATGCCATTGTTAAGGTTTTATTTTATGGGAATTTGTGTGTTATCGGTTTCTA
Organism: Hyposmocoma kahamanoa; assembly: GCF_003589595.1. NCBI lineage: Eukaryota > Metazoa > Arthropoda > Insecta > Lepidoptera > Cosmopterigidae > Hyposmocoma > Hyposmocoma kahamanoa. The sequence goes on along the minus strand of NW_020653743.1, from coordinate 12,343,438 downwards.
ATTAGATTTCCATACGGAGTGTTCTATTTTTGTTAATCCATTTTTTTTCTTATACATATATATTCACAATTAATATACACTTTGAGGGTGATTTTTGCTCCTTTCAAGGCCATTCTCTACAAGGACCACTTCTCACGTCAAATCACAAAGATGGCTTTTCTTAGGCGCTTTTGGTACCTGAGTTTTATAAGGTTTATTGCTATATAACATTAGGGTGACTTTTCAACCTTCTTTGATATTTCTGCTTATTATAAAACGCACAATAAACTGTTGTTCTATATTTATTTTGTTTAGGCTTGACTAAGATTGAACATAGAAAAAAAAAATTTGTTCATCATTACTATTTTTTTCTAGAGTACCAACTAAAAAAAATCATCTATACTAAATAAAGGTCGTGAAATAACGTATAAAAAACTCAGCGCGTAGACCGAGTAAGTATACGCCTACACAGCCCGTCCATTCCCCGTGTTCCCCGTTTACACCTCAAACGTATAAATATTACTCCGAAGAAAATTATATCAAAAGTTCCACCGAGGTATTCACGAAAAGATATTTGGTAGAATTAAAACAACACTTCGCCGGAGAAAAGTGGTTCCCCCTTTCTCCTACCCCGTTCCCCCTCCTCTGTACCCAAGATGGCTTCTTTTATATGGGGTGGACGGGGCCAGCCCCGCAAGAATAAAAGTATGCCATACCTTCCGTAGATAGATATGCAAGGTGGGGGTTAAGATTCGCGCGCTTTGTTCGTTCGATCGCGCTTTAAATTCAAATTGGTTTGAATTTCGAATGAGGGAGAATTTTTTTTTTTTGTCAATGGTATTATGAATTTATTATAAGAGCTAAATTCACATGTAACATTTTATTATTTACATATTTTTAGTTCTATTTACTTTAATGAGTATGTTCGTTTATGCCTGTGTCGTTTGTTAAATTATTTATGAAATAGAGAGAACTACCTGTTCGTTTCGTAATCAAATAGTGAACTTAAACAATTTTCAAGTACATTGGAAATTAAATGTAACCTAAATTGAACTTTAACGCATTCTTAATGGCTAACAAAACTTAAGATTATCTTAACAGCATAGCAAACTTAATTCAACTTTAATTGATACGCTCGCAAAAGTTTGCGTGATAAAATACCTTATTCCTTTCACATTAGAGTAGATATTAAGCGGATAATTGAAGGAGGTCCTTAACCTTCATATGTGGGTACATGACATACATGTTTTGATTTGTAAGGGTTATAGTATTTAGGTCAGTGTGTTACAACCTAGTTTTAAACGTAGACCTGTAAGGTGTTTTATCGTAGATAATTCTACTTTAAAATACAGTTTATGTATCGCATTACATTTTGAGCTGTAAGCTCGTGTAAATATCGTTCTTATAATGAATTATATTCATGCGTAAAAAGGTAAACAAATTAAGATTAATGGAGGACATTCGCTGTTGAAAATTTAGTAAATTCTTACGACATGAGCCACTACGTTTAGAATCAGTAGAGCTCCCCGGAGAAGTACTGCCACCTTTACCATTTCTGCCGCCAAGCAGTAATGTCAGCATTACTGTGTTCCAGTTTTGATGGGTACCTAATGGTGCTGGTGAAATTACAGGCACATGGGACTTGTCAACTTATGTCTCAGGGTGACGAGGACAGTGGCAGTATAGCTCAGATTTAAAACTCTGAGTGACATTGCAACTGATATGGACAGGCGTGTCCTCGCCACCAAACGCACGACTTGTTCGCCCCGTCACTTGGTATGATAAAATAACTATATCATATAAAAAATTAATTATAAAGTTTTCTAAAAAATCTATGTGTCTTTAACAGGTTCCATGGTCACGGCTGATTGTAAAGGGCCCGAAACGTTGGTTTGTTTGATAAAAGAAATATACGCGATTTGGACCCGAAAAAAATGGTTTCATTCCCAATGTGTAACAACTGCGATAACTTAAAACTCGAAAAGCAAGATATTCAAGATTATAAATAGCACGTGCAAAAGTAATCATTACAGTTTTTTTTTACATTTCTTTTTATTGTAGTATATATTACGTAATCCTAAAATTGCTATTCAATACAAAAAACGTTTTGTCTTTTAAGAAATGAAACTAGTTTTCCGGATTTATATCGCGTTCAAACAAACCTTTTGTTTGAAAAAACAAATGTACGCGATTTAAATCCGGAAAAATAGTTTCATTTCCTATATGTAATAATCGCGAAAACCTCGGAACTCGATACGTTTTGTCTTTTGTTTTTGTTCTTCTGTGTTAAAGATTTCGCACATGAAAACAAGTACTGTTGTAATTCAAAAATTACGGGATCGAGAAAACGGTTTGAAAAATTAAAAAGAAATACTGAATTAATCTTATTGCGAATAAAGGGGTTATTTTTTTATAATAATTAGTTATACACTTATAAACGAAAATGTAAGTTTATTGAGTGTTGTCTCAATTCGAACATTTTTGAGTTATGACAATATCAGCTTTCATATTATTAAGTCAGCCTAAAATTGTTTTATTCAACAAAAAAGCCCTACATTCTGTCTTTAGTGTTCTTCTTCTGTGTAATAACGAGCATTTGTGTTTAAGCCCATCACACACGTTTAATATTTCACATTAAGTGCGTATCCTCAAAAACACTTGCAAAGAACCCGATCCATCAACAATGACAACAAAATTTCGCCGCAAACGCACGTTTTTTCCTCCCATAATACCGAAAGCATAATTAATCGCCAACACCGCCCAGCCTTAACACCCCAGCCTTAATTGAATCTCTTACCCCCTTCCCCCCGTTGTCCCCCAGGAAAAACAACCCTTTCTTATTTTTCGACTTTCCCCTTGCAAGACGATAAATCCTTTGTAGACAACGGGGAGATATCTCACCAACTCTCAAATACAATTTTTCATTACAAAAATGCAACTTACAACCTCTATAGCAAACATATAAGACTCATTTTCATAGAAAGCAATGGAAAGTAAGAGTATTTTGAATTTGGTTTTGTTGAACAAGAAAAAGCCCCGCTATTCGTCATTGGAATTCCGCGGCGAATTTTGCTTCCATTTTCAAATCTCAGGAGTTTTGGATTTGGAATCGATATCCGGGGACTTTTTGAATTTATGGTTTTGCAGCCAGTGCTTTAGAACTTTTCACTTTCTTTAAATTATAACCGGCTTCACACACATATTGCGTTTATATTGAGTACTAGCCCGTTCCCGTGACTTCGCTTGCGTAGAATAAGTAATTCAAGTAGCCTATTGTACTATACTAATTTTCATTTATTTATTTATTTATTACATAAATCTATGCACTTATAGTTTCCCAAAACGTATGTAGATTAGTACTACTAAAAAAGAGAATTATAAAACACACAAAACACATCACTCCTACACAAATACATTTTAGATTATTATTCGATTCATACTTCCTTGTAAAACTTCATTATGTTTCCACTGTTATCAAATAAATGTATATATCCCTTATTTTATAGGAATATTTACATATACGTTATGTTAGGCATTTTGCGAGTGCTATTTCAATCTATAATGACCCGCGTACTGACTGAAACGAAACTAACTGCGTGGTGTGTCGTCGGTGTTGACGTTAGCAGTCAGTGTCGCTGGAAAAACCCAACTTGCCTGAAATGTTACAATTATTCCTTTCAATTTTTATCTCATCTATTTCTGCGACTCATTATTATAATACAAACGAACAAGACTGTGCCATCTGCCCCGTTGAAGACTCACACCCGCACCGCTGCCGTGGTAGTGCAGGGAGATACGCGTGAGTACTTCTACATCATTTTGACCAGGATAGTACAGGCGAAGAATTACTAGCGCCCTAAATACAGTCCACCTATAGCCGCGTGACTCGGCTTCCTTACACCACACGTTATATATATAAATAACATTCAATTTATGAAAGTTCTCTCTGGAGTTTTTTTTGTGTTGGTAACTTTTACACAACGGAGCAACGTGAATAGATACTCAGTGATAGCATCAGTGCCTTTATCACGATATGAGGGTAGTCGCCAGCGACCGCGTAAATTACATAACAATTTTGTATGGCAAATTATACAGCGCCCCTAGTGGTCATAAGAAGAAACAACATTTTAAATGCAAACATTGTACGCGGTCGCTAGCGATAACTGTCTCCGTAATCTCATGATAGAGGCACTAAAATACTTTTTATTATTATTTACTCGTAATAATCAACTGAGCAACAGACTTTATAAACACAACCGTTACTTAGTAAATATTTCAAACTGTACGTCATCGTCATATTTTCATTTGACACGGTTCGTACAATAACCTGCACGCATTATCTAAAATAGGTTTTATATATATATATAAACGAACTAATATACAGGTTGTAATTGTTAAGTGTGCCCAGATGATTCAAAACCCGTAAATGAAAGAAGTCTCAGTTGACCTCCTTTAAGAGGTAACAATGAGTTAGCAAAACTGCTATGAATAAAATAATAAAACTATCTTTTAATTGACTAAAAATAAACAGTTTTAAGTAAGTACACAATTTTGTATTCAAAGCTTCTACTTTTATTTAAAAGCTATTAATGTCGTTTTACCAATTAGGCAACGTATTTACGAAATAATCGTCAGGGCACACTTAACGATTACACCCTGTATTTTCGGCAAGATGTAGTGGCGATCGGAGAAAGACTGAAAGGAGTGTGAGAAATTGGCTTTTGTTGAGTTTTTTTAAACATCTGTTCAGAGTAAAATCCATAGATACATAAACAAAAAACAACTTAAGGAATAATAATAAACAATTTTCCATCCCTCTGAACTGAGGGTTAAATATATTTTTTAGGGGACGTACCCTCTTAAAGCCACCACCAGTCAAGAAAGACCTGTGTTTCTCTATCTTTTTCTAACAATGTTATACGTGCGGAGAGGTAAACTTCAAATGGTCGCTAAGGGGGTGGGAAGGGGTGTAAAAGAAGAAGGAATAAATGAGTCCCCTCTTTTAAATTGCCAAGATGCGGGGTGTTGTTCTTTAATTCTGTTACGTTTTCGAGACGTAAAAGTAAGGGGAATGAAAGATTTTTGTTTATGCCTACTAAGTCCAAATTACTGTCTGTTAGTAGACGAGAAATTAACATTAATATTTGACCCAGAACAAAAAAAAAACAAGTATTTAGCTCCTACCTTTCAATTAAATTCTTAATTGCATTCATCGTAGCATTATATAGGATGGAAATGGCACGAGTAGACGAATCACACTTAGTAGCAGTAGAGCTCCTTGTGTACGAGTTTGTCCTGGGAAGTAGTGTCACCTTACCTATTTCTGCCGCCAAGCAGTAATGTCAGCATTACTGTTTTCCGGTTTGGAAGGGTAAGGATGCTGGTAAAATAAGAGGCACATGGGACTTGTCAACTTACGTCTCAGGGTGACAGGAGCAGTGGCACTGCTCCTCAGATCTCTGCGATTTAATGCTCTGAATGGAATTAATCTACTCACTAATAGGATACTGAGTTACTTTTTTAGTGCGGTACATAAAAAAGACCATTAACTGACTGTCATTTAAAGTGTAACTGTACTTTCGGATCTACTTAACCTTATTACAACGAGGGTGCAATATCAACGTTCCATAAATTGGCCTCGCAGTGGTTACAATTTTATGCATCGTTCTGCGTAGTTTAAAGGTACCAAGCCCGTACGTAAGCAAGGCATAACGAGTCGTAACCACCGACTTATCGTAAGCGAGATTTATGCCTAAACACGTTTTTATTGAAAATGATATGATGCTGTTGGGGCTGCCACGGCATTGCAGTGCGTCACGCATGTGTTGACTTTTATAAAGCGTGTGCGTGAGAGTGGCAATGGCATTCTACAATTTTAAAGTTTTGGACTAAGATTGCTATTGATCAAATTAAGTAATAATTTGTGCAGTTTCTTAATTTTAATATTTCAATTTTTGTTGTTCAATATTTTACATTTGTTAATCAAATTCATTGTAATCATTTTATAGTTCTAAGGTTTTCATTTGTAACTGAGACCATTATCTTACGGGCTATGGCCTGAAATAAAAGGTTTATTATTATTATTATTTAAACTATAATGAACAAGGGTGCGTCGACATTTACCGCCAAAATTACAAATTTAATAAATAAAATTACGTTTTCAAATAGCAAAAGGTAAGTTTACCGTTAGCTGAACTGTTTCATATATTTAATTTTTAGTGTAACCGACAGTATCGATATTAAAAAATCATAACGCGACCCCATATGTTATCCCAACCGACTATTTAGTCGTTTACTATAAACAAAGTGGCAAAAAACGTGTTGCATCTTGTTGGATATTTTTAATCGCATGTATTTCCTTAAAAGCCTCAATAATCTTCAGATAGAGATAGCAAAAATATTGTAAGCGTTAAAAAAGCCTTAACGTCCATTTCTTTTTTATTTAACTGCGCAATGTAGCAATTGTGTAAACAATCGGTTACGAAATTCATTATTACATTACAATCCAATTTAGTATTACATTTATAAGAAATAACGGGTTTTTCAATAGGGATATAACAATTTTGTATTTCAATAAAAAACAGAATAATTGAAATATCGAACTGAAATTCATTCCAGGTGTAGTACACATGTTACATTTAAGAATGGAATTCGTTCTCGTTCATACTACTACCGCGAGCACGTTTGCAGCGTTCGATTCTTTGGAGCCAATTTTCCACCACTGTTCCACAAATATTGACCGAAACGTTAGAAATTTCGCGTTTGATATTATTCCTGAACTCATATGACGTTGTCGGCTTGTTGGCATAAACCAACGACCTAACGTGACCGCATAAAAAATAATCCAGCTGCGTTAGATTGCATGAGCGAGATGGCCATTCAACCGGACCATTTACTTTCTCTTCAATAGATCGATCGCGGTGGTCATATGAACGAGATCGAATTCCATTCTTAAATGTAACATGTGTACAGCATATAGAATATTTTTCAGCTCGATATCTCTATTATTCTGTATTTTATTGAAATACAAATTTGTTATGTTCTTATTGGAAAATGCTATATTTAAAAAAAGTACCTGTCCTGTAAAATTTGTTTTATCGCTTACAATAAGGGCGACAATAACGGACACGAAGTTCATCGCACTAACGCCTGCGAAGACCACATTGCCGCCGCGCAGCAACATCGTGCATCTAACAGCCACGGCAAAGTATGCTCTATTAGTTTGACTTTTACGTTTTAACTTAAATGAGCATCCCGGGCGCGCGGGCGAGTCTACCTCGTCTTTGGTCTACGCGACGACTGTGCGGCGGCCGGGCGGAGGCCGCGCGGCTACAGCACGCTTGTATTATTCAGAATTTAATGTTGTTGCCTGGTAAATAGATTTCAGATTCGCCATTAATGTACGTGAAAGCGTGCGAAATCTTTCGCGTATAACTGGGCGCTAAGTCGACGGGAATGGCTCTATATGCCTCGAGCGAGTTATACAGGCACACAAACGATCTATCAACTTAGGGCAATCTAACACAGATATCCACGTCGAATAGAAGCTTCATGGCGTTGATAGAACGAGATTGATATGAGCTACGCCTCAAGATGTGAATGTGTTATACCGGTGATACTGACAAATTTGTCTATTTGTTACTATGGTTAGTCGCTGTGCATTCAGTATGCAATTGTGATACTAACATCGTAAGATCATTTCGCATTCTGGGTGTAATAACGCCATAAGTGCAAAATAACAACTTTTCAGGACAGATAAAGATTCTACGAACGAATTCGTCGATAACGTTTTTATGTTTAAATAGGAGAGTTATAAAATTTCACATATACATAATTTGTTTTCTATATAGGAATGAAACTATTTTTCCGGATTTAAATCGCGTATATTTGTTTTTAGTCAACCGTGACCATGGGACCTGTAAAGGGCCCGAAACGTCGGTTTGTTTGAAAAAACAAATATACGCGATTTAAATCCGGAAAAATAGTTTCATTCCTATGTATAACAATCGCGAAAACCTAAGAACTCGATTTGTTTTCTATAATTCGTATTATTATGACTTTCATGTGATAGAATCACATATGATTGACTTTTGACGACCTGCCGTGGTCAAGTGGCTTGCACGCCGGTTTTCACGGTGTCGCCTCTCCCTGGATCTCTTAGATCCGGGGTTGTATCCTCAGGGGATTCTTAAGACAACAATAAATGACATATTTTGGTCGATATAACACTCAAGAGATATAATTAATGCGGAGTTGGTTGCTTTTTCTGGTAATTATTGATAACTTTGCGGTACTGTAAGTGCGTGAAATGCGTAATCTTCCAAAGTAGAGCAGATATGGCTGTGATTTATCAATCAATAGTATACAATCATTTTGGTATCTCCACGTCTCTACTATAAAGACTCATGTAACTAAGTTTTCCGCCGCTCTAATAACTACGTAACAAATTGATGATTTATATACAGACACGAAACACATTTGAAATGTATAAATTTTCAAAACGTCCTACTGCTGGCCATGAGTCTCATTCAACTTAAAATTACTAAACGGAAGTTCATAATACATCATAGAAAGCACACCAAAACTTTCTTCATCAAAAAGTATTAAACTTCCATAATTAATTCCGATCCCCTAAAAATTCCCCCTAATGTACTAGCGATACATAAGGGTTGTTCGAAAAATGCACTCAGTCATTACATTAAAAGATATAATTAAGGGGGTGGCGCACCCTTGGGGAAATTCGCCTTCTTTTGACATTTTAAAGGCCCCTTTTCTTAAACCCCTGTATACATGGATTCTTTTTTTTCTAGAAGTGGTTTTTATATAAAGATGATGAAAGCGTATAAAATATTTGTGCGTTATGAATAAAGCTACACGGAATGTGATGTGTGTATCAGCTAACGACTATTTTTACGCTCAAAAACATTTTCGTTGACACAGATATTGAAATATAAAGACTTTTCGAAGCGTCAAGATCATTCGCTTGATTTTAATAGTAACTAAGAAAAATAAAAACATGACTGTAGTAATACCAGCAAAGTTGACACTTGACGCAGGCAACGTCAATAACGAGCACCAAACTTGTTTGTTTTATCAACCAACAAAATGCCATTGAAACATAAAAGGTATAATTTAATAAATAAATGGAACTGACCACACTCGCGAATGCTGTAAAATTTGTTAAAGTAAAGAAACAAAAGATAAGTCAACCAAAGGAGGTGAAGCTAGCTATCAATATCAAGAACTGGTCAAGCTACAACGACGCAAGTCTATTACAGCAACTAGATCTTTTTGCTAATCAATTTGAACGTTTAACAATTACGGTTAACAGACCAGTTGCAGCTTAGGAAAGTTTTTTACAACATTTCCATTACAATTCTTACTTAAACCGCCGAACAGACAGACAATCGACTTGATGGAAAGTAGAGACCGAATCCACATAAGACATGGACAAAGTGTTCTTAATATCTCTTGCGCTGATTATCTCAGTTAATCTCATAGTTTGTTTTACAATTCAAGTAATGAAAAAGCATTTATTTGGATATTTACAAACATAAAATAATAAATAAAATAAAAGACTGAACTCAAAAAATAGGTATATGAATAAGATCTTTCTTATACAACAAATACGCAATTATAGTCGAAAACGCTAGCCAGTTCAGCTTACTGCGAGCAGAGCCTCGGCACAGGTTTTAAGCTGGAGCCTGAGAGGAGCTAGATGGCTATAAAATATTCAAACAAGGCCATAGAAAATAACAAAATAACTAAAATCCGCAAGTTTAAAGAGAAGAATAGTTAAGTATTAAACAAAGGTAATGTATTATATTTGGTTATAATTTATTTGCTCTATATCCATGTAAAGGCAAACCCTGAGATCGCTTAGTAGAAAATAACGCTTATAATTGCCGAATGAACATCACAGACTTTTATTACGCAAATTCGCTCCTTAGAAGTGAGAGAAAACAGCCGTTTTGTACAAATTCAGATTAGATATAATTTTAGAAAGTAACTGGCAGTAGAAAACTGTGACAAACAACGATTTGTAATTCATGAAACGATCAGACGATGGTAAAAACCTAACGATATGTAAGAGTCATTAATTGAAAACTTTACATTTCCTTGTAATATAATATACAATATACAAGTTTTTTTTAATAATACCGATATAAAGACAGTCAAACAGAGAGAAAAAAGTACTGTCAAACATATAAATTCAAAACTAAACAGATCCTCGATTTAGGGTTTCATTCCCGTTGAAAATATTTGAACATGCATTAATAAGTGTAATCATATATTTTCAACATCCCCCAAGAGAAGGAAAATTGAAGCTAAATGTAAAAAGAAACGACAGCGAACCGAAAAAACAAACGACAGCTATTCAAAAAAACAAAACGCAATTTAAAAAGAGGAACGTTTGTCTTTCAAAATTGGCGGGTAATTTTCCCGCGTCAGAGGGACGTGTCAGTAAAAAACCGGTTAAAAAGGCGGGAGAAAAGGCGGGCTGAAAAATAAGGAAAAAGTGAAGAGAACCGGGTATTATCCTTGTTAATTCCGGGCTAATTTAATTCACGCCTAATTCTATTTGCCGAGCAAAACGGAAGGTGATAATTGTGGGACACTTTTTTGTGACAAGGACGAAAAAGGGATTTTTTTTATTTCTCTCGACATTTTAAGTGTTATTCGTCCCTTTCCTCCACGCGTGGGAATTGGGTTTTTTTGTAACGCAATGAATGTTTACTTTGTTTCAGGATTTTAACTCGAAATAAAACGGTAAAGATTTAATTTACAATGTTTGTGTTTATGTTCTTAGATACTTACCTACATATGTTTATAATGACGTAACATATTATATTTAGTATGTACTTATTAAAATATGATACCTATCAACTAAGAAATAAACCTACACTTTTCACAACAACACACATTCTTAATTTTACTTATACGCCTGACACTGTTCCCCACGACACTCACCTTCGAAAACTAATTCTAAACTGACCATACCTTTAAAACGGACATACGATTTCTAAAAAAACAACAATAAAATCTAAATACAAGACCCCTTTGATTTAATACCAGTTTTGGCAAGGCAAAAGTGACCGGTGTTCCCCAGGGGTCAATCCTAGGTCCGCTATTATTCTCTATCTATTCTTTTTTATGTTTTTCAAAAGGGACTGGTCAGTCTGGTTTTGCTGACCCTTCCTTATTCTTTTCAACTTTTGTAAGTATCGGATTTTACTGCAGCTGCTATCGTGACTGGTTTTTGGTGACAAAACAATTTGCATTTTGCATAGTTGAACTCCCATATTTCCAGATTTAATTTAAAAATAGATTAATTTAAACGAATAGGTACTACCTTTTTTGTAAACATTATTCTAATAAGGACTTTTCAATTTATAATAACTGCCTTGAAGGCTGAACAGTCACGATGCTGGTCTGCCACGCAGAGGTCCCGAGTTCGATTCCCGGGTCGGGAAAAATATTTGTATGGCCTATATTTATTTTCCCTCGTGAGTTCGAGTGTAATTTATGGTTATCCAAGGTAGGAGATATTAAAAAACTATTAATGACCTTTTAAATGAGTATGCAATGAGAGTAGGTTCCTTGGCTTCACTCTGGACTCGAACCTTAACTGTGAAGTGCCATGTTGACAGGCTTTGTGATAGACTGAGTGGTGCAGTCTTTGCGTTGCGTAAGACAGATCTATTTTGCACTTTTCCACTCGCTGATGTCGTACGGTTCCCTCATATGGGGTAACTCCACGGATGCCAATAGAGTCATGCTAAAAAACATGCCGTACGTGTATTGGTTGGGGTAAAACACAGACATTCCTGCAGAGATCTCTTTGTAGCGCAACGCATAATGTCGCACTACTCGCTCTATACATACGAAATAATAATGTACGTTAGAAATAGACTTTCTTCATTTAGTACTGTAAATGTTTCTGGCATCCCTCTTCGCCATACCGGTCATTTGAGAACAGACCCACGACGCATAGCTGCAGGTGCAGAGAAAAACCCGCGTGTCATCGGACCTACTTACTATGAGCGTTTACCCGCTACTCTCAGACTTGAACCATCTGACGAAACATTTAGGCGCCGACTAAAAAACCTTTTCTAGAATAATCCTTTATACTCTGTAAATGAATTTATGGACCTTTTATTCTAACGATATTGAGTATATCGAGTTCTTAGGTTTTCGCGATTGTTACACATAGGAAATGAAACTATTTTTCCGGATTTAAATCGCGTATATTTGTTTTTTCAAAAACAGTTTGTTTGAAAAAACAAATATACGCGATTTAAATCCGGAAAGATATTGAGTATTTTCTATTTTATTCTAATTTTTACCGCATTGACATACTCTTGTATAATTGTTATCAACTTATGACGGTCATTGATGGAGAATGATATTTGATATGTAATTTAATGACAACAATTTTATTCAATGGATTGTTAATTTTCTAACTATTGTGTATTTTTTTTTATAATTTTCATATTCGTCTGAGGATCTCAATGTAATTTCTTATACTTTGCAATTTATACAGTGTAATTTATGCTGTAATGTTATATTTGAGAAATAAATATATTTTTCCTGTACGTTTCAATTGCCGTGGTCAAAAGAAATGTAACACGAACGTTTCATGTAGGAAATTAAACTATTTTGTTTTTTTTTTTCAAACAATCTAACACTTCATAGGTTCCATGATTACAATCATAAACAAACATTTGCTATATTTGTTTCTGAATGAAAAATATAGATTAAAAAAAATTGTTTCCGATATAGCAACTTCATATTGAAAATTAATTTCGTATTGTTTTATAGTATTATAGCATACCTACTATTTCACGTGGATATTTTCAATGAGAGAGAGAATAGACATTACATGATTATAGGTGTGGATGCTCCAACGTCGACTTCATCGTCTCTTGCCATCAAATCAGGTAGAGATCAAATGCGCAGTTATTTTACCTTTTTTAAAAATAGTTAGCCTATTGTTTATAATGCAAACGCTAATATTTGACTTGAAATATCGGGCTGCTATGTAAAAAAGCATAGAGTGTAAATAATACTATCATTAATATGTTTGGATTAATTTTTGTTGGTAGCTAAATGAAACGGTAACGTATCTTATCCTTGGTGTAATAAAGTCACGTACGGTCAAATGTGCTTTTGTCATATAAAAGTTGTAAAAAGAACACGAAATACTTAAACAAATGGTGTATATTGAAGTATTTTCGTTCATAGAATCTTGAAACGTTCTGAAAACGATTTGCAGACGTAGCGTCATTACATGAAAGGTGAAATATGATAGAATACCAGTAGGTGAAAAATCATCATGTATTTCTACAACTTGGTTACAATTAGAAGAAATTTAATGCAATTCCTTCCACCAAATTTTTGACAACTAGTGTAGTTCGGTTCTCGTGCAGTTGGCTATTTGTCTTTGTTTTTGTCGTTTACGGTAAAAGAAAACATTTTTAAGAAAGTTCACTCGCAGAATGCTCGAAATCGTTTACGTAGAGATTCACAATCCTAAATCCGTATTAGGCCATTGGTACAAAACAATAGTAGTCTTAAAATTCAATTACGATATTTTTACAAGTGAAGCCCTAATAAAACTTAACTTTACGATTACCGGCGGTAGCATGTCGGTACCAGTCGAGACGGTTGGTTTTAAAACAATCGATAAAAAGACGTTTCGTTTGATTGGCATTTATCGAGCAATAGCGTGATCAAGCCCCGTTGGAAGACGATATTACAGCAGTGGAAAGATATTATAAAAGAATAAAAGACATTGCCGAACTCATTTACAATTGAGAACGAAATTTAGAAACTAACGACTACGGCATGCGTACCTCGGTAGAGTTGAATCGTACCGATAATTTATTTGTTAATTATGATACATTATATTGTTATGATTGGGATTTATGTACGTTTTGAAAGTATTTCCGAGCGTTATTTGAGATTCGATAGTTGTCGCGTCCAGCCTCCATGAATAACTAGTGGACTGATTGGCCACAAAGATTGATAGAAATTCAAAATTAGACCGACTTTCTTTTGGATGAAAGACGACCACGACGAAACCTTTGATTACAGAAGACGTCCTCTAGATGTATTGTACAGACTAACTGTACAATAGTTTAATGCAAATTTGAATAATATTGTCATTAGAGGGCTTTACACAGACACTCTTTCGTGCGTTATATGGCAATTGTACGAAGATGAGCGCACGTGTAAAGATGTTGGAAGGAAAAGGAAAGACTGTGCGATTGCGCGTGCAGATCAGTAAGGTTGCCTTTTACACGAACGCTCTTATACTAACGCCCGTTATAGTAAAAACGAACACGAACAATCGCTCGCGAAAGAAAGAAGAAGTTTAAAAAACTCCAAACAGGTAATCACGCACAATTGCGCGTGCAGGCTTTCCTGCGCACAATCCTATATGCTCCTGATCACGCAAGATAGAGTGAGTGTGTTAAGGGGGCTAATATGCATTATTTTTCTTAAACAGTTGCTCTAAGAAACCGGTAGATAGACATCAAATCCTCCCTTTTTTATTAAAAGATATTTGCAAACAACTAATGATTGACATAATGATATTAATAAATTGTGTCTGTTTCGATCGTTACTTTAGTTTTACCAAAAAAAAAACTTTTAGGTTTACCAAATGACGAGATGAACAAGTCATGCGTCCTGTGGTATGTGAAACGCCTGTCCACAACAGTTGGAGCTGCTCACAGCTTTCAACCGCACAAACCTGAGGAATACTGTCACCCCGAGACATAAGTTGACAAGTCCCATCTGCCTGTAATTACAACAACACCCTTCGAAACCTGAAAGCAGCAATGCTCACATTACTGCTCGACGGCAAAATTAGGTAAGATGACAGTACTTACCTGGACGAACTCTTTCACAAGGAGGTTCATTTCTTGGACCAATTTATGAATTTTTTCTTAATTAGTTCACCGCTCTGGATCGTAGTTGATTCAGCAGGTATCCATTGCCATCCAGCCAGGTAATGCTACCAGTATAATGGAAATTTCCAGTCAATTTTTACCACATACGACGAAATCTCTCGTAAATACCAGTTTTTATGTTTTATTACCTTTTAACAATGCCTAGTGCCCGATCTTTAGGTTATCAAAGTTGTAAATTTATAATCTTCTTTTTAGTATCTGTTTTCTTTTCTAAATTAATTCTAATCTGAGTGTTCCGAGTAGGGCAACCAGAGTTAACTATTTTAAAATTACTATTATTATAAAGTGAATCAAAAACATTTAACAAATCCACAAAAACTATAGTTCCTTTCCTAAAGAATTTAACCACATGTTTAACTTTCATTTATGCTGCAACTTTTTTTGTAAAAACCACACGTCAACTCCTTTTCAATAAAATCAATAGATAAGGCATGACTAAAGAGCTTTTTGTCTTTAGGGTTCATTCATTAAATTTTATTGCTTTTTTCTGTTTGTATATCACTTTTATTGAACGCTATGACAAAATTCTCAAAATTTAATTATGATTAATCTCCATATCTTAAATTTATAAAACAGAAAAGAGCATCAAATTGCCTGCTCGTAATTTAGGTACTATTCTAGTAATTTTTGTGGACAATGTCCTAAAACCCTATCTTAATAATAATTTATTTACATGCTCAATAATTTATTTGTATTACGGAACCCTCGTGCCTTTCTTTCAGTCAACCCTTAACAACTTTATTTAAAGTTAACCCTTCATTACCACCATATGGTCGCTGGCCACATTCGATGGTCACAGACGTGACAAAAAATGGACATACCACGTGACTACGGGCAGTTACTGTTAAGCATATGTCCACATCGATTGTTTGAATTTTTCAAATATTGTAGATAATACTTCGATAGTTTAGAATTGGCCAGTTATGTAGGGTGACCATCAGTTTTTAATTACAAAAAATCATTTATCAAAATGTAAATTATAAAATGCGTGAAAAAACTGACCACAGTCAAAAAAATGTATCCTGTGATATCTACATTTCTTTTAAATAATAAGAAAGACAATAGGATTATAATGAAGTACGCCAACTTTAGCAACGGTTATTTTATTTGTCCAAACCCAGATTTCTAAAATAAAAACAATATTTATTCATTTGTTTCGACTATTTTACATTTTAACATTTTTGGTTACTCTTCTCGTTTAACAGACAGGCTCTTATCGGTGGAAATCACTCCACAGACAAGTTGTCGATTACGCAAATCATCTATGTTTGGCGCCGTAATTTTTGATTTGCTGATACGTCAAAACATTTTTCCTTTATCTCACCTAAATAACTTCATCTGGGTCTTCATTTGCCTATCTTTTTTCCTTCTACAATGCTTGGTAAGTTTTAAAACTGACGTGGCGTACCTATCAGTAAGTTATTCATCAGAAAGTGGGTTAAATCCAATAAACCGTATTCGTCCCCTAATTTGTATTGCAACCCTCTTAGGGGTAGGAATATTTTATATATACTATTGAGGTACTCCCTTTCCAACAAAAAAGAATCATCAAAATCGTTTCTCAAATGTCACAGTAATCGCGTAACATACATACATGCAAAAATACAGTCAAATTGAGAACCTCCTCGTTTTTAAGTCGGTTAAAAAACAACTACAAAATCATTCTAAGAAACTTTGAACAAATCCACCGAATTGTGTCCAAATCATGGTCAATTCGACGTCAACCCTTCCGGCTCCGGCGGTGCAAACCGGTTAGGTCCGGTCTGACCAGTAGTGACCCTTTCTTACTCTATTGTATTTCCTTACTGTTAAAGGGTTGAAAGATCTGTTGGCAGATGGTTTTAACTGTAAAACGACAATGTTAAAATTGCAGTAAGAGTTGTTGAAAACGTATCCTGTTACTTATTTTTTTATACTAAAAATCAAATCGGTTTAGGATTGGGAAGTCACGACAGTATGGGTTAAGAAGGATGTCACGGTGTGTACGAAAATTAGTCAATTTTTAGTCTTCTTAACGTAACTGGGTTAGGATTTCCGATTAGGTTAGGAATTATTTAAAAAAATATATATTAATATCATCAACCATACATCCTACTGCTGGGGCACGGGTGAGAGTTTGGTCCATAGTCCAACATGTTGGCCAAAATCAGTAAATTTGAAATTAAGTTTATCATAAAAATTCCGAAAAAACTTAGAAGTGCAACCCCGGATCCGAACCAACGTTCTCTGCTTGAGAACCAGTAGGTCAAACCGTTAGGCTATCACGGCCTCTACTAAAATTGTATAATGAAATTTGTTTTTCTTGTGATCGGTAGGGGTGATGTAGGATTTACCATAAATTATTAACAACCATTGAAACACTGTAAAGTCATATTGTATTTGGTAGCGATACTAAATGTTTATTGATTTTATAAATTTAACCGTTCTAACGTTAAATAAACTAACAATGGTAAAACAATCATACGTTTTGTCAAATTTGTAAAAGTATGTCCACAAGAATTCGTTGAAATATTCATACATTTTAACACCCCTTCCGCCTTAAACCGGTTCGCACCGGTCAAATCCGGTTTGACCATCGAGTGACCCTTCCTTGTCGCTTTGTCTCGTAGACCAAAAAGTCAGGCAGATGGTTCTTTTTGACTATTATTATCTGTTTTATAAAAGGGTGTAAACAGAAGTGAATGCGACATGGGCACAATCACAGTGAGTACAATTAAAATTGCTTCCATGGCCGAACGATTACCATGCCGGACTGCCACGCAGAGGTCCCAGGTTCGATTCCCGAGCCGGGAGAAATATTTGTATGACCTACATTTATTATTCTCGTGAGTTTGGGTGTAATTCGTGGTTGTCTATATGTGTGTCCATGGCACCCGCGACACAGGGTTTCCTTAGTGCGGGGCTCTGTTGAGTGTGTACGTTTATTTATTTATTTAATTTAGTATTTTTTGTAAAACCTTATTAGAAATCGTTTGCTTATCCATTGCACCAGGTATAAATGTATATTTTAGTCATTATCATCAACCTATTTTTACGTCCTACTGCTGTGCACGGGTCTCCTCCCAGGCGAGAGCATAGGCCATAATCCACTACTCAATACGGCTTGGGGACTTTACACGTTTTCCGAGGATCGTGAACCATCTTCTGTTTTCCTTCATCGAAAAACTCATGGTAAATTTCAAATTAAATTTCCCACAAAAAATTCTGAAAAACCCGTATTCGAACCCACATATCTAATTTAGTACAATTTATAGTAGTCTACGTGACTGTTACCATAATCAAAGGCATGAAAACGCGAGTGTGGGTTTATGAAACGAGTCGACAGGTGAGTTTCATAAAAACATCTCACGAGTGCTTTAATACCTCCGAAAAATTCATATTATTAAAATAAAATATTTTGCATGACTTAAGTAACGTAAATTGGAATATCCTTGGGTAAATAAAAAACAAGGTATTTCAATTAATATTTTTTGCAGCGATAGGGTACTTTGCATTCTTCTTCTAATTGTATTGATGGCAATAACTCTATGCTTGCCATCGTCGTGGAAGGATTTACCAATCGACGTAAGGTACTAGTCGACAGGAACCGAATAGTACGGCGTGCGGAAAGAATCCTTTCATGTACCCCAATTTTAATTATATTAATAATGCTATAATTAATATATTAACGTGGTTTGCACCAATATTAGAATTAACTGGTTAATGACGTTACCATCTCATGTAAAGGCTGCGTAAAGGGTCCGAAACCTTTGTTTGTTTAAAAAAACAAATATCATTTCCAATTCGGTGTTAATAAATAATTTCTAGAATACTAAAAAGCTTCACTGACACGTCGATTTCTTTTTAATTTGGCATACATATTTAAATAATCATTTTAAAAAGTAGCAGGCAAAAAATCTAAACGGTCATCTTTTTTAATGACCGATCCTTTTTCTCTGAAACATGAATAAAATCAATGTATATTTTTGTACAAATTAACTTTGATAGTTTCATGTCGAGCCTTAAAAACCACGTTCGAAAACCCAAGGAAATTCGCTTCTGGCACTCGCCAGAACGCTCATTACCTAACCTAACCTGCTGAATCGATGGCGCTACCAAGATTTGACCTATAGAAAAAAGAGGATCTAATATTATTTTTGACTATCAAATATTAATTTAGTATGCTTAAACGTAACGATAGTGTTACCTTAAATGCAGTTCACTTATAATTTTTCAGTTAATATGTAAATCAAACATTTAAAAAAGTGCTCAATTATATCTTTGAGAATCAAACAATATTAATTCTCCCTTTTAATTTTATATGCCAATCGGCATAAGGTACCTACTCGCCGATTGTTGCCCTGGGTTATCGAGTATATAACCAGAAATAGAGACCAAATAAGGGCCATCCATCCCTGGCAACTCATCAGGAAAATGGGCCTGACATCACTTTCACATATCAACTCTCGTTTACGCTGAAATCACAAATTAGAAAACTGAAATAGTACAGCGCCAACAACTGACCTGTGTGTACGTCTCCGTACATTTCAAAAAATTCTGTATTTATTGTAATAAAGATAATAACTCTTGGGGGGCAGTTCCATTCTGTGGTGTGGGAAAAACTCTTTTTCAATTTTCATAGTAAATGAAACTATTCTTCCGGATTTAAATCGCCTATATTCGTTTTTTCAAACAAACCGTGTGAAGCTCAAGTTAAACTGGTCGATTTGAAGTGAAACAATTGACGACACCCGTCATTATTGTTTCAAATTCGGGCTGGTCAATCGAAGCGCAGTTGTCACAGTAATGAGTGGACAGAATAGTTTTCAAACAAATCAAATTACATTTCGTCTCTATTTCTGGTTATATACTCGATGCCCAAGGTGCCCAGACGTACAGGATAGTAGTACGTCGTGCGGGGACGCTCCTTTCATACACCCCATTTTACTAGTATTATATTAATTTACACCTACATAAGATACAAATTACTAATCGTTTCCAATTCCGAATCGAGCCATAAAACTAAACCGAAAACGGGGCACGCGCGCGTGGCGGAAACGTCGTATAGGTGTACACGATACGCGGAAGAATTCGCGAAAACACTCGCGGGTAACGGTGCCGTAATAGTACAGACGCAGGGGAAACTTGCTGCAAATTCATTATGATTTTTTTCAAATGACGGAACGAATAAGTCGTGCTACTGGTGGTGAGCGACACGCCTGTCTATAGCAGTTCCGGTGCTTTAAATTGTCACACTGAGACGTATGTACTGGATTGCAATAATGTTCACATTACTGTTTGGTAGCAGAAATAGAGAAGGTGGCAGTCCTTCCCTGGAAGAGCTGTTTCACAATTTCTCTACTGATAATAAAATGTCTTTCGACAGTATCCAGTTTCCCCAGTCGCTGTACAGTCGTCCAAATGTAAGATTTACACCGGTTATCCGGCGAGAGGAATAGTTACACGGAGCCGGATATCCGACCGCCGGGTTACTAAAAATTTGCCTCACAAATTGTCGCACGAAATTCGGGCACGTGTGAATTTCAACATGCGAATGGAAATTTGTTCAGGAACTATTTCGAAATGCTGTTGTTCTAATGTAGAAGAAATAAATCTTGTACGTTGAACGTAATACGTTACTTATTTAAGTTCTTCGTTTTCATTTTGTTATAACATTTTGTACCGAAGTACTTAATTACCTACATAAGATACGACTTATTCGTCCCGTTCTTAGTAACATAAAACAATAGAGTACAACAGTTTCTTGACGACGACGACAAATTTAATAACTAGCGACGTGACTTGTTTTTTTTATATTGTATTGTAATTTAATTTTAATCTTTTACATTTAAACGATATTGTATACCTTGACTTGTAAACCATAGAGAACAAACCAATGTAATATTATAAGCCCTTATGTAATTACCTATAATTATGCAACAAATGTATTCTTATTAAAATAATGACGAACTACATAAAACAAATTGTTTAATTCTGTGAAATTTTATAACTCTCCTATTAATGCATAAAAGAGTGATTGCACACGGCGGTTTTTAGAAGCGATGCAAACGCGCGATTGCCTCGCTACACTTGCGATTTACAGGCGATTGCATCGATGCGAATGCGCAACTGCACCGATATACACTCGCGACTGCATCGATACATATAAATCCCAAGTGTAGCGATGCAGTTTCGCGTTTGTATCGATGCAGTCGCGCACTTGCATCGCTGCTTAAAATCGTGAGCGTGTGTAAAAAAGTTATCGACTTATGTCTACTCCACCACCTTCTCCCACCAGTGGAATTCACTCTAAAGCACTTCCCAGAACACCCAGACTAGAACCAACTTCGAAAAGTTCATTTACCAAATTGGTCCGACCGGGATTCGAACCTAGGACCTCCACATCTAGCGCCTACGACGAAAACCGTTAGACCACTGAGGACATCAAAATTTCATTCGTTATATCTTTAAACTTCCTCCCGAAAAGTTGTAATTTTATAAATGCTTCTTTTTTTACAAATGTTTTCTTCTTTAATGAAAACTGTAATACAAAATAAATCAGCGAATTCCAGTTGTCCAATTTGTGTTCATGCTTACATGCCAATGTAGAGCTGTCTGTTTCACCGCTCTACCAATATTGTCACAGTCCATTTCTTGTCTCTTAATATTTTCGTAAGAAACAAAAATAACGCCTTGTCATGAGACTTGTTACACCTGCCGAATAAACATGGAAAGGCGCTCCGTTTTTGTGACATTTTCTAATATAAGCTGTCAAACTTGAAGAATACAAACTTATTAAGAGGAGTGTACCTGACCGTACTGCTGAGTGGTTAGGCATTTTAGTTTAATGATTAATTGGTTATGGTACATATTTTAAAAAAAGAAGGACTTCAAAAAAGGAGCAGGTTCTCAATTCGACGGTTTTTTTTCGGTGTAAATGTCACGCGATCACTCGATTTGTGAACCGATTTTAATTATACTAGTTTTGTTGGAAAGAGGGTACCTCAGTATTGCTCCCATTTAAATTTGAAAAAAATATTCCACCTCTAAAGGTGACAAACTAGAGGATGAATTCCGCACTTTCCGTTAACCGATTTTAATAAAACTTGGCAAATAATGATTAATACAAACATCGAACACTTAGAAAATATTCCTTCGAGCCGGCCGGATTCGAACCGATATCTCCTAGCAAACCGTGTCAGATGCTATGCCACCTAAGCCATGGAACGAACCAGCAGACTGCTTGTTGTCGAATCTTTGTATTTTGGTTTTCGACAACCTTTTAGCCCTAAAAAAATTTAATATGTATTTCCACACCCCGGACTCCATACAACGGTCGAAAATTATTTACCTACTACTACTACGTACAGCAAGGCACTATCTGCACACGCGCAAATGTGTGCGTGTAGTGGCAGGGTTACCCGTCACTTGCTCGTACTATTACGTTACGTGTTCAGAGCAGCAACATAGGGACAATTCTAACGCGAATCTGTTATCCATAATTCTATTATAGAATCCTAATAATTACACATGTTCATTACGTATTTATATCGATACAATATTATATTTTTCATTAATTCACGAACTAGAATGATATTGAAGATTTATTTAAAAAATATATTAAAAGCACTTTGGACAGGTACCTTTAAAAAGGGTAACCAAAGTATTTGAAATTTCGTGTCCAACTTTATCATTACCTAGTTAATAATTATTTACATTCACTACGTAATAGTTATCGGCTACACAAATTGAAAATTCGAGAACCCTTGTCTAGCTCACGAAGTTATGGCGTCTTATTATATTGATACAATAAATCTGTAATATATATTACTCTGCACTAAAGAAAACAATAACTGAATGAGTCTCAGACATAAGTTTATTTACTTACTACGTTTCATCTTTCAAACAACGAAAGAAACTCCTCTCTTTATCACGTTTAGATGATTATAAACAGCCGTACACAGCACAATTCACGACCATTATAAATAGTAACTTAAAATGATGTTATATATTAACGTACAAATTTCCTAATGAATAAATGAAAACTATACTGAAATATCAAAGCCGTTTTAGGGCGAAAACGGCTCGCCGACAGCCTTGTACTCGTTCAGTCAATGTGACCGACCCGGCGTGGTGCGGTATCTAAACCTAGGGAGGGGAGGAGAGTGTCCGTTCTCATTACTTATTTGTTCTCTAGTATTTCTACGAATTTTTGAGGTCATTTTTTATTTTATAAATAAGTTATTATTTTTAACGTCAAATGATTTATGAATCATAGCCATGTTATAGACTACCAAAGGTCTTTCCCCATGTCATGTTACAAGAACTACAATTTGTTGCTGAGCATACTCAGTAAAGCTGGTATTATACAAAGATAGATAAAATATAGGGACCTATACAAAGGAACTACTGGAAACAATCTAAACGAAAATACTAAACTTACCTATTCCTGCCGCCAAGAGGTAATGTGAGCATTACTACGTTCTGATTTTGAGGACTTATTTAATTATGTTTCGGGTTGCCGGACGTAGTGGCATTGACCCTCAGATCTTTGTGATTTAAAGCACTAAGCGGTACTGCAACTGTTATGGACAGGCGTGTCGCTTACGACTTGTTCGTCGCGTCATAAAAAAATGCATTGGTTTGGCCAAAAACTCCGCGTCGTATCAAAGTATTAAGTAGTAAAAATCAAATATCTGACTTCGTAATCAGTTACGTATTGGTCATGTTGATCTACAATATTGTGCTTTTATCTTTTGAGCAATAACAGAATTCCCCTTTCCTAAAAATTCCGTCTTAACTTATAAAATACAGCTCTGAGAGTCGTATTCCAGAACTCTACTCAATGCTCAAGTCAGGATTGCACTGGCAACACAAGCACTGGAAATACGACCCTAATGGCAGGGACTTGAGTATGATTTCGAGTGCTTTAAACCATACTCAAATCCTGACTTGAGCACTGAGTAGAGTTCTAGAATACGACCCTTAGTGTAGTTTGAAGGCCTCTTCCTTATCAATCCCATATTTTTTAGTATTTTGTAAAACAGTTTCATTTTTCGTATTTTGTGTTAAGAGCTATTATTAATTCTGAATCATCGAGTATATAACCAGAAATAGAGACGAAATAAGGGCCATATATTCCTGGTAACACATTAGCGATACAGTTCTTATAAATATCAACTCTCGTTTGCACTAAAATATAGACAGGCCAACTAGTGACCTGTGTGTACGTCTCGGTATATGCCAAAAATATTCTGTATTTATTGTAATAAAGATAATATCTCTAACAATGCCGTGCTGTTCTATTCGGTGGTGTGGGAAAATCAGCAAAACATCTAATTACAAAACAAACGGAACCACATTTCATCGGTAATTAAATATTAAATATGTAATTTTGCAATTTTCGTCCATTATAGCAAAGCTCAAGTTAACTGGTCGATTTGAAGTGAAACAGTTGACGACACCCATTGACGACACTCGTCAATTGTTTCGAACTCGAGTTAGCCAATCGGAGCGCAGTTGTCACAGTAATAATATGGCAGAATAGTTTTCAAACAAATAAAATGACATTTCGTCTTTATTTCTGGTTATATACTCGATGTTCTGAATATTCTGATTGAAGGCGCTGTATGTCACTTTCATAACTTTGTCTATTTGTTATGGTTTAGAGTACAATTACTCAGTTCATAAAAAAGATTGTGACTTTTACAAAAAAGTATTTTGTTTTGAATAAAAACAATTTTGTAAAAATCAAAACAACTGACAATCTGAATGGGATATGCCGGGCGAATACAGTGGATGAGGTAACACATAGTATGTGTGCCTAACTGGTAAAAGGTTTTGAAAGCTTTGTAAAGATGTGTGTGTTTGCCATAGTTCTGATGAAAACGATATCTTCATGATCTACCAGAGTTTTATAAATTATAAACTTAAAACTTTCCGGCCTATTCTCAAAATGCGCGTTAAAATATTATTTCTGAAATGACTATAGACAATAACACATTTAAAAGACAAAAGTTCTTTTTTTTTAAAGTTAGCTAGTGGCAAAAACCTTACGGACTTTTTACAGAATGTTATGAAGTTTGGTCAATGTAAAAAATAGATTAAATCTTCGTTTGTATACAGTTCGGTATCTGGACAGGTCACTTCGACGTATGCTGTAAATAATAATAACGCATACGCACACACTCATAGCCCCGCACAAGAGTAATAAATGTAGGCCATACAAAGATTTCTCCCGGCCCGGGAATTGAACCTGTGGCAGACCAGCGTGGTAACCGTCCGGCCACTGAGGCAGTTAAATTAATAGAAATCGGAACACACAAAGTATATTTACTTAATTTCTATTTCTAATACACATAGGGTAGACAAAACCTTCCTCTAAAATTCCGGAATTATTGTTTTATATTTTGTAGTATATGGCGCTCCAAAATACAAATCGTTGACGTTGGTCAACTTGTTATGTCTAGAGATTTTACTACGATAGTGAAGAATAGTTTTGTAATGGAAGCAGTTTATTTTTTAATGATATTCTACTGTATGTATATCACTAGAACTTTAGGTTACACTCTGTCTTTTCCGATTTTTGATACTTACAACTAGCATATAACCAGAAATAAAGACTAAATGTCATTTAATTTGTTTCAAAACAAATCATTACGGTGACAACTGCGCTCCGATTGGCCAGCCCGAATTCGAAACAATTGACGGGTGTCGTCAGTTGTTTCACTTCAAATCGACCACTTTAACTTGAGCCTTGCTATAATGGACGAAAATGGAAAAGTTACATATTTAATTACCGATGAAATGTGATTCCGCTGGTTTTGTAATTAGATGTTTTGCTGTTTTTCCCACACAACCATGAAACAGCCCCCATTGTTAGAGATATTATCTATATTACAATAAATACAGAATATTTTTGGAATGTACTGAGACGTACACACAGGTCAGTTGTTGGCCAGCGCCAACAACTGACCTGTGTGTACAAGTAGTTGAAATAGTACAGCTACTATTTCAACTTTCAAATTGGTGATTTCAGCGCAAACGAGAGTTCATATTTAACAATGATATAAAGCCCATTTGCCTGAGGAGTTGCCAGGGATGGATGACCGTTATTTCGTCCCTATTTCTGGTTATTGCATACTCGATGCTCTGATAACACCAAAAGCTACCAACGACAACAATTTTCTACAGAAATTAGCTGTCAAAACAGCCTTTAACTTAAAAAAAAGTTAAAAGATTGAAAGTGGTACAGGTGGTGGCCATTTGTCTCGTATAGCACGACATGTGTCGCGGTCGGGCAGAGGCATAAATGAATAAATTTGACAAGAGTCGGCACTCGGTATCATCACCTTTATCTTTACTTATGATTACATAAAAATGCCCTTCACTTACCTAGTTCTCCATTTCCATAAGTGGAATAATTACTTATTGAAGGTAGCTGGGAGCACTTGGATGCAGGTGGCTTTCAAATGTACGTGAAAGAAAGAAATGGTCTTGTGAAGTTGTCAGTAATGATAGGTATGATAGAATAATTACCAGAATCTATAATTATACAGTTCTTCACGTTTGAATTCCTTTTTCTATGTCACTTCAGCTGAAGTGGAGTCTGGAGGCCCTGCCTGTCATGAAAAAAAGTAAAAGTTGTTAATTTTTTTTGCGATAAATATATTACATGGGTAGTTGGTATAAACACCAACAATAAATACTTGGCGTCAAAAACGCTTAGATTTAAAAAATATTAGCTACCTAACTTGCAGTGCTGTATATATTATTACTAACTATGATATTTAATTTATATTATACAATTTTTAACTCTTTTTTTATTTTTTATTTTTTTTCATATTATTTATGTTATATAACGCCATTTTATTACTCGTAATTTAGATAAACACATATCATTTGAATATGGTACATTCATACTAAATATTAATGATATCACGTTACATGTCGCTATGTTTTTCTATTGGTATTACTGAAAATTATTAAAACATAAAATTTGACTATTAGGTTTTACTTCAGCAGACGTATAGGTGATTGTGGTGATCTTTATATTATAAGGAGATAAAAAGTTGTTGTAGTAGTAGGTATGAATTGATATATGTTTATTATGTCTGTTCTACATTTTACTCTATGGCTAACCGTAACAAGGTGTCGAACTTTAATGTATTGGACACGTCTTATTGTAATTTAACATATTTCCGCCCTTTTTATAGCTGTCAACTCCTGGACTACTGTTTATTTAGTACCGGTCGAGTTTCTACTCTATTACATAGGACAATATGGTCAGTTATCGTGTGGTGGAATTATAATGATTGTGAATAATTCAATATTATGATAGTCAAGGAGTTTTTGTTGGAAACTTTCGATTTTTATTGAATGTTTCTTTTTGATTTTTTACGCTACGGAAGACACAATAACAATGTTTTTGCTTTTGTTTCACAAAGTTTATGTTTTATTCGAAAGATTTATTACTTAAAGGCCACTTAGGGTAATAGTTATACTGTTTTCCGAAGTGTATATGGTGTAACAAAAAAGTGTGTTCTAGTAGTTAC
>NW_020653743.1:12303022-12315938 GCF_003589595.1 Hyposmocoma kahamanoa | reverse complement strand
AAAAATACAGTCGAATTGAAAAGCTCATCCTTTTGTTTGATGTGGGTTAAAGATTGAATATCAAGCTATTCAAACATCATGACATTCAATATAACAATTAGTAATGTGGGATAATTTTGATAAATTCGGGAAAGTTTTGTGCATAGTTTTTAGTACGAGCACGTAATGTTTTTAGTAGTGCTAATGAAATTGTCAAATATTGCAAATAAAGTAAAATTACAAAAGGTATGAAAATAAATCACGAATAATATATGTCAATAATTATTGTCAAACAATTCTGTCAATGAGCAAAAAGTACTATTTATTAAAAAAGCTAACGGTTGTCTTTTATATTCATTAAAATTATTGATCAATCTAATCTCCTTTGGCAATAGATTATAATTTTTTGGCGCCATGTAATATGCAGCTTTACTAAATAGCGTAGTTCTGTGTGATTCTGTACACAACTTATCACAAGTACGTGCTCGTGAAACGTTCTTAAACTTTTCAGGATTTTTTCTGATAAAAATTGAACACTCATAAATATAAAGTCCCGACAACGTTAACAAATGAAGTTCCTTAAAATACGGCTTACAGCTGTCCGTTTGTCTTAAATTACAGATAGCTCTACTAGACTTATGATTTTTGCATAGACAATTATAGTTAGTTCTTGGGGTATTGTGATGTACTGGTTTAAATTGTTCGATAAAGCATTCGTTGAAAGCCTCTACTATATCTTTTGGATTAGTTATTGTCTCTCCGTTTTTAATTACATCTGTAACACTTTCCTTAGGATATGTAATTCTATGTTTATTTATTATTCTCCAAGCAGTCTTACATGTATTCTATTTTATATTTATTATTATTCTATGCATAAGCTGAATGAAGTCCTTTTGCATACGCCACAACCGCACACATGACAGTACAACATTTGTAGTTGTTATATTTAGTATTTTTTGTTTTGCTCTTTGTTTGTTATTGTCTTATTTCATTTATTTTAATTTTGTTTATTACGTCTTTTTGTTTTGTTTTGCTTGTCTAAGTAGTATCAATATTTTTTTTTGTATCTATGTGTTGTGGCGTTGCAATAAATGTCTATTCTATTCTATTCTATTCTATTCTATTCTATTCTATTCTATTCTCAGCATTTAAGATATAATAATTATTTTGTGAGCGTTTTGTTAAATAAATACTCCTTTTTAACCTTTTAGTGTATAATTATTAATACAAAGATCGAACACTCAGAAAAAAATCCTTCGATCGAAAAAGTCTTTCAACGAGCGTCTGCCACGGTATGCAAGAAGACGTCGGTTCGAATCCGACCGGATCGAAGAAATTTTTCTGAGTGTTCGATCTTTGTATTAATAATTATAACAAACTTGTAGAGTAATTTCACAAAAAATAATTGAATATCAATTCAATAAAAATTTAATTACTTTTAGTGTATAGTTTATAGTTCATTTTATATTGAATGTTCCGAGTATATCGGCAAAGTCATAGCATCTCTCTTTTTTTTCTACAGCATAATTTAATTCCTCGCAAGATCCATATAGGCTTCGTTCGAGAATGTATTTTAACCTTTTTGGTAGGAAAACATAAATTGTATAATAACAGGAACATATCATAAAATATATTATTAAGGTCTTCATCTGAGTAGACATCGTTGAACCTTATACCATTCAAATGTTTTCTAAATTGAAACATATTGTATTTTGATAAGTCACGTATCAAAATCCAAGCGAATATGTTTTCTTAACCGGACATTTCAGTAATTGGGCAGTATGATCTGATAATGCGTATTCTATGACACTTGCATTGCTTCCTTTTATATTATGAAATATATTGTCTATACATTTGCCACTACAGAGACGAGTTGGCTCATCAATAGATGTCATAAGATTAAAGCCTGCGAGCAGATTATTGAATTCTTTTAAATAAATTGAATTTTCTAGAAAGTCAATGTTAAAATCTCCGCAAATTAAAATTTTTTTATGAATCTTGTAACACAGTTGAAACAACATGTCCTGAAGATTGTCGTAGAAAAATTTAAAATTATCTTTTGTATTTTTAGGTACTCTATAAAAACATATTATTGTTATATTATGATCTATGAGCTCAATACCGCAACACTCAATTACATTACATACACTATAATTAGTGATTGATTTAAGTAATTTATACCGAAACTGGTTTCTAATTAAAATACATGTACCGCCATGCCTATTTTCCCTAGCGTAGTAGGCTGCTAATTTGAAATTTGGTATATTCAGTAGGTGGACGTAAGGTTAAACATACTATATAGTCTCGTATGAAGCTAGGTGATAGTATTTCTGAGGACGGTTATGGCATCACTAAGCTGTTTGCAGAGAGTTTTTCCCTGGCTTATAGCCCAATCGATGATTCGACTAAGGTAGACGAAGACGCTATTGCATCCTATAATGTAACTAATATTGGACATATACACTTAACTCTCGACAATATTGAAAAGTCGTTGAAAGCACTTAAAGTTAATAAAGGAGCAGGCAGTGACGGAATTCATCCAGTCTTTTTTAAAGAGTGCGCATCGGTACTAGCGCAGCCTTTGTAGATTCTCTTTAATAGATCTCTCACTGAAGGGGTTTTTACTAAATATTGGAAAGATGCCATTATTGTACCAATACACAAGCCAGGTAACAAAAGTAATATTGCCAA
The DNA here is from genome assembly GCF_003589595.1 of Hyposmocoma kahamanoa. Classification (NCBI taxonomy): domain Eukaryota; kingdom Metazoa; phylum Arthropoda; class Insecta; order Lepidoptera; family Cosmopterigidae; genus Hyposmocoma; species Hyposmocoma kahamanoa. The sequence goes on along the minus strand of NW_020653743.1, from coordinate 12,313,268 downwards.
TTACAGGCCGATTAGTATACTGCCAGTTCTGGCTAAGGTTTTTGAGTAGTTGTTGTGTCCCTGTTTGTCTTGGCATATAAAACAAATTATAGCTTATATCACAGGTTGATAGTGTCTGACTTGTTCATCAAATCATTTGGTAAAAAATCGAGAGTCACACACACATACAACTGGCGGTGTTACTTTGTACGTAGTTACCATAGTTTTCTTATTTTACTTTTTTTATAATACTTAGTAATGGGACGAACAAATCGTGCTCCTGGTGGTAAACGACACGCCTGTCACTGGCACTGCCACTGCGTCTGTCACCCTGAGACGTAAATTGACAAGTCTCATGTGCCTGTAATGTCAACAGCACCCTTGCGCTTCAAAACCGGAATGCAATAATGCTCTCATTACGGTTTGGTGACAGTAATAGGTGAGGTGGCAGTAAGTGATATTATAAAAAAATGATCTACTTGGGAAAATTTTTTGCATAGGCATTGTTCCAGGTATTCTGGGAAATGACCTGATGTAAATATCGTTTCTTTAGTAATCATATAATTCTTAAGTTGAGACTAGTTTTGGCGTGCGTATTTAGAACGTTGTTGTTATTATCGGTCTCTGCTTAAATAACTTTTAGTCATTATTTGTATAACTCAAGATAAATGGATCAAATTGTTTTGTAAGGGAGTTTGAAAGCTTTTTAAAAGGATTGTTATTCAAAGTTTGTTTTGAAAAATGATAGCTCAAACAACGGAGGGCTAAGATTACTTTGGCAAAATTCGTGGACTTCGCAAGAATATTATTTTACATTGAACAGAGATAGCTTTTGTTTTGTGATGGTTAAATGAGGCGGTGTTCGTAAGCTTTTTAACCGATTTAAATAAAGGAGGAACTTATTAATATCATCATCTCAATCTATAAACATTCACTGTAGGATATTTACCAATAACCGCCATTTCGAATGATCGTGTTATGGAGCCATATCTATCATATCTATTTATTAAAAAAAAGTAGAGCTCCTTGTGAATGAGATCGTCGAGGGAAGTACTGCCACCTTACCTATGTCTGCCACCAAGCAGTAATTTACTGCATACCGGTTTGAAAGGGTAAGTAAGGGTGCTAGTAAAATTACAGGCACATGGGACTTGTCAACTTGTGTCTCAGGGTGACGGGTGCAGTGGCAGTGCCCCTCAGGTCTTTGCGATTTAAAGCTCCAAGTGGCACTGCAATTGTTATGGACAGGCGTGTCGCTTGCCACCAGGCGCACGACTTGTTTGTCCCGTCACTTGGTATTATAAAAAAGAAGAAAAAATAGATTATAACTAAACGAGCCTCTTAGACGTTCTTGCAAGCCTTTGACATGTAAGTTTCGGCACAATGGTTTCTATTAACGTTGAAGAATGTTGTATTTACTTTGTACTTAAGATAAAATCATCTAAACTGTGCATGATTCCAGAAAATCTCACCTTGTGATTCACAAGTAACGCGCACTGAACCACTGGACCGTAACAGAAATATATTTCTTTGCTCTGACCCCAAATTAACTAAAGCGCTTGTGCTATAAAAATCGAAAACAACGACGGCACCACAAACATCTAAACACGAGTTGTAGCAAAGTTAGTTTTTCTTCTTTGATTCGGCCATGGACCTCAGAGATAGGGAAATGGAGATAATCGGGACAGAGATGGACACCATGAAAACCGGTGTGCTAGCTATAGTGGTCGTCTACAAGTAAAATAAAATACATATTAAGGAATTAAACAATCATTAAAACTCATTTACAACATCTGAAGCTAACGAACAGGCTTTACGTCTGAGAATATAGGAATTACAAAATATAAACAGGGTGTTCAAAAACCCCCCTACATAATACAGGACGCTACAAAACAGCTAGTCGCCGCTCAGCTATGTAAGTGCAATTTAAAATGTAAATTAACGCAGCAAAGAAGTGGGGAGAGCCCACCAACACTGTCTTGGATCTCCCTACATAAACTTTTTGAAATAAGAACGTTGTAAACACTGGCAGGTTTGGGTGAAAACCGTTGCTAAATTCAAATTTGTAAGGTCGAGTGTTCTTTGATTCTCTTTTTGAAAATTCAAACGTTATTCCGTTAACAACGATTTAAAATTTTCGAATTCGATTTCAACCTTAATGGCGTAGCTTTAAGGGTGAGTTTTAAATGATTTAGTATATTTGGACATAGGCTTTTCTTGTCAAAATTTTTATATTTCTTACCAACACAAGAGATTTGTTTTGGAGGCAAAACGCTGAGTTACGGACTTGGGGTTGCCCTCTTTACATGTCGTCATGAAATAAGTTTTTACAATATTTCATGTTACCAACATTTATTTTGATTACGTATTAGATTAAACAAACGGCTAAATAATTAAAATACATTATAATTTAACAAGAGACGTGAATAAAGGTAGATATCAATATCTGTCTATAACCTTAGTAGTTACGCATACACAAAGCAATTAATAAAATTGAGTAATGATGTTTTATAATTCATATGTTTTAAAATCTTTGATTTACTGTTTTCATTTTGATGATTATTAAGAAGAAAGTGAATTAAAAACATTCGGTTTGTAAAATACGTCATAATTATTACTTTGCAACATATTCATACGAAAGCCTTTGAAATAAGCTAAGTAATTCTTTTGTGGAAAAACTTTGCGTATTAAAATGTTCACCGCAAAATAATCTCAAGAAAGCGGCGTTACCTAGCAACACTGGGACCATTTCTTTTTTCTCCCCACCACTGGGGGGTGAGATGGTGGGGCAAGGGGGGACGGTCGGCGAGAAATGGAAAACTCGGGAAAATTGTAGCATTCTTGAGGCGACGCGCCGCTCACACCTTCTTAGCGCTGGGGTGGTCAACATTTGGCGCGGTTTTATTAACAAATCGGATCTTTATTAACTACTTTTAACTCATAACCTACAACACCCTAGCGTTAAAATTTTACAGCGACATTCATTTACATAGCCTTATTATGTAATAATAATAATAAGTGTTTTTATTATCTCTCACAAAGCCTTGAATATATTCCAGTAGTGAATTACTAACGTTAACCTAGCGATCGATCGATAGCGATTACCAACGATCAGTATTAAAATAAATGCACGCAAGTGGCATATAGTTTATAATCATATAGTAAATATTAGCAGTAGAGCTTCTTGTGAGAGAATTCGTCCAGGAAAGTACTGCCACCTTATCTATTTCTGCCGCCAAGCAGTAAAGTCAGCATTACTGTGTTCCGGCTTTGTAAGGGTAAGGGTACTAGTGAAATTACAGGTACATGGGATTGTCAACTTATGCCGCAGGGTGACGAGCGCATTGGCAGTGCCCCTCAGATCTTTGCGATTTAAACTGTAACTGAAACTGCAACTGTTATTGACAGGCGTGTAGCTTACCATCAAGCGCACCGACTTGTCCGTACTGTCGCTTCATATTATAAAAAGAAGTAAAAAAATTAAATTCATAATATCAAAAGCGAGACCAAGCTCTCTTTGATCAGCCTCTTCCTACATGCCCGTTTCTTCTTCATACTAATTAGCTGGCCCGTTTTAATGCTGTTTTGTATACTGGAGGTTGACCTTTTCCTCCACATTCCTTATACAGATTTGTATTGTTATTCTACTAAGATCTTTTTCTGTTTTAAATCTGTTCGCAGTGAGCAAAGTGACCTTTTGAAAAAAAAATCCATTCATATTTTTTTGCTTCACAAAATTCATCTTAAGAAAATGTTTAGAGCATCTGTCTCGGCTTGGGACGTAAAAAGGAGAGCTGTGTCGGACTCCCCCCTCCCCACACCCAGCAGAGGGGGCGCTACGGACAGCAGCGTGCCAAGGGGGCGGACTCAGGAGCCGCGTCTTGGGGTTGAAAAACGTGCAGATACATAAGTACTTAGGTGACAATAAATTCTTTTTGTATTTTTTTTTATAAATGATTTTTTAAACAAATATTTAATGCAGTGTAATGATCTAATAAAGTCAGATGATTATTATAAGAAAATTAGTATCTGGCAAAAGTTACATAGTGTTGTCAATAATTTCTTAACCGAGGACATTTGTGTACAGTCCTTTTTATATAACTTGCTATATACTACCTAACACACACTTTATATACATAACGCAATATCTTCTAACTGACTCATAAACTATAGGCAATATAGATAAGGTGAACAGGTCGTGTGCAGGCAGCTACTTCCAATTGCAGTGCTTCTCAGAGCTTAAAATCGCAAAGATTTTAAAGGCACTGTAGCTATATCCGTCACCGTAATATATAACGTTGACAAATATATATAGAATAAGGTCTATATATCGCTCACACACAAGAACAAGAACAGTACATAAACATCTTAAAACTAATTTGGGCAATGGTCTTATGTCCAAGAGCGATCTGTTCCAGACAACCTTTGAGGTAGAGGATAGCTAATCGGAGCGCAAGACGTAGTGTGCCAATGTATAAATAAAAATGAAATGCATTAATTAAAAAAAAAAATACAAATCGAGTTTTTCGCGATCGTTACACATAGGAAATGAAACTATTTTTCCGGATTTAAATCGCGTATATTTGTTTTTTCAAACAAACCGACGTTTCGGGCCCTTTACAGGTCCCATGATCACGGTTGATAAGGAGCGACTTAGAATGACGGATTTCAGCCGGGTATAGGTATGGTGGTGAAACTTTACAGGTAATAATTTAAAAAAAAAACTTATATAAGCAACGATATGCGAATCATTCTTAGTCAAAGGAAAATACATAAAAAACTGGGACAATAAGCATAGTGTAGCGTCCGACTGTGGAGTTCGATTTCTAATTTGCCAGATTAACATTGTCATCATCACCAACCCATTATCCGTCTCAAGGAGTCGTCGTCAAAGAGACACCTTAGAACGCCAAGGCGACGGTTATTTTGTAGTCTACTGCTCCTTGTGAAAGAATTCATCCAACGAAGTACAGACACCTTAACGACGACTAGATGACGCCAAGCAGTAATGTCAGCATTACAGCGTCGGTTTTGAACGATAAGGATGCTGGTGAAAATTACAGGTACATACGACTTATCAACTTATGTCTCAGGGTGAAGAGCACTGCAACTGCTATGGACAGACGTGTCGCTTACCAGACGCACTCACGCACACTATGGCCTAAATCGTTTCGTTAAAGGTAACCAGTATCCAGCAGTGGAATATTTAATGGATTGATAATGATATATGAATGATTTGTCTTGGAAAATGTCGGTGGGGGAAGCTCAAAGGACTTGGTGAAGTAATTTCGTGAAAATTGGTACATAATGCTTTTGTTCTTCTCAATATCGTTTCACTCATTATTTAGGTAATTTTATTTTTAGCATTGTTTTTAATGTTCTATGCGTGCAGAGAGAAAATCACTCATTTTCTCTCTGCACGCTCCAAATGAAAGTCTAGAATCTAGATTTTATTCCAGTCGTAAAATCAGTTGTTAACCTAGATAAACCGAGGTTACTTCTTTTATAGCTTTAAATAAAGTTTATATTTATTGAAAAGGTCTCAATTTCGGTGGAATATTTTTCTGAATGACGCATGATTATGTCAAGCCTTAAAAGTTACCAGTGCCAGACAGACGTAAGTTTCCACCATAGCAGGTTTTATTAAAAAGAATACAAACGTGAGAAGTAATGATATCTAAGGATTGATACAGGGTGAATAAAAATTTAATTAAAAAAAACAGTCCCCACCACCTCTATACTTTTATTGCTTTAACACAACACTGGTGCGAAAAATGCCTAGTGTTGTTTTGGAGTGCAAAAAAGATAGCCGCACCAAAGCCTTATTTTAATAAATTTTCTATTTATCAAAACAATTTTTATGTTACAAGAAACCAAAGTAAAGCTTGTCACCTTGCAATATGGTCGCTTCTTTTTTGGAGAATTAAATTAATAACTCCATTTCGTCGTCGTTCAGCAAAAAACCGCTAGATGGCAGCACGTTGATTGGAATTTCAATACAATATCAAAACGTCGTAACTTGCAATAATAGGTATTGACGGTATTGAACTTTCAACGATATGCCAACAGGGTAAAGTTTAAATTATATTAACAATCCAGAAATTGTTATTTCTTTTTAAATTTGAAACTATGACCAATCAATATCAAGATTTTGTAGTGTTTCAAATTAATAATGTGTGAGTTTTGACAACCTGGGGTCTGATAGTAATCGAGGCATAAGATACTTCCATTGATTTTTTCTTCCGTGGATACATCCAACACTACAACATCAGACTTTGTGGGCTTAGCCGCAACATAGCGCTCCATTTGCTATCAGTCGCGTACGTCCTTGAAGGAAACCTGTAGGCAGACAGTGAAATGTATATCAGATACAATAAAATTTTTATAAACGACCATTGAATATTTTATAACCGATCTAATTTGGTTTGGTATTTATCGACGATTTTATTATTTTGTTATGATGAATTCTCTTTTTTATTCTGTTGTCATATGTTATCTGGATTTCTACTTTTGGGGTGTTTATTCAGTTTCAAGTTTTATTTGCTTATTTAATAAGTACATATTGCCAATGCAATAGTTAATACAAAATCGAGTGAATTAGTTGGTAACTTTTATGTTGATCTATTTTAACATTTTATTTAGTAACATTCTTCTTCTTAGTCGTTATCTTCATTGCTGAATATCGTGTCCCCAAATGGTTTGCCAGATTTTATGGACGATTTTCTTCCATCTGGTACTGTCTTAGGCCTCTCTCAGGGCAGTTGTTATAGGTTACTTGGTCACTCCATCGGATAGGTGATCGACCGCGGAGTCTCTTTACCTCAATATTACATTCCACAACAGTTTGTCAAGGTTGTCTGGTTGTCGGCGAGAAATATGACCAAAATACTGTACGATTCTCTGGTAGTTTATTGTGGAAAATCTGTCTACGACATTAAGTTGCTAAATTATGGATTGGTTTGTCCTTCTCTCGGTCCACGTTATACGGAGCATCTTTCACCAACACCACATCTCGAAAGCATCTATTTTTTTCCGTTCTGATGCCCGGATCGTCCACGGCTCTGAGCTATATAGAAAAATACAGAAAACCAATATCCGAGCTAGTCTCGATTTGGTAACAATCGGTATTGCTCATACATAACGGTATGTAACGGTTAGAAACATAACAATATTTTAAATTATATATTTCAAAAAATATTTTAAAGCTAGATTATGCTCTTTCACAATTCAATTGCCTCGATCATTTAGTTACATAATGGTCGTGCATAATTTGTATTGTACTCGTATATTTCGTGAGATTTAGTAATATTTATAATTACTTTCCCGAGTACGTGCCTGTGCGCGGCGGGTTCCGTAGCCGCGTTTTACATATTTCTCCTTGCGGGGCACTGTATTGAATCACCCTCTCATTGTTCCGCACTTTTCTTTGTCCCCCACCAGCCAGATCGATGGAGTAAAATGTTACTTATTACGGCCCTGTTTTGCGTAGTGAAAAAAAATACAATTTTCTACGTACGATTAATTATATTTTGAAAACTAGGTTTTGTGTGTCGTATATGTCAGTCAAATTTCTATGTAACGGTTAAGTCGCAAAGGATTGTACCATTAGAGCAGAAGTGTCATTTTTGTTTGAAAATGATACCGTGCATCGACATCACTCCCTGTAGATTCGAATTTCAAAATTACGGTCTTCCGGACCCAAAGTTTGAAAATCCCCCAAGTTTGCCGTATGCGTTATCGCTGTCGCCCTGGTAAATGAACTAAAGATTTGTTCTTTTATGGTGTCTTTAAACCCGTGCTCAACGACTGGATTTTTTTATGATACCTAGTGACGGGACGAACCATTCGGGCGCCTGGTAGTAAGCGACACGTCTGTCCATAACAGTTGCTGTGCCATTCACAGCTTAAAAACCACTAAGATCTAAAGGACACTGCCACTGCGTCCGTGCCTGTAATTCCACAACCGAAACGCAATAATACTCACATTACAGCTTGGCGGCAGAAATAGGTAAGGAGGCAGTAGTACCCTGGACGAACTCTTTCACAAGGAGCTCTACTGGTAATGAAGTGAACTTGTCTGTATTAACCTATACCTAGACGTTCCACAACTAGGGTGTTCTTTTCAGAAAGTTTAGGCATAGAGCGGAACTGACAGTTATTTTGTTTTCAAAATTATTCCGTCGCTAATTCGAATTTCAGAATTTCAAAATGACGAACTTTAATTTTTTATTAATTCTATTACTAGAATTTCGAAAATCGAATATTAGTGTTAGTTGTAGATAGTAATGATACATCGTAATATTACTATTCTATTGTACGTTCTATTTTATTCGTTCTACGGGATAGGCACGACGTTTTTATCTATATGTACTGATGAATTGATTATTAGCTCCGAACGTCACTTCAACTGTTATGCATAGGCGTGTCGCTTACCACCAGGCACACTTGTTATTATAAAAATATTACTATTACATTTCAACTAAAAATATTGGTTTTGTATTACAATTACACTATTTCAACATTATTATGTATTTTTAAACGCTAAATTACGTAATATCGACTGTGAACTGACAACCGGTACTAACTCAATTTTGACAACTTTACAGGTGAAGAAACAACTCGTTTGCGTCATTTATATCGCATCTAGTCGCGACACGCGCGATAAAATTAAAATAAGCGCGCCCTATTGGCTATCTAAATTATATCTGATTGAGACAGCCAATAGCGCGTGCTTGTTTTAATTTTATCGCGGGCTTCGCGACTATCATGCATAGCCATACTACCGGGCCTAGTTTGTTAAATAAAAATACGTGGTTTTGAAATATTTTTATTACACATGTTATTAAAAACAATGGAATTTCTTGCAACGCTGCGGACTATGAAATAGTATAAAATGTATTAAAAAGTGAAATCTTTAGAAAATTGATATAGTACCGGTTGCCAGTTCACAGTCGATATGCCTATACGTAATGTAGAGCCTTATTTCCGTGTTCAAATGACGTTGTTTCTTTATACGCTCAAAACTAATTAAAGTTAGTTTACTAGCTCGAAAATTCATTTCACCGAAACAAAAGCCTTATGTTCGACGATTGTTACTATGTTTTGTGAAGCTAATCAATATCAAAGTATGGTAGTGCTATCTTTATTAAGAAACCTTGACTTTACTATGTACGAGTATATTACAAAACTTTGTGCTATTATGGATTTCGGATTATTCCGCCATAAAATCTAGTAAGTAAGTCTGTCAACAATAACTATTATCCAAATACAAATTGGAATTCTTATTCGCAAAATAGAATTATTTGGTACAGCGGCAATAAACGTCAGAATCTACACTCTCGTAAGTTGACAAGTTTCGTGTGTCTGCAATTTCATAAACTCATAATGACTGCTTGGCGGCAGAAATAGGTTAGGTGGCAGTACCTCCTTAGACGAACTCTTTCGCAAAGAGATTTACTGCTACCTCCAACGTCACATGAGTTCAAATAGCACTTAAATGTAGAATAGAACAGAAAAAAGATTTATTCACGGCTTACCACTCATCAATAAACACATGTGAATTTAGAAAGAAAATAATAATAATTAAAAAATAAAATAAAATTAAAATTATTAAATTAAGATTTAAAAGTACACGGGAAATAAAAAAAAAACATTAAAACGAAATATAAACAGTACAAAAAAAATTAAACTAATACGAAAAACAATGTGTTGCTACCATGAAAAGGCTGCGACTCAGCCTAATGCCAGTCTGGATACTGACGCTGATCTCCGGTCGCATCCTCATTCGTTTCAACGTCGACCGGATCCCAAAACACGAAGAAATGGTTAATTAATAAATAATGAGATACTTAGCCCTTTACACATGGTGACATACCACATATAATTAACTGCCTCCGTGGCCGTGTGCAGTGTGCCTGGTGGTAGGAGACATGTCTACCCATAACAGTTGCACTGTCACTTGGAGATTTAAATCGCAAACATGTGAGCGTCATAGTTACTGCATCTGAGATAATAAATCTTCGAAAGGAGGGTGTCACGTGCCGACGTTCCAAGATCGGTTACCAAACACCCGCGTTGCGTCACACATCGCAGTCCATACGTGTAAATAAATATTACTTAAAAAAGGTATTATATGTACCTATGTTAGTCTATAAGGTAGGTACGTATTTATGAGTCTTTGTAACGTGAGTATAAATAAATAAAATAAAGTTGACATGTCTTGTGTACCTGTACTTTTTTTAATAATACCGAGTAACTGCCTCCGTGG
>NW_020653743.1:12291734-12303012 GCF_003589595.1 Hyposmocoma kahamanoa | reverse complement strand
CACCAGAGATGTGCGACTTAGCGAGGCGGTGTGCAAGGAAAAAATCCACCAATAGGATTACTTCATTTTCCTAGCTTCGATTGGCGCAGCTCCGGTGGAAAAGGGTTAGTGGAGCTAAGTGTTAGTACCTACACACAAATTAGCGAGAGATGTGTGCGAGGGTTGCGGGAGTGGAACGTGTGCAAAACGGTGTAGAAAACTAGAGCTACTGAAAGTATAACAGTAACTGACACTGACACATTGCCACCGTTCACCCCACCACACTGTACCCTGCCCGCACTTAGCTGAAAAGAATCCGTAACACATCCCTCTCACCGCTTAGTTACCTCGTACAGCTTTGGTGGAAAACATCACACCGTTTCACAGCGCCACTACACATCCTCACACCGCCACGCTACCTCTCACAACTTTGGTGGAAAGGCAGCCTTAGGGTGTTTTTGACAACAAGCTTTGATATATCTAACTCATTTTAGAGTTGAAAGAAAACATAATGACAAAATCTGAAGACTACGACTGAGTTTAAAAGTGTTTATACTAGTTGTTTGCATTATACAGACGGCACGTGCGACATCGAGGCTGACGGCCCAATCTTTTGTCCTATTGTATTCTAATGATGAAGCGATAAAATTAATCGGTGCAAATAATATTTCGTCACTATACAACAAAAAGTCAAAGCCATTAATGAGAAAAATAAAGAAAGATAATACATTTATTTGTTTACCACAATGACACCACAAAAGAAAAATAACGAAACAAAACAGAAGAAATATAAAAATTTAAAAACTAGATTAAATACAACACAAACTAAGAAGAGAGGCTTTGAAAATGAAATCCCTTTATGTCAGATATTTATTATGATTTTTGTTGCAATTCCATTCATCATTTCAATACTGATTATTATTATTTTAAACATAATTTAATTTTATATTTATTTCTAATTTTTTTTACAGTTTTTTTTATTTCTATAACCTACGTAACACTCACACCGTTACCATATGCGCACTACATTCACTTCACAATGTTTGCTTTTGATGCACCGCATGCGCTACACGTAAAGGTGCAAATTTTACACTGAGACACGGCACGACCTATTTGGCTTGCTGCAGTACACGTAAGCCGTGGATAATAAGGTTGGTATTATTATTATTTTTGTTTAATTTATCTTTTGATTTCTGTGTTTCTCTTTTTATCCAATTTTTTTAAATTAAGTAACGGGACGAACAAGTCGTGCGCCTGATGGTAAGCTACGCGACATAAGTTGACAAGTCCCATGAGCCAGTCATTTCCCCAGCGCCCTAGCCCTTCAAAACCGGAACACAGTAATGCCGGCAATACTGCTTGGCGACAGAAATAAGTAAGGTGGCAGTACTTCCCTGGACGAACTCTTTCACAAGGAGCGCTGCTGCTACGAACAGCATATTTGTTTACCATAATGATAAAATAGAAGAATAACAAAACGTTATCAAAACATTCAATATAAAACATAAATAAATAATTACGAAACAAAATTACAAACTAAACGAAAAAAAAAAATAGAAAATATTAATTAAATACAACACAAACTGTTTAGAAGAATACTAGACAAAAAATCAGATGCAGCAATTAGTGGATTAGCCCAATGTATACACTAGCAGCTAGGGCATAAAAGGTCTTCTCCGAAAAAACCTGAGACGTATTACTAAGTTTGATACAAATGCAGAGTTACTTGCATAAAACCTACTTCCTTACGTTTTATCCCCAAAATATAATAACGCCGCCCGTCTTCATCCATCTTTTCTGCAGACAATACAACCCCTTTTATGCGACCGCGGTAATTTCTTAAGGCTTTTCGAATCATTTAACGCCGCCGTGCCGAACAAAACATTTTAAATCGTAGCAGTGTATGTTGAGCTTTATTATGTGAGCATCGTACTTTTATTACTAAACGAAGAACATATACTTGTAGCCAAAAACCAAAACACGACGTATCAGGTAACGTCTCCAGGAATTATTCCCGAATGCTGTTGTTTTGGCTTAGAATAAATAAATCTTATTCAGTGTAAGATGTTACTTATTTCAATTTGTTATAATAAAGTCACTTGTGATTGTACGTCAAGTATTTTTATCATACGAAAATCATTCTACTAACCGCGGAAGAAAAAACAATGGAAGAGAACCGATGTCGTGAAAACTCACACATTCTTCAATTTCAAACACTACAGTCTTGATATTGATTGGTCGTAGTTTCAAATTTAAAAAGAAGCAACAAATTCTGGATTGTTAAAATAATTTAAACTTTACCCTGTTAACATATAGTTGAAAATATATATACCATCAATACCTATTATTACAAGTTACGACATTTTAATATCATATCGAAATTTCAATCAATGTACTGCCATCTAGCGATTAATTGCTGAACGACGACGAATTGGAGTTATTAATTTAGTTCTTCAAACAATAAGCGACCATATTGCAGGTATATAAGCTTTACTTTCGTGTGTTTTTTTAATAAAGAAGTCGACTTTAATTTCTAACTTATGTACATTTGTGAATATTTAGCAGCTATAGCTCTCACTTACGACATGGACCAATCACTCAAAAGGACTTGAAAAGATTGTAAACCGCCAATAGGTAGCAATAAAAACCACATGAATTTATTGTATACGGAAGGCTGTAACAAAAAAATGGTAAAAACACAGGTATAATGTCAAAAACACTCCATACTACTGCTACATGCTACAAAAGGTGTGAGACAATAAAACTTATCCCAAAAGGGCCGTATTTTTACAAATATTGCTGGATTTAAAATGATATTAAATAGGCACATGATTTAAAATGAAAATTGGTAAAAACAGATTAAAATTTGTGTAGGAGTGCTCGCTTCAGACATTAGGTAGACAGTGACAACGGAAAGAAGCAAAGTGAGAATGAAGCAAAGGAATTAAAGAACGATTCAAAATTTGAAAATAAGTGGCCAGGAACCAGAGTAAAGGTGATAAAAAGGTAGGATGACGATGAATAAGGTCGCATCATCACAGACTGCTAATCTCCTTAAAGATCGTAGATTTGAAATAGTTCAATCAATCCCGTCTTATACATTGATGACAGATCAATGACCTGGAAGTAGTCTTTATTATAAAAATGGCCGTGGATATCAAATAATTCCTCCTTAATAAGAGACATAAGAAGTCCGATTTTTTTCCTTGTAATATTCAAATATGGATCATGAACTAAAATTATTTTCTTTGACAAAATGTCGTGTGATGGAAAATGTGAAAGAGACATTGAAAGAAGAGTGAACGCAGGGAATCAGGTGAATGGTGCCTTGCATACCTTCATGGGCAGCCAGAAAGTGTCTAAAAAGGCACGGATTGGCTGTGCATGGGGGGTGCTGGTTCCTACACTTATGTATGGTAGTGAATGTTGGGTTTGGCAGAAGAAGCATGAAAGTAGAATTAATGCAGTAGAAATGAGAGCTTTGAGGAGTATGGCTGGAGTGACTCGGATGGATAAATTACGGAACAGTGTGATAAGAGAGCGTTGCGGCGTGGAAGAAGATATAGTGACAAAGATAGAGAAAGGGATGCTTTGATGGTTCGGACATGTAGAGAGAATGAATGAAAGAAGAGTGACGAAACAGATTTATAAGGCGAGTGTGAGCGGGCAAGTTGGTATGGGCCGACCAAGGAGAACTTATCATGACCAAATTGAGGCCATCCTAAAGAAGGGCCAGACCAAGAGTACCCTTAACCGACGAGCATGTATGAAAGCATTGATTGATGCGTGTTGATGAGGCGAAAGATGTGTATCAGGACCGTAGCAAGTAGAAGACTGTTGTCTCTGCCTACCCCGATGGGAAAAAGGCGTGAAGTATATGTATGTATGTATGTATGTCAATAGGTGGCATTAGGTGTTACAATCAAGTTTTTATATTAACGCTTCCTAATTTACGTATTTTAGTAGCAGTAGTGTTCCTTGTGAAAGAGTTTGTCCAGGGAAATACTTCCACCTTACCTATTTATGCCGCCAAGCAGCAATGTAAGCATTACTTAAAAACAAATCTAGAAAACTCGGACCCACTTCGGATCGTCGCTTAGCCCTTTCGAACCGGCTCCCAAACTACAACTAATTTCTTTAAATCTGACGCCATCTTGGAAAAACTAAATACCAACAATTGTATTATTCTGAGCCCTTCATTTCTTAATTACAATTGTGAGTGTCACGATTGTATCACGTTGGGCCAGTCATTAACCATAAACAATTTAGTGTGAGCATAACCATTCATTTTCTTAATTTGCGTACTAAGTCCTATACGAATCCAAGAAAATACAAATATCGCTTGTACACCTAGAGATAAAATGACACTTGTGACATTTCGGGCTGTCATTTCTCGTTTTTTGATTTGGAACTGATACGAATTAGCGTAGTGTATATAATTCTATAACATCAATTAAAGTTACTCAATAAACTTACTGTAGAAGATTAACAAGGAATTGACTCTTAAATTTAAAAGTAGAAAATGTTATTCAAAAATTTACTAATAGTTTATTAAAAAATACTACCAATCCGGATTACTAAATAATCCTTAAGAGGGAGCATGCCAAAAAAGTTTTGACGTTGGCTCCGCCCAAATTTGTGAAACAAATATATGCCTGAAGTTCGCGTGACATGCGACAGGAGATGTTGAATTTTGCGCATTAAAAGTACCAAATTCGTTTCAGCGGAATAACTCTAAAACTAAAAGGATTAAAAAAAAATCCGTAGTGACAGTTGTCGATCATGCATAAATATAATTAATTATCTAATTTTTGTCCTAATAACGGTTGTAGCATTTCGAGGATAAATCGAAATGTGAAAATTAGAGGTCATTTCGTGATTTTTATCTATCGAGAAAACTTTATTGTTTTATGTTTCTGATTAATGTCTATTCTTGAATATATCGTGTAGTTACTCATACAATATTTTATTTTTAACTTTAAAGTGGATATACCCCTCTAAAATCAAATCGAAGATTAGGAATTTTTCGTCTGCTCCCTCTTAAGAGGTTTTCTGTTTTCTAACACTCTATTGTAACTAGAACAAACATAAGCTGAAATAAGTCACAAGTAATCGATGAACTGCGAAGAAGAGAATTTTCAGATGTCAGAATATAACAGGTATTGATTTGCGTCGGCGCTGATAACATATCTTTTTTGAAGACGGAGTAAAATGACAGTTCATTGTGAAAAAGTGTTGCCCGCTTGCAAACAGCTAGTGATTTCAATCGATAAATATTCCATCGACTATCGACTAAATGTTGGACACGCTTATGGAATAGCCGAACTTGTTTCACTTGAATCATCCTCGATCCATCCAATTACTGATCACGAATTCATTTGAAATATCGAGTTCTTAGGTTTTCGCGATTGTTACATAAAGGAAATGAAACTACTTTTCTGGATTCAAATCGCGTATATTTGTTTTTACAAACAAAGCAACGTTTCGGGCCCGGTATAGGTCCCATGGTCACGGTTGACTGAGGTAGTACAGTCATCAGTCAGTTATGTCTAATGTTAATGCAAACCACCCTATTTTTTCACTTTACAAAACCTTTACAGTTACAAAAGTTATTGATTAAATACCTTATTTTTAATTTTACAAAGAAACATTCCAATTTACGCTACATTGTTTTACAAATTATTTTATTGTGCAATATGAATTTTTATTAAGTTATTTTTTTATTAATTAATAATGGAAATTAGAATAAATTAAAACATATTAATTAGTACAGCAGTCTTATATCTGTTTGGGATTTTTCATCGCGAGAAATACGGTTTAGTAATAGTTTGTTTGAAAAAACAAATATACGCGATTTAAATCCGGAAAAATAGTTTCGTTTCAATTGTCAATTTTTCTAAATTGGTACATACATACACTATATTTAGAACTATGTTTATGAAAAATATAAACAGGAGACTAGTAGGCCAACTGTCAAAATAAGAATAAAGAAAGCAATAATGCAATTAGTAGTCATTAGAATGTCGTAACATTCACAATTTTGTCTTCTTTAACAATCTATCGATAAAACTATCGACAACAACTACATAACTATTTAAAATTTTATGAAAACTGGCAACCCTACGAATGTAATTTTACTCCGTCTTCAAAAAAGACAGACTGCAGCTGCGTGACGTCCAGTCGCGTGAAACCCAGGAAAACTAGTTGGACGGACTGATAACCTGACCAATGTCGCGGGTAGTTAGATGCAGGTATTGACACCGTGGTAGCCTAATGATTTGATGTACCGTCTCCCAAGCAAAGACCTTAGGGTCGTATCCGGGATCGCACCTCGCACCTTCTCGGAATATATTTGCGAAATATAATTTGAAATTTAATTCACGATATTTTAAAAAAACGTCATGATAAAATCTGCACGTCGAAGAAGTTAAGAAGCAGTAGAGCTCCTTGTGAAAGAGTTCATCCAGGGAAGTACTGCCACCTTACCTATTTCGGCCGCCAAGCAGTAATGTCAGCATTACTGTGTTCCGGTTTCGAAAGGTAAGGGTGTTGGTGAAATTACAGGCACATGGGACTTGTCAACTTATATCTTAGAGTGACGGGCGCAGTGGCAATGCCTCTCAGATCTTTGCAATTTAAAGCTCTGAGTGGCACTGCAACTGTTATGGACAGGTGTGTAGCTTACCATCAGGGGCACGACTTGTTCGTCCCGTCACTTGATATTATATAAAAACACTCGCGTGACAGGAGAATGTGCCATTGATATTAGGATTACTGGTTTCGAATGAAAAGATGAATGGGTTGTAAGAAAGATGATGTATACAAAGGAAGTGATTAACGAGATGACGGCGTATAAATATGGATGGATAAAGAAAACATACTACGCCCACGTCAAATAAGGGAATAAGGGCATTAGAACAATGTTGAGGAATACATCGGCGTATCATGAACTGGAAAATATTTAATATATAACGACACTCGAAAGGTAAAACGTCTAATGTGCATTTCTAAAATATTACAGGAGAGCGATTTAATGTATTTTTTAATTATAAAAAAGCCGTTACTCTAGTTTTATTGAAATTATAATTACACTTAGGAAAATTCATTCAATCCGACTGGATTCAAACCAGTACCCTCAGGCAATCCGTGTCAGATGCTCTATTTTTATTTTATATTTTTTTTATTTATTTGGGCAACATACAGCATCACAAAATATGTTTCAATTTTTTACACATATGAAACAAACACTAACCAAAACAGTTTCCACTAATGTTTCAAATAAGTTACATTGGATAGACAAATTTGTACATAGCTACAACCAGGTAACAACCAACATAATAATTACCGCTAAGCAAATAATTATAAATAACTTTTAAACATAATTTAAATTTATTGAATATTATGACGTTCAACTATCATGATATTCAATTATGTTACGTGAAATTACTCACTAGTTTTGTTTTAAGTATTAATACAAAGATCGAATAGTACCAAAAATTCCTTCGAGTGATTAATAATTACTAAAAGCTTCCTAATGGTAGATTTGAACCGGAATACTTCTGCCAATTAAGCCACGGAATGAACCAGCAGATCTTTGTTTTTCGTTTTTAATGACTTTTTGCATTAGCGCCATCTGTGAGAAATGTATTTCTTCACTCGGAGAGGTACCTTTACAGCTGGCTTGAGATACTCAATACTCAATTCTCAATATATTTATATTGTCAAATATATGAAAAAATAGAAGTTTCAACTTGTCCAGATAACAAGTAAAATTAGAGTTACGACTTTTATTTCTCAAAAAAAAATACTTTAAATCGTTCTCCTGCAATATTTTACAAATGCACGTTAGACGTTTTATCCTTCCAACGTCGATATATTTTTTTATGATACCAAGTAACAGGACGGACAAGTTGTGCGCCTGGTGTAAAGCGACGTGTCAGAACTTTAAATCGCAAAGATCTGAGGGTCACTGACACCGACAAAATCATCAAAAAAAATCCCAAAGACAAAAAGTTGACAAGTCTCATGTGCTTGTAATTTCACCAGCACCATTACCGTTCCGGAACGCAGTAATGCTCACATTACTGCTTGGTGGCAGACATAAGTAAGGTGACAGAGCTTCCCTGGAGGAACCATTTCACAATTCTATTGCTTCTTTATAATCTCTATGGCCGACTTCAATGCATCGAGTATATAACCAGAAATAGAGACGAAATGTCATTTAATTTGTTTGAAAACTATTCTGCCAAATCAATACGGTGATAACTGACCAACATTGACCAACCCGAATTCGAAACAATTGAGTTTAACTTGAGCGTTGCAATAATGGACGAAAATTGAAAAATTATATATTTAATTACCAATGAAATGTGATTCCGTTTGTCTTGTAATTAGATGTTTTGATGTTTTTCCCACACCACCGACTTGAACAGCCCCCCTTAGTTTATTACAATAAATATAGAATATTTTTGGAATATACCGCGACGTACATATAGGTCAATTATTGGCGCTGTAGTATGTCAGATGTCTAATTTGTGATTTCAGCGCCAACGAGAGTTGGCATTTAAAAGTGATATAAGACCCATTTGCCTGATGAGTTGAAAGGGGATGGATGACCCTTATTCCGTCTCTATTTCCAGTTATAAACTCGATGCTGTAATGCAACTAAGAACTAAAACAAATGGACGTTTCCTGTCCATAACCACATGCATAATCTGCAATTCGTTTCGAAATCACGTAATATATTTGTACACACTTTTTTAGTTATAAATAAGGGTATAATTATAGAATTTAGTAGACAATATACAATTCCAAAGTGTTGCTAATATCACTGTGGTCTAACACTCGGAGCAGGTCAAAAACAGGTAATCGTTGGCTTTTCCAGATTATTACTATTAGTAAATAAATAAACTCTCCATGTACTTGTGTAACTATGTTGTAACGATAAACCCGAAAACAAAGCTGCTGGCAAGACTGGAAGGAACAAAAAGGGTATCACTACGGTCGCCAGTCGCGAGATAACAAAACTAACTGCAAAAATAATAAACGTGGCAACTTATCAACGCAGCTGGCACTGTGCACGAGGAACAACATTTAGAATACACGTTTAACAATAACATATTTTTGACTGTATTTTTTGCACCATGTATTTTAATAGACAAATTTATTTGCCATTACACCATGACTTAGCCAATGGAAAAAGAGCGTGGTGTATGGAATTTTTTAACAACAAGTCTGTGTGTGGGTAAGAAACAGTCAAACAAAATTACTTTTCAAAAATTAATTGGCATTTATTTTGACATTTATTTGTACTACAACGGGCGGCCAGCGATGTAATTTTTGACGAAGAATTAAAAGTAGAAAATTCAATTTCTCTTTTCTTCTATACTAAACATAATATTTGTTATAACATTTCCTTTATTTAGTGCCATATAAACATATTAAGTAAAACAATACATTTCCGGTCTTTAGTGAACCAGAACAACAACGAGTGCTAATTGGTAGCTTGAAATTTGTAAAAGAAACAATGTATTCAAGGTAATGTCCACATTCAAAACCAATTTTGAAACCCCCAATCATAAAAACAGCTAATCAGCACATAAGCCACCCCTCAGAATCCACTCAACCCTTAACAGCATCCCCTGAATTTTTCTCCTTGCGCTCAAATGCACACAGACAAAACATTTTTCCTCCGACGCAGTTGTGTGTATAAGAATCGCTAGTGATGTAGTAGCAGTAGTAGCAGGTATTAGATACTTTATAAAAATATTTTGGAAGTAAAAAACACAGGTAACAAGAACATAATAAAAATAAGTAAATAAGAAGCAAATTTCACACCTTTTGTGTAATAAGGTCAAATAATAATTATAATATATTTATTTGACATCACAAGTATAAACAGCAATATGACAAGATTTCCAAAAAAAATTATTAATGATAATAATACAATAAATAAGCTTATGCTAAATTGACATCATATTTTAACATATATATGCATTGCAAACTTGATGTCATACCTGGGAGCACTATGCACGGTTGCAGTTGCTCCCACACTGGGCAGAACCTGTCCTGTGGCGATGTCCCTATTACGATTTCATATCTGTAAAATGACAACTTTTCTGAGAAGCTTAAAGTCTAAGTAAAGTATCTAAGAGATAAATTTTAAAGCTTAAATAGGAGAGTCATATAATTTCACATAATATACATGATTGATTTCATGTAATTTGGGATATAATTATTTTGAGATATGATCACAGGCTTTATTGACACGCTTTACTTTTTATAATCATGGTTTAACAAAATTTTACTTAAATTCCATCACTGACTAACAGATAATATCTCAAGAATCAAATTACGCCCTAAGTAATATAAGGTAATAAACTTAAAAGTAACACTTTCATGGAACAGCTTTAATAGCAATAGAGATCTCGTAAAATAATTCGTCCAGGGAAATAGGTACTACCATTTTAACTATTTCTGCCACCAAGCAGTAATGTGAGGATTACTGTGTTCCGGTTTTGAAAGGTAAAGATGCTGCTGAAATTACATGCGCATAGGACTTGTCAACTTATGTCTCAGGATGACGGTGACAATGTCCCTCGAATGTTTGCGATGGTACCGCAATTATTATGGACAGGCGTGTCGTGTACCACCAGGTACACGACTTGTTAGTATACGGCACTTAGTACTATAAAATAATAAAAAAAGAACAGACAAAATAATAAAAAAAACGTACGAAATAAAACTAATATTTTGTTTTTCATGTCACAAAGAATATTGTCATATTTGGCTCTACCAAAATGGCATATCAAGTACGTTATTTTATTTAAACCTATTTTGTCAGTTTTAAGAAGTACGTTTTAAGTTTCGTCAACTTTCGTCACCTCAGTATTGTTGCAAACGCAAATCCCGTCCCTATCCCAAAGTATACGGACACAAAACACGCGCCAGTGTGGGTGCTAGCGGTAGCCTCCATTGGGCACGGCGCTATTTCTTTATTGATCCATATTTCTTCTTCTTTAGACTGGCCGGGGGGCTTCAAACCCCCTAAGGGGTTCAGAGGGGGGTGACGTCCCCCCAAACTCCGTCCGGGAGGTGTTTTTCTACAGTTTTAATGAAGGACTCGAGGAGTAGGGAAGATGGTTATTAATGCTTTTTAAGCTGTGTAATTTTGAACCTTAATGTTTTTGGATGGTTAACGCTGCGTCTATTTATAATTTGATGGTAAATAATTTATTAAAGTATGGTGGTTTAAGTTATTTTAATCATTTAGTTGAAGATTTCGAAAAAAAAACAATTA
>NW_020653743.1:12262433-12291724 GCF_003589595.1 Hyposmocoma kahamanoa | reverse complement strand
TACTGTCTTTATTCGTTAAGATATTCAAGTTATCATTTGCATATTGCTTTGTAATAGGGGTTTATTGCTATTTGTAACTCTATTAGCGAAATGGTATAGAGTAATTCATATTTACAGGAATTACAACGTAGAAATCAACTCTATACATTTTGATTGACAACATCACGTAGCACGAGTTTTGTATCTAGATTATTAATATTATATAGTCAAAGTCAAAGTCAAAGTCAAAGATTATTTATTCCATAGGTAAAATAAATTTACATTTGAAAACGTCACATTTAAGCTGCTCGTTCACTACGCTGACCTCCCTGAGAAGAACGAGCAAGAAACTCTAGGGATTGCTCTTTTCAAATAAACTTAAATGCTATGGAATACACTTTGAATCAAATTTGTGTGGATTCTGGAGCCATGTCGTCTTTCGATACATCTTTATCTAACACGTAGCCTTCAATTTTGTAATATGATTTTTCGATCAAAATATTTTTAATGTAGTTTTTAAACTTAGGAAATGATAAACTTAATATATGCTCCGGAATCTTATTGTAAAAACGTATACTAATTAGTTCTAACTTAAAAACATGAAAAATCTTTATTTTCTTTCACAAACTTTCAGTCAGTGTCAGGTCAGTAAAAGTTGCGTAAATACGATTAATGAATCGTACAAATTATCGGATTTGTATATATTTCAATAAAATACTACCAATTGATAACGAAAAAATAGAAATGTGTAGATTGACACAGATGATGTAAATACCATTGTCTAGTTATGTAAATAGGCAGCTATGTAAGTACCAAGTAATTGCCACATAATCTTAGTACAGAGTACTAAAAAACCGACCTCAAAAATACGTGGAATTACATATAATTACCAAGTTTTATTGAAGTTGGTTACCGGAAAGTGCGCAAACCCGGATTCATCCCTTAGTTCGCCACTATACGGAACTTGCCACAGGAGATAATAAAAATCGGTTCTCACTACTCAAAGTATATTGAGAGACAGAAACGCCTTGAATTGGAGATTAGCAAAATCAAGCATTAAAATAATTGCTCCTTATAATAAAATTTAGGCACTATTTATAAAAATGAATCTTCATGCGTGAACAGCCACTCATAGAGGTGGATGATTTTCTAATTATAGATTTTCAAAATTAAATGGAACCACTATGGAGGTACCCTCTTTCCAACAAAAAAAGAATCATGAAAATCGGTTCACAAATACCGGACTTATAGCGTAACATACATACAAAAAAAAATACAGCCCAATTGAGAACCTCCTCCTTTTTTTTGAAGTCGGATAAAAAACGAAGTTTCAGGGGTATATAGTCTGTCTTTTTTGAAAACGGAGTAAAATAACAGTTCACTGACTGAATATTGGTCACGCCGAACTTGTTACATTTCAATCATCCTCGACCCGTTATTCAACCAATTACTGAGCACAACTTCATTTGAATTGTCAATTTTTGTAAGTTCATACATACATACATAAACGGTATTTAGAATTATGTTTATGAAAAATACCTAGAGGAGACTAGTAGGCCAAATATCAAAATAAGAATAAAGAAGGCAATCACACAATTGGTAATCATTAGAACGTCGTAACATTCACAGTTGAGTCATTTTTAAACTGCCTCCGTGTCCGTACGGTTACCATGCCGGACTGCCATGCAGAGGTCCTGGGTTCGATTCCCAGGCCGGGAGAAGTATGTGTGTGGCCTACATTTATTTCTCTCGCGAGTTTGGGTGTCATTTGTGGTTGTCTATGTGTGTGTCCATGGCACCCGCGACACAGGGTTCCCTAGTGCGGGGCTATGAGTGTGTTGCGTTATTATTATTATTATATATTTTTGGCAAAATTTTGGCTTCTTTCACAATCTATCTATATCGACAACAACGACATAACCATTTAAAATTTTATGAAAACTGACAACCTTATAAATGTTTATTTACTTCGTCTTCAAACAAGACAGACTATAGCTATTCTTTTCTATATACTTGCAGCTCAAATAAATACAAATTAATACTGTCAAACCAGAAACGGTACCTTTCTGAAAACTTGTTGCATAGTGTTAGTTTCAATACTGTCACCCCTTTTATAAGGTTCAATATATATAAATATCATAAGCTGTAGACGAGCAATTATTGTCAATTGCATAATTAATGGAGAAAATAAGCTCGATCGGGAAAATAACAAATGAAGACGATTTAAAGAGGGTAAACGAAGACAGAAATCTTTTAAAAGTAATTGAAAACAGAAGGGGAAAATGTTTTGGGTATTTGTTACGTTCAGTAACGGTAAAGCTCCTTGAGAAAGAGTTCGTCCCGGGCAATGTCAGCAATACTGTGTTCTGGTTTTGAAGGGTGCTGGTGAAATTACAGGCACAAGGGACTTGTCAACTTAAATCTCAAGGTGACGGGCGCATTGGCAGTCCACTCAGATTTTTGTGATTTGAAGCACTGAATGTTACTGCAACTATTGAGGACAGGCATCTCACTCTCACTCACTTAGTATTATAAAAAAATGTACGATTAATGGAGAAAATATGCTAGATCGGGAAAATAACAAATGAAAACGATTTAAGAAGGGTTGACGAAGAGAGATCTTTTAAAGTAATTGAAAACAGAAGGGGGAATGTTTGAGCGTTTGTTTTGTAATGACGAATGGATAAAGGTTTTCAGTGGAAGACAAAGAAAGAGAAGGAGAAGAAGGATGAGTGTGGCATTTAATGAGCAAATAAAAACGATATATATTTGTTATAAGAAAGAAACGTACAACCATATCAATAACCTTTTTTTATGATATCAAGAGGCAGAACGAACTAGTCATACGCCTGGTGGTAGCGCCAATCTGTCCGTCTGTAATTTGAGTGCTCTTTGTGAAAAAGTTCGCCCAGGGAAGTATTGCTACCTATTTTAGACGCCAAGCAGTAATCATTACTGCGTCCCGGTTTTGAAGGCTAAGAGAGCTGGTGAAATTACAGGCACGCGGGATTTGACAACTTATGTCGCAAGATGACGGGTGTAGTGCAATGCCACTCAGATCTTAACAATTTTTAGCCCTAACCGGCACTGCAACTGTTATAAGCAGGCGTGTCCCTTGCCACGAGGCGTATGACTTGTTCGTCCCGGTAAAGCAATTTTTCACCGCACTAGCTCGGAAAGGCTTTCTTTCTCATTAGAAATCTGCGTGCAAAAGCGCTTTTTCCACTTTGGCGTGGAAAAGGTTTTTGAAATTCAAACTTGAGGATGGACAGTGGCTAACATTTTCTTTCATTTCGTTCGATTTGTCGTACCTTATTTATGTAATATAAATCTTAATTATGGTATATTTTAATTTTATTATTGTTGACATTAAATTGACAGATAAGTAATTTTGTTTATTGAAAGTGATTTGTTATAGTTCAACTGTTTTTCTTTCGTCTGCCATTTTCCTCGCTATAGTGAGATGGAAAGTTGTTAGGACCCTTCGCTTCCTCATATTTAATAATTATTAAGATTAACATATTATAATAGTAAATTATTGTCATGTCATGAAAATGTCTATAATATATATTTTTGTCAAATAAGTTAATTTATCAAATTTATTGAAATTTATGTGTAAAGAAGTCCTTGAGGATTTTTTTTTATCTCTTAGCCACGAAATTAGCTTACGTTTAAATAAAAGATTATTATTTATTAATTTTATATCACAGGGCTATGCATTACAATATCCTCACACAAATGGCCTCGCATGTTTCTGGTATATAACAGAGATTAGGTGATTAACTAAATGTAAACAAACTGTAATGACGTATTTTATGAGGCATTACCTGGTTGGTATTGTAAAATTATAATGAAGTTATTGAAAATGGTTCTAAATATATGATAATGTATTCAGTTGATAGACAACATATCGTAGTACCTATTTAAAATACTAGTCAGATTATTTTACTCTCCACTCGATACGGCTCTGGAACGCTCTACCGGACGCCATCAGACGGTCTCCTAATTATTTTCTTTTAAAAATAATGTTCATGAGCATCTTCTAAATTGTTTGTCACAGCAATAATCATCATCATATTCTGTTATTGTAAGTATTTTGTATATGTATAGTATATTTGTATGTATTTAAGTGTATGTATTATATTATTAAGTAAGGTATTAGGTTAGTTTGTTATATATATAATTATGAATTTGTTTCATTTATTTTAATATAACCGTAATATTCTGTTTATTTACCGCGTTCGTGAATTTCGTTTTTCTCAGAGGTTGACTGGTAGAGAATGCTTTTAGCATTAAGTCCGCCTTTTGTACCCTTTGTATTGTGGTCAATAAAGTTTAATAAATAAAATAAATAAATAAATACTTAAATTTAAATGACATAGATTAAGTATGTAAATAAAGATGTTTAATAGCATACACAACTTTCTTACGGCAAACAACTTAAAAACTTAGGAGTTCGAAACCTTTGAAAATATAGATAACCAATAACATGCGAAAACTTAAAGAGTATGGCAGCAATACGACGTATGAAACTTCTACTAAATATTGTATTTGATCGGTTAATTGAATGTCATTTGCTTTGCTTGCACGTGACAGCTGAAGTTTGTTTTCTTTTAATTACCTAAAACTTTACACTTATAGTAACTTAATTTGGTAAAATTATTATAATCTGTCTGGGATCTTTTAATTTTATATTGTGAATGCCCCGTCTCTTTTTAAAAAGTTTCTTATTATTCTTTACAAAATTAGATACTTCAAAGAATACAAGGGAGCGTGAAGACGTTAAGACGTTGAGACTCACGAAGATTCCCATAAGTTTTTGCAAAGTTCTGTTACCTATATTACGTATTCAAAATAGTGAACAACTTTGTTGAAGTTGTTTTAAAGTTTTGTGGTAACTATCTATAAAAACAAGGAACACTAAGAAAAAATCATCGATCAGGCTGGATACGACCAAGAAGTCGTTAAAACCCATAAACAAAAATGTACAACAAACACATAGAAACATACGTAACATCTGCTGATTCATTCAGTAGCTCAGTTGGTAGAGCTTTAGCCACGGTATGCTGAAGACACTGGTTCGAATCCAACCAAATCGGAGGGATGTTTCTTAGTGTTCCATTTCTGTATTGATAGTTTTAAGAAACAAGTGAAATAATGTAATAAACATCACGATATTCAATAAACTGATTGTTATTACACACTCACATACACACACACACACGCACGCACGCACGCACACGCACACGCACATGCACACAAACACACACACACACACACACACACACACACACACACACACACACACACCACACACACATACACACACACACAGAGAAAGTAAAGGTTCTCTGCTGTGAATTTTAAATTCATTTTTATGCAACTTACTTTAATCGCATACAATTCAGCAAGGGCACCATATATTCCGTATATTTTCTTCAATAAGGCCATGGCTACAAATAAACAACAAAATATTGACATGTACTCAAAAAACAGAAAGCAATGAAAAAAGCCAAAAAGTTATCACTGCAAAACAAGCAAACCACTTAATCAACATGAAAAACGAGAAAGAACGCCATATTCAACCTATAAAACCTCACTTATCTGCGACAAGCAGTTACAAACTCCAACCCCTTAGCAAAAAAAAGAAAACAAAAATCCTTTTTTCCATCCCTCGCAATCTCAAAAAAGTAACCCTAATAATTCGGCCCATTACGAATTCGTAGGAAAAACATATTCGCTGCCTTAAACGTACCCCATAAATAAAGGCGACGGGGTAAGGGAAAAATTTTATTACCCCCACCCCACCCCGTAAAGGAGAAATATGAAATAAAATGAAAATGTAATGGGGAAAAAATACGCAGCGAGGCAAGACAAAGGGATGGGGGAGGATACAATTGTGTGGCAATGGCTTGTTCCGAGAAAGGCTCGATTTACACTGCCCCTGTAGCCTAACGATTTAACCTACTGATTCTGACGTTGAGATTCGTGAGTTCGAATCCGGTAATAACGAATGAAAACATTGTGAAGAAACGTGCACACATCTGCAAAATATCATTTATGTTAAGAAAAACATTAATTTTCTTATGAAAAATAATGACAGACGTAACATTAATACGAGAAATAAAAATAAAGTGGTTGTTTTTAATTTAAGACGCAATGTACAACGCTTCTACAAGTACAATGAGATTCCGATTGATAATAAAAATTTGCCATTTACGAGGTTTAAAACTATAGTGAAAGAAAAACTTTATACTAAAGGTTAATACAGCAACTTGGATGACAAAAATTCGTGGTAGTAAACCGTATAGCACGTGCAGGTACTCTTGATCTAAGATGTTTAAATTAAATATTGTAATAATAAATATATTCAAAAGTGTATTTACAAAAGCAATCCCTAGAGTTTCTTGCTCATTCGTCTCAGGGGAATCTACCTTACGAATGAGCAGTAGAGTTTAATCAGTATGACGATTTCAAGTGTTATTTTCTTACCTATGAAATAAAAATTATTTGACTTTAACTTTGAAAAGCAATTTATTGACGTGTGTGAAGTTTCCTATCAACAATAATCCGGCGTGGGAATTGTAGCCCAAGCACTGTCATTATGAGAGGAGGCCTATGCCCAGCAGTGGGACTATATAATAACAATAGCAATATTAAACTTTTTTGTTTGTATCAACTTGGATCACTGGTATTACTTTAGCTATTTATACTATAGTTAGTGGTGTGCTTGGAAAGAGCCTCCTCGTGGCGCATACCGGTAACAGCCTAGACACGGTAACGCAATTCCTAGGCTGGCTAATCTTTTCAAGACGGTGCTTAAATTGACTATTGTTAGTTACGTGCAAATTAGAATAACATAATTTTAATAATTTTATAACATCTAGTGCTTAACACAAAAATTAAATTAATAATTTAAATTACATTTTTCAACATAATGCGACAACTTAATGAACAAACTAATTATCAGACAAATTACATTATTGAATTTTGAGCAGTATTATTATTTAAAATTATTTATATGAACCCAATGACCAAGACACGGGAAGTCGAGTCTGTTTACGCAAACCGGAACGCAGTAATGCTCACATTACTGCTTGGCGGCAGAAATAGGTAAGACGCTCTACTGCTACTAAAACCGGCCGGCCGTCACTGATTTGTTTATGGCATAGACTACATAACCAGGTAAGTTGATGGCAAACAAAAAAGATCTGTCTCCATAGGAATGTATCTGTTGAAGCGGGGGCAGTCGCCGCAGGGCGCCGCCGGCAAAGACTCCATTCTATAAATCTGCCTTATCACAAAAATGTACCGCCCTTCTTTATATTCTACTACGTCATTTACGTACATACGTTCCTGCGTTTGTAGTACACCTATACTTAATTATATTCACAAAAACATTTCTTTTGTTATAATTAAGATGTATTTAATAATTCATTTAAACGCGGAAACAGATTGTAACTACAGAAATAACAATGTCTTCGTCCTTCGTCGTTCTTCGTCTTTCGTCCGATTGATGACAGATGGTAAAATAATCCATTCAAAGCTCATAATCGACTCATACCAGTTCCAAAAACCTTTACATTCATAATAATAAAAATGTGTGACTCATACATATTGATTTGGTACTTAGGACATATGACGTTTTCTGATTTTCGTGGGCGACTATTTCTTATAGGACCATTAAATAAAATTGATATTCAATTATTTTTATGTGAAATCACTCAATAAAAAAAAAGAAATACAATGAATAGCGACTTCTCAAGCCGGGACTGGTAGCTGTAAAGGTATTTAACAGGGTGACGAAATATCATAGATTTCTCATAGATGGCGCTACGGCTTAAAAGTCGTTGAAAAACCAAATACAAAGATACGACGCAAGCTCATAGAAAAACTCATGAGGTCCACTGGTAGTTCCGTGGCTTAGTTGGTACAGCGTCTGACACGGTGTGCTACAAGAGGACCGGATAAAAGGAATTTCTTCTGAGTGTTCGATTTTTGTATTAATAATTATAATAAACTAAGATTTTATTATATAAGCCAATAACTCAATGATAGTATAAAAACAAATGAAAAAAAAATAACAAAGGCATGGGACTTGTCAATTATATGTCACAGGGTGACGGACACAGTGGCAGTGCCCGTATGATATTTGCGATTTCCAGTTCTGAGTGGCAGTGCAAATGTTACGAATAGACGTGTCGCTTACCACCAGGTGCATGACTTGTTCGTGCCGTCATTTGATATTATAAAACAAGAATGTTTGTTGATGGAGTGAATATAAGTGCGACGGGATAGGTGTACCTATTCAGAGATTAGAATCAAAGAGTATGTTTATTGCAATACAAAGCTGTTGACATATTCTTCTTTCGGCAACTACAGGCACATGGGTCTTGTCAACTTATGTCTCAGGGCGATGGGCACCGTGGCAGTGTTCCTCAGATCTTTGTCATATAAAGCTCTGAGTGGCCAGTATGGACAAGCGTGTCGCTTACTATCAGGCGCACGACTTGTTTGTCCCACCACTTGGTTTCCTAAAAAAAACAAAGATTTTTAATGTGCATATTTATTATTCTACACAAAGAACATGACATCAAACGGCCCCTTTCAAATACATATGCCTTTATTTTTACATACTTTTACTTTATAAACAAGCATATAATATAAACCGTTCGAGCGAAAAATCGCTCTTCAGTAATCTTCAAAAGGGCGACTTAAGTACCTACACAAAATTCGCAGGTAAAAGAAAATCGAGTCCCTTCAAAAATTAGCTTCCAGGGGCTTATTCTGTTTCTCTTTTTTTTTTTCAACTAAGGCACTATGTTTCTAAATAATATAGAAAAATTTTTTTTTTTACTTCTAAGAATATTCACGAGTATATAGAGTAACCCATTGATGTTTTTTATTTATGTTTTTTTTCGTTAAATTTAATTTATCTTCCATTATTAAATATTGATATTGAATCATAGTTTTCAGAATTTTATAATTGTTTTAGATCGTCGTTGCATTGAAGCCCGCCTAAGATGTTAGGGCGCCAAGGATTCCAAGCAACACGAGTTTAAACTCCTCCTCTTGCCCTCTGACATGTTTATTAATACCGTTCATTGATTTTTTCTACGGCTTAATATGTTGTTTGTGTTTAAAAAAGTGGCATTGTGGCATTGTGGTATTTGACTTTTAATCATACCAATATGTCAATATTGGTACAACACTGTGCATTTGCACAAGATGACTTAGTAGGTGATAGTGTAGACTTGTTAAATAGATGAGTAGACGAAATTGTTTAAGCCGCGCATTGAAAATGATTGAGATTTTGAGACATATTTGCAAGGGGAATGATGACGGGAGAATTGGCGTGATCAGCGGGAGGCTCATGTCCAGCAGTGGGTGCGCGTAAGCTAAACATGTAATTATATATCGAGTGCTCAAGTTTTGCTGATTGCTACATATTGGAAATGTATTTTTTTCAGACCTATACTCCGTCCAACGTACTTATTTTACGTTTGACATAAGTTTGCCAATGAAGTTCCATAAATATTGACGTTATATAGATCTAACAAACTAGAATGTTAATAAATAAATTATAAATAATTAAAATAAAATCTAATTGTTTATTATAATGAATAGAAAAATGAATTCTCCATATGAACTAGAATCATCACTAAAATGAAGCCCCACCTAAAAACCCACCCATATACACGATTAACATTCCAATCCGATCCAAAATAGTTTCATTTGTAATACAAACTCTCCTCGTTCCACGCAATTACAAAATATAGAAGTATACAAAATTCAAAAGACGGTTTTTCCTTTTTCAATTAATTATTAGTTTCATCAATAAATAATAACACCATTTTTCATTCAAATTTCCGTATCTTTAACTGCCTCAATGGCCGAACGGTTACCATGCCTGTCTGCCACGCAGAGGTTCCGGGTTCGATTCTCGGACCGGGGGAAATATTTATATGGCTCACATTTATTTCTCTCGTGAGTTTGGATGTAATTTTCGCTAGTCATGTGTGTGTTCATGGCATCCGCGATACAGGGTTTCCCTAGTGCGGGGCTATGAGTGTCTGCGTTATTATTATATTATTATCTTTGACATTTTCTCAAGTTCTTAAACCATATTTTATTGATTTTTTTGAAATCAATGACATCCAAGTTGAGATAACGTTTGCATTTTTAAAATGAGTTCCTAGGTTCGATTCACACTAGGATGCACCAGCATTGCAGTCTTTTGGAATCATGAAGTCTCCAACCAACCCAAATCAAACCTGCGTGATGAATTTAGCCTCCTACTTAGAAGAAACCAGAATCCAGCAGTAGGACTTATATGGGTTATAATGATGACGATGTCAATGTTAGGTTTAATTGAACAATATACATTGTTCAGTTTCTATGAAACTTAACGCAGAACATTCATTACTAAAAAGCAATGAATATAAAATCATAATATGTTTGAAAATGGACCTTTTAAGAAAGGTTTTAGAATTGTCTCTAGATATGGGAGGTGTAGGGGCTGTGGGTGAATTTTTCTCTCGTATTTTAAGGGAGGGATATTGTTCCGAGTTTTTGTTAAGTGTAAGTGAATTTCGCAGATAATTTTCGTAGGGGTTGCTTTTTGTTGCGATATAAATTTAATTATAAAAGGGGCTAATGGAAGATTTTTTTACGTTTTGTATTTTGGTTTAAAGAATAAGGGTTTTTGTATATTGAAAACATTGACTTACAATTATATGGACGTCGGGTCCGCGCTAAAAAGTGTCCGAACTTATAGGGCGTTAAAAACGTATACAGAGCGTCATTCACGCTTTAGTCTTCGTTTGTTCGACTGACAGCGAAGCAAGCAAAATTAGACAGTACTGCGATGACATTACAATTTAAATTCAACGTTTTAGCTTTTTCATATTCCTTTACATGTCACTACGTTTAAATAGGTTGACTTGGGACATTTTTTTCGTGGTTTTTGTGTTAGACCCGTCGTCCATTTATTTGTAAGTCAATGGTTGAAAAGGAAAAAAATACATATTGTATGTACAAAATTTTTTTATAGACAAAGAAGCAATTAGCGTTATACTTTGTAGTATGTCCATTTCCAATCAAAAATAAAAGCCATAAATAAATATATATATTTATTTCGATAAGTGTTATAAAGTTATAAATAATCTCCCAAACAAGCACACCAGTGACTTGGTCTGACCTTAAACGTAACGAACTGAAACCCCGACGATGTGCTGTCATCATCCACAGCCTGATTTCACCATCTGCGGTAATCAGTTATAATTTTAAAAATGGTATGCTCACATGTCCGCAATGTTCGAGAATCTTCGCACAGAAGACTGGCTATATAAACCATATACGAGCCCACGACAGTCGCCAACATCGTAGCTTAAGTGGTCGCCTTAGCTAAAATCGACATACATATTAAGAGACCTCCATACTAGCGTCTTTCGAGCGTCAGCCTCTTGTCGACGCAACGCCCCAGCGCGGTGTATACCCGACGTTCGGCACTAGAGACGGGCATCCCGGAAACTTTCCATGAATCTACTCGGGAATATTCCCAATTGGTGGGTAAATTCTTTTCTAAGACATTCAAATTAATAAGTGTAAAGATGTTATATACAATTAATAAAAAACATAGTTTTTAAACCAAAAACAAATTAATCAACTATAAGTTTGTTTAGAATATGACAATTTAAATGATATATTTAGTCACTGTCATCGGCGAATGATCCTGTTCACACGTCGCAAAATTCTATGTCTCTTGTATTGCTTCCAGAAGTTGATATGGTGGTAAGACGCTGTGCGTGCTTTGGCAAGACGCTAGCGTGGGGTGTCTCTTACTACGTAACTAGACCAGTTACGTAGTAAGTGTCCTATCCCCCACCCGTTACAATTTATTTCACTGGTTATTTAGCCCAAGGTAGCTAATTTTATCTATACAAGGTTATTTTTAAATTACTAACGACCTTGCAAGACTACATTTGTAAAAATCATAAACAATTTGTTCCATAACTTTTTACAAAACATAATATATTTACCGAAAACTTTTTAGATCTGTATATTGTAGTATGTTGTGTAGCAACGTCTTCCGCATGTTTTTTTTTTTTGCTAACGCAAAAAGTGATCACTGTTGAAAGCGATTTATTTGAATATTTATTTCTGCACAAAAGTAAAATCT
Organism: Hyposmocoma kahamanoa; assembly: GCF_003589595.1. Lineage (NCBI taxonomy): Eukaryota > Metazoa > Arthropoda > Insecta > Lepidoptera > Cosmopterigidae > Hyposmocoma > Hyposmocoma kahamanoa. The sequence continues at coordinate 12,279,564 of NW_020653743.1, read as the reverse complement.
GGAATTATTAGAAGTCTTGAACAAAAGCTTTTTTTTCTATAATATCAAGTGACGGGACGAACGAGTCATGCGCCTGATGGTAAGCTACACACCTGTCCATAGCAGTTGTAGTGCCACTCAGGGCTTGAAGAAGATCTGAGGGGCACTGCCACTGCGCCTGTCACCTTGAAACATAAGTTGACAAGTTCCATGTGCCTGTAATTTTACCAGCAGTAATGCTTACATTACATGGCGACAGAAATAGGTAAGGTGGCAGTACTTCCCTGGACGTACTCTTTCGCAAAGAACTCTACTGCTGCTACTGTTGTTTATAACGTTAGTAATACAGTCCTGCGAGGTTGTTATAACGCTGTATTTATTCTCATGTAGCAATCCATCCCTACCGTAGAAAAAGTCTTAATTGATATTCAATTTTAATAACTATAAAATAAAATAACATTCATTTCTAACACAAAAACCATTAACACTGAAAGGTTCGAATAAGAATAGATTGTACTTATTATTGGAAAATGTTGTTTGTTTCAACTAAAAATAGAAAATGTTTTAGTATACAGAAAATATTGATTGTGAAAAGTAGGTACATATGGCAACGAAACGTTTCGCGCTCCTTACAGTGCCACATGCATACTAATTTTCTCGAAACCTCTGATCATTGTAATTCCTTTATAGACTCCACTGAGATCACATTGCAAAATTATGAAAATATTTCTTATTCCGCTATAATATACTTGCAATGGTGATTGAGTCACAATAGGATGTCAGTGGAGTGATGTATGTTGAGCGTTCTAGCCACTATAAAGCGTTTTCACTGACTTGTTTTTCAAACGAGGAAACTTTTATAATATCATGGAATGTAATTTGGAAGCAATGACTGACAGTAAATAAGTGACGTTTCTAAATTCTGTTATACTTTTACATTTCACACTTTCTAATAAATAGCTAATTAAAAATTGAGTTCAACAAGCTCTATTTTCAATTCTTTCGTTAAACAAAGATAGATTAACGTAATAACTGTTAATCGGAAAAAGATAGCACATACTTTTCATTTTCCTAACCTGCTCATGACTACAGAAACAACACCATAAATTACATTATTTGATGTTATAAAAGTTTCCCCGTTTTAAAAACAAGTTAGTCAAAACACTGTGTAAGTAGCTAATCGATCGTAAGTGATTCGTTCAATCATTAATGATCAATATTGCCTTACTAAAACTGCCATGGAAATTACAATTATATTTATCTCGTTATTGAGCAATTTAGTATTCAAATTAAATACATATAATATTAGTGCATATTAGTGGGCAGTTGAATATAACTCGATGGCTAGCCATTGATAAGACATTACTCTTAACTTCCAGCACAATAACAAACGTACAAAATCCTGACATTATCATTCTACCAACTCACAACTGAGATGACATAAAATTACCAGATTTGAGGCCCAGGATGTCTTCAATCTACGATTATGTAAGATGTCCTAATTAATCTCGATCGACGCTATACTTTTTGTGGTAATTAACTACAGAGGATTTCCTGTTAGTAATAGACAATTCTCAAGAGAATGAGGTCTTAAGTAAAACTCTGAAACGTTTTTAGAAACTTATTGGCTATATATAAGTCCCAAAAAAAACTTGAAAAAAAATGTTATATAAAATATATAGTAACTTGATATTAAATCGACAGCAACCTGTGTAATAAGTACCTAGACGTTCTGAGTAAATAAACCCTACGGAAAAGGTAGAACAAAAAAATCTCCATCCACAAGTAACTGAGAGGGGACGAGGGGGTATTAACCCCCTCTCTTATAATTGGAGGAGCGGATCCAAAGTTACACCCACGGATTAAAATATTTATTTTTGCGACGCGAAAAGAAAAGTACCATCAGGTACAGTGATGTACAAAAAAATGTTATTACAAATTTTTAAAAAAACTTTTCTATTTTTTCTTTTTTCGAAAACTTAAAATTCACAGTACAGTGTTTAGCCATGGAGTCAGTAAAAGTTCTGTAATTTAAGTGCTTATATCCGTTTACAGTTTAGATTTAAATTCAGCTCTGATCGACTCACAATACGACGGTTCAAAGTTATAAGTTTAAAGCCGAGCGTGCTGTTGAATTCACCTCATATTTTTGTACGTAACTAAATCATTTATGCTAATTTTTACCTCTAAAGACAACACAATTTTTTTTCTGTGACACCAAGTGACAGGACGAAGAAGTCGTGTTCCTGGTGATAAGCGACTGTCCATTACGTTTGCAGTGGCTCAGGGCTTTATCGCAAAGATCTGAAGGGCACTGTCATTGCGCCCGTCCTCCTGAGTTGAATCCCTGTAATTTCACCAGCACTCTTATCGTTCAAAATCGACAATCGACGGCAGAAATAGGTAAGGTAGCAGTACTTCCCGAGACGAACTCTTTCACAAGGAGCTTTTACTGCTATGTTAAAAACTAAAGTAAAACGTGTATCGAATCGCAACAGTCGCTACAAATCTCTTTTGTATATATTTTATAGTATCTTTAAGTTTTGGTTTTATACTTAAATTCTAAATTTAAACGTGATTGTTTTTGGCGCCTTTTCGTGATTTGTCTTTGCTGTAGGACTAGCATAACAGGGCGCGACTTGCGCGAGAGCGACATAAAGTGCGAGATGCGGCTATTCTCGTATAGAGATCCCGCGCTTTACGTCGCTCTGGCGTTAGTCGCGCGCTGTCGTGCTAGCCTGTTTTGCTTTAATAGCGACATACGCGTTTTGTAATAGAATTATTAAACTGTAAGTACATTTGCTTGGCCTTGCTCACTCGTTGTTAGCACACAACCTTTAACCCATTGATACAGTCAGCTACACTACTAATATACTATTAGTAACTTACGGACTTAAATTCAACAAAAACATATGGAAAACTTCTACTATGCTAAATTGAAGAGGATGAGCGAATGTAGACTGTACGCAGTAAATGTTGCAATACATGTTTTTTCTATTAAATACCTACTCATCATTAACCCATTTATACGAATCCAAAGCTGGACACGGGTCCACCAAGCCTGCCCAATGCGGGCTGGAGACTTCACACGTTTACCAAGGACTGTTAACCTTCTTCGACGTGCCGATTGCATCACGATGCTTTCCCTTTACCGAAAAGCTTACGTAAATTTCGATTAAAATTTCGCATATAAATTTCGTAAGACTCAGAAGTGCGAGTCCGCGGCCTCTGCTTGAAAAGCGGTTTTCCGAATCGTTGGGCTACCACGGCTTTACTAACATTAAATAAATGAAGAACCGTGAAGCCTTCGTTATTATTGTCTATATTAATTAACAAGAAGCAAAGTAAATAAAAATAAAATACTGTATAGAAATATTTGTAGAAACATTGAAAAGACATTTCTGTTTCCAACAGTACCCAGCGCCGAACAGGAAATGGAATGAAGGGGCATTGACCGGATTTTATCAACTACATAGCTGATGAGTTTTTGTCGGCAAGAGTTTTTGAAAATACTCTCTATTTTTTTCTGTTGGTTGAAGTTAAAGAGGTGGCTTGTAGAAAATCAAGAAATATAATGTAATCTGTATTGTATCATGATTTTTTAATAACAAAATGTAAATACGTGGATATTTTGTATTTGTAATCCAATTACGACCTAAAAATGTATTTTTTAATTGGTATGCACATTTCGAATATCTGACTGTAATGTACTTTTACATACTTACATGGTACCTGGTTAGACTTAATTATCGTATTTTGTATTTCATAGATCAAAATTACATAATAAAAAGAATTGTGTAACTTATATTTGAATGGAAACAAAATTGCTCATTAATCGAGATAAAGATTAAGTATGCATAATAACTTCCATACTAGTTTTACTAAGGCAATGTCGATCGTTAGTGATTGATTGAATGAATGAATGTTATTACTGGCATTCTACACGCTATTGAGACTCAACTGCCATTGCAACTAGATTTTAGCAGAATAACAAACATTATCATAATTGCAATATGATCTCCGTGGATTCTCAAAGGAATTACAATGACACACACATTGACACATTATCAAAGCTTATATAATGTCACACTGCTAACCAAAACACACACCTCTAAATGAATTTCGATTTGCTATGATGAAAAAGAAACGGATATTCACCTCTGGATGTTGTCAGTACCAACGAGAAGAGTTAACCAGTGCGACGAGGACGGTTTCAAAAATATGGAAAGAAAAAAGAAGTACACCAGCCATAACCTTAGTGGCACCGCTCCGACTGGCCCTAATCATTTACTGCGTCCATCGATACCGACGACGTTCTTACACGTCTCACGGCTTCATTACTCCAGAAAGTCCGCCGATACTGTGGAGTATACGAGTACGGATGTAAGCCAATGCTACCCTGAGGGTCGAGCAGTTGGAGTCCCACCACAATGTAAATTTTAATTAATTTGTGGTGAGAGTACCAACTCAACATCTATCGACTTACATGAAGGATGAGTTTAAGCCGAAGGGTGTCATGTATCGACATTTCCGAGACCGGCTATCGGACACCCACGTTGCGTCACACGTCGCAGACAATACGTGCAAATAATCATTAGTGTTTTTATTGTATTATTATGTATGTTAGTCTATAAGGTGCGTATTTATGGGCCTTTGTAACCTAAATACAAATAAATACAAATACAATTATATTCATGCTCTTGAAAGGTGGCAACCAGTCTCAAAAGATCAAATAAAAAAAAACTTTTTTCGAAATTTGCAGTCAAACTGTGACTGCTAATTTTTAATACAGTCTTTTTTGTGATACTATGTGACGGGGCGAATAAGTAGTGCGCTAGGTGGTAAACGACACGCCTGTCGGAAGTTGCAGTGCCACTCAGAGCTTTAAATTGCAAAGATCTGTGGGATATTGAAACCGCGCCCGTCACCCTGAGACATAAGTTGACAAGTCTCACATGTCTGTAATTTAACGAGCACCCTTACCTTTCAAAACCGAAGCGCAGAAATGGTTACATTACTGCTTCGCGGCAGAAATATGTCAGGTGGCAGTACTTCCCAGGATGAACTCTTTCACAAGGAGCTAGTAGAGCTTCAAAAAGAAATTAAATAGAAAGGAATTTAAAGATCCAAGAAAGTTTTAACCCCGCTAGCTACACATCGGATAAATCTAATTTTATAGAGTGTAAAAATAAATAATATAAAAATATTTTTAGTAACAAGGCCGTCTCCTCGCCTTCGGGTGCCGTGGAGCCCGTCTAATGGAAAAAAGGATAAAATTGAGGGATCCTTTTGATATTTTTTTCATTAAAGTTTTTAATATTAATGGAAATGTATCTGAGTTTTCGGTCCCTAATTATTTTTTGGACTTTCCCATTTTCCACCTCGCTCGGTACGAACATCTAGCGAAATTTTTAGGGTTTCGCTTTTTATATAAAGATACGTAAATGTTAAAAAAAGAGATACCAATAACACAACATATTTAACAAACCCCCACACAAAGTGCAATAAGCATATATTTGGTTCGGACTAACTCCAATAGATGGCGGGGCGACTGAATTAAAACACACTACCATAGTATTCACAGCAAATACTGCCTGGCCCTATATCTATACCTATTTCTGCCGCCAAGCAGTAACGTAGTAATTACTGCGTTTCGGTTTTAAAAGGAATTTTCAACTTTCAAAGTGACAGGCGCAGTGGTATTTCCCGTAAGATCTTTGCGATTTGAAACTCTGAGAGTCGTATTCTAGAACTGTATTCAATGCTCAAGTCAGGATTGCACTGGAAACACAAGCACTGGAAATACGACCCTAATGGCAGGGACTTGAGTATAATTTCGAGTGCTTTAAACCATACTCAAATCCTGACTTGAGCATTGAGTAGAGTTCTAGAATACGACCCTAAGTGTCATTGTTGTGAGTAAAACTGGCGCTAGTGGTTACTAGGTGTACGACTTGTTCACACTTGATGTCAAAAAAAAGGTATTGCTCGAGATGCTTTTCAAGATACCTTGCCTAGAAAAACTAGTCAAACAACGCTGTGTAGTCAAATGACGCTTTCAATTCAAAATCTCTTAATTTCATGCTTAAACATTTGAAATCGTCAAAATGAATACTACTTTTCATTCCTAAGGCTTAAAATTCATCTGAAGAGTACGAGAAACTTTAGGGGTTGCTCTTTGTAAATGTTATTTATTCTCATTTATCGTTTAGAATAAGTACAATGTTAAACGGTCGTAATTTTCGATACCTCCATTGAACTTAAAAATGTTTGTTTCTTTTTTTTTCACAAAATACGTTTTTTCGTTTTTTCTTTTTATAAAAATGACAAAAAATAAAGATGGCGGAGTAATCATTGGAGGTATCGTTTTGTGAATCGCGCGTTTGGATTCTGAAAGAAATGTATGGGGAAATAACGTAACAGAGTCCAACGAATCCGTCATACTTTTTAGGCGTATAAGTAAGCGGAAAATTTGCAATAACCTTTATCGTATCAATAAGACAATGCTGTAGGTCTGTTCAATACGATATCTCAAAAATTCCCTGCCTTTAAAGTCTTATTCCCCGAACACTTTGTGATGATGCGACCTTCTCCATCATCATCCCACCTTTTTATCACCTTTTCCCTGGTCCCTGGCCGCTTACTTTTGAAATTTTGAATCGTTCTTTCATTTCTTGACCTCATCATTCTCACTTAGTTTCGTTCCGTTGTCACTCTAGTAATCTCTGAAGCGAGGAGTCCTGCTCCTCTTCACGGCTAATTTTGATCCGTTTACCAGTTTCCATTTGAAATCATGTGTCAATACCAGTAAAGTATAGTAATATTTGTAAAATACGGCCCTTTCGGGGTAAGTCTACTGTCTCACAATCATATAGTATTTAAGTAGGGAGTGTTTTTTTAATGTTATATCTGCTTTTTTATTCCATTTTTTGTTACAGCCTTTTCTTTCACCTTCACCGTTTACAATAAATTTATGTGGACCGATTAATGTTGGCGGTTTACAACCTTTTCAACTTTATATTAGACCTTTTCAAGATGAAAGTGAATAGGCATTATTTCATAAGTGTGCATGCTACATCGTCGACCTCATCGTCACTCAGGAAAAATGGAGGTCAATGCGAACTTATTTTTTTTTATAAAAATGTTGAAAATGAAACTACTTGGAAATTAAACTATTTCTTCGAATGTTTTTTCAAATAAACCAACTACTCGAGTTCTTTAATATGTCGTATAAATGCGCACTTATTTTTGGACAAAAAAAAAACAATTTTTATAACTACAGTCGCGATTCAGGTTTCCATTAATATTAAACATATTGGGTTTACGACTCATATCATTTCATCAGAGGTGATCACGGGACTTTTCAAGAACCATGAAGTTGATTTGTTATTTAAGTCCCGCAAAAAATTAATATCAGTAGAGCTCCTTGTGAAAGAGTTCGACAGGGAATTACTGCCTATTTTACCTATTTTTGCCGCCAAGCAGTCAGCAATTAATGTATTCCAGTTTCAAAGGGTTAAAGGTGCTGGTGAAATCAGGGGAACTAATAATAATATATACATACATAATATATGTACGCACACGAAAAGAAATACAGTCGAATTCAGAACATCCTCCTTTTTTGAAGTCGGTTAAAAATATGTCACAGTGAGTGGCACACAGGTCTTTCCGAGGCTTGGGGACTTTGAACATCTTGCTAGGGTTGTGATCCTTTGAGAGACCAAATTATGCCTGATGACACGAATGTTATATATACAAATTATGTATATTTATATATAGAATGATATTTATTTGAGCTGCCTCGGTGGCCGAACGGTTACCATGCTGATCTGACACGCAGTCCCGGGTTCGATTACCAGGCTGAGATAAATATTGATATGGCTTACATTTATTTATCTCGTGAGTTTGAGTGTAATTTGTGGTTGTCTATGTGTATGTCCATGGCACTCGCGCTACAGGGTTTCCCTAGTACGGGGCTATGAGTGTGTGTTATTATTATTATTCCCATTTTTAAGTCACTTTACTGAAAAAGTAAATACTTGAAAACTAACTTGTTTAAAAAGATTAACGGAACCTTTCTATATGCAAAACTCTCTTCACTCATTTATTCTCTCTTTTCAATATAAAAAGGCAGGTGTATTAAAATTAATTTGTTTCATGAACTGTCTGGAGCCGGCATTACTTGCGTCTCGATGAGTTTGTTATTTTCTTTTTTTGGTTTTTGTTCAGGGGAATTTGTGAATTCGTGCGTTTAGTTTTGTATAAATAGACATTATTAACATGTAATAATAAGTTTACTCAATATCACGATGCTTTGGTGCCACGGTATTCAATATTTTTTTTTGTGAAATTACTCGACTTATAATTACTAATACCGAGATCGAACACCGAGAAAAATTTCTGCGATTCGAACCAGTGCCTTCAACACGGAAGCTACGGCACAAACCAGCAGACCTTATGAATTTTTCTATATACTTATTGCAAATGTGCTTTGTTTTTTTTAACAACTTTTTTACCGTAGCGCCATCTGTGAGAAATCTATGAAAGTTTAATATTAATCCTTGACAAAGACAAAGAACCAAGGATGGAAATGGAAACATAAAAATTAAAATTTAAAATTCAAATCATTTTTATTTCACTGGTAAGCAAATTGCACTTGAAATTGACATATTATTATTTTTTAATATCAAATGACGGGACGAACAAGTCGTGCGCCTGATGGTAAGCTACACGCCTGTCCATAACAGTTGCAATGCCACTCAGAGCTTCAAATCGCAAAGATCTGAGGGGCTCTGCCACTGCGCCCGTCAATATTTTTCATAAAGAAATTACAGTTCTCCTTAATATATACAACATTTTCGTAAATGTACTGTGACGCTAGTGTAAGAATGTTAATCTCTGTGAACTTATCTCTCACAGACACTCTGGAGCCCAGATTGTAAATTGCCCTAACCGCACGTTTCGGCAGTACAAAGATTCTATTAATATCGCCGGCATTATCCTACAGCAAAATGCCGTATGTCATTAAACTGTGAAAGTATCTGAAGTAAACCAGTCTAGTTTTTCGTCGTCACGTAGTACGTAGACGTGTTACCACCTTAAGGGCTCTTTTTGCGTGGAAACAACAGCCGTCTACTGACCGGGGGCGACCACCCCCTAAGCTTGTTTTGGTCAGCCAATGGTGTTTAGAAGCTAGATCATATTTTTAGTACAACAAAAAGTTTTTACAAAAAAGTCAACAAAACTAGAGGCGGGGCTAACTACGCTTTCTGGCCAATAAAAGTGTTTTATGTAGTAGTAGCAGGTAGTAGTCTAGTTGTTGATAGTATTGAACTTATCACCTACGAAATGCTTCTACCGTTATAAACAAAAGAACCCAAAATCAACAAAGTGCCGTTCATGGACTTTGCTAATATAATTTTATGTTTTATTTTTTACCTAGCTATTCATATATTTTTGTATATTTTTAGAAGTCGGGAATATAGAAATTGCATAACAATGTATTTTAGAATAGATGCAAGAACACAAAACAATTTATTCATTTCGACCATAGATTAGGTAACGTCCTTATACATACGTTTCATTTTGAGCATGATTGAATGTTTACCTACGTAAAGTATTCGTTATTTTATAGTACACGCATAAAACATTAAAGCCATAAAAATACCCAATGAAATAATCAATTAAACAACAATAACAAAAAGTAAAAAATAAAACACAATGTGACAAAATTTTTTAAACAATATTTAAATCAGAAATACGAAAGTAGCAAAGGAACATTTTGACAAGAGGCGTCTTGCCAATGTCAGTGTCACTTTGAGATTGAGAACAGGGGACCATTTGTGGCAGATTTCTGCCATTTGAGCAGATTACATTTTTATTCATTTTCATTGCGACAGAACACGTTAACGTTGTATTAAATGTTACAGAGTTTGGCATATTTAGAATTATTCAGCAAATTCTTTATTATTCTTAGGAACAAACTGAAAACTTGTTGTTTTCTGCTACCACGAACAAACATCTGAAACGAAATACAGGACAATATTATACACATAATCTATATCAAGTTTATAACCCCCAGCTTCTATAGGCTGTGATCAATTAGATTTTTTGATGCTTTGATAACGAATCACAAGTATTGATAGGTCTCTTTAATGCGCGTCGTCAAAAACACTAAAGAAGACGCCACTGAAATTAACAAACAAATAAACATTCTAATTTCAACACGGAAGATGCTAGATGTGTGATGGTGATGGATAATCCAGTATTTCCTCCGATGAAAAATCCCAAAGACAGCAGTACTAATTAGTATGTTTTAAATTTATGTTAATTGCCATTATTAATAATAAATTTCATTTAATAAAAATTCATATTGTTAAAATAAAACAAAATAATTTTAAAACATAATCTACCGCAAATTATAATGTTCTTTAGAAAATTAAAAATAAGGTGGTTTGCCAACTCAGTCAACCGTGACCATGGGACCTGTAAAGGTCCCGAAAAGTTGATTTGTTTGAAAAACAAATATACGCTATATAGAACCGAAAAAAGTTTCACTTCCTGTCAAAGTGAGTTCTTAGTAACTATGTCATTGTAATAAAACAAATGTCATGATGAATGCGTGAACCGAATTTTAGAGTTTACTTTCGATGGATTTACCTTTTCTTGTTTTTGGTTAAGAATACTTACTTTAGGTTATTAAATATGAGACTCGCTTAAATGTTTATTGTAATGTTCTGGTGATTTATATAATCCTCGAAAATGACAATTACATTTACTCTATCACTCATTCGTAAGGTAAATAAAAACAGTAGAGCTCCTTGTAAAAGAGTTCGTCTAGGTACTGTCACCTTGTCCATTTCTGCCGCCAAGCAGCTTAGCAGAGTGCTGGTGAAATTACAGGCACATGGGGCTTGTCAACTGATGTCTCAGGGTGACAGGTGCAGTGGCGGTGTCCCTTAAATCTTTGGGGTTTAAAGCTCTGAGTAGCACTGCACTTATTATGGTCGGGCGTGTCGCTTATAACCACGCACACGACTTGTACGTGTAGCTTAAAAAAAATATTTTCCTCCTCTATCCAAACATCTTGGATAATCTTACGTAAATAGATTTTAAGACTTTCAAGATTATTTTTTCACTAAATGATTATTACTAATTACGGGGTTTCTTGAATAATTATGACCATGGTCATAAAACACATTGTATACCGTAGGTAAGAAACCTACAAGTATAGAAAAACATTTAATTTTGGATAAGTTATTCACTCTCCTAACATCATACGTAACATATCGTATCATGCCCCTTACAAATAATTAAACTAACTATCTATGTAGACATAAAAGCATTAATATTTAATACACAAAAGTTTTGTCATTCTCTAACATTTTGGCCATCTTTTGTCCAATAGCGAAACTAATAAACTATGCGTAGCCGTAATTTAGCGTAGCGCTACACAATGTAAGCACCCTCTGGGAAATTTTATTTAGACGGGAGTTAATGCTTGGCGCCATCTTTTATCGAGTAGTAGGAACTATACTTTAAATTATTAGAATAAAATTTTTTTTTTAGACACTTCATTATTATGATATTTTCTTCACAAATATTCAATAATTAGAATTTTAAACACTTTTGAGCCCAGTAAATTTGAACTAGCTACCGTTCCCACAAACATAAAAAAATTACACTTACACAAAAATATACTACCTGAAAAAGGACAACAAATTGAATGAATCTAAAACAGAAACAAATAAAAAGTTCATCTAAAAATAAACAAACCGGGTATCGAATCTAATCCCTCGATCTGATGTGCATACGTATGACGTCACCGATCACTGAACCAACGTTTGGTGCTCTTCAATCCAATATGAATACATTTTCATTTCCCCTTTTTCGAGCGCGTTTTTCTTATTTTAGGGGCCAGTTGGCTGAATAAACAGAAATGACAAAATTCTAACGTCATTGAATAATTTATGACATTACTATATTTATTTCACGTTTTTCAAATTATTATTATTGTTTCGACATCTAATTACATTTAGAAAAAGAATCAAAAAGTTTATTTATTTCTTCTTAATACCTATTGACATTAAGGTGAGGACTTCCTAGTGAGTTTTATCTAGCTGAAGCAGGAAGGCCCGCTCTTCAACGTATTTCTTTAATAACAGAAATAAACATACTTACACAACCAGTAAAAATAGTTATTAAAACGAACTTTTCGTCAGTTTAAACAAGAAATTTACTTAATTATCCCATCACTTGATTATATAAAAAAACCCTTGATAGGAAATTTAAAATAAATAGAAGTTTTGTCATCTCCTGAACAATCACACTTTATAAGATACGAGTTTAAGAAAGTAAGGCATCGAAATAGAACTATATTCTTATTATTCCTGAACGTTATAACTAGGGCCTTTTCAAGGCGAGAGTGAATTAGTATGATCTACTTGTGCATGCTACATCGTCGACCATGAGGTCATTCACACTGCCACCAGACCACCACAGGTCACTTTTCATCAAATGAATTGGAGGTCTTGGGCACCCTTTTTTCATTAGGTCCCACTGCTGAGAAAAGGTCTGCCCCAAATCTTCCACTGCTCTCTGTTTTAGGCGAGTTTCCACCACTCCTTCTCAAACCCATCAAGATCGTCCCGCCAACGCCTTCTCAACCATCCCCGCCGTCTCCTTCCGTCCTCGGGCAAACAAGGAATAACGACATTCGCCCATGTCTCGGGTTGCATTCAGCTAACACTTATATTAAAAAAAAATTAACTAAACAGATGTAGGAGGAAAATATGAGCAGGAAAATTGGTAAGGGCTACGATATCCTAAAGAAAGGCCAGGTCAAATGTACCATTGACCGAAAAGCGTATACAAAAAAGTGTATTCATGAGGCGAAATTGGTACGTACCTATTATGTCAGGATCGTTTTTTTTTATATCAAGCGGTGGGACGAATAAATCGTGCTCCTGGTGGTAAACTACATTTATATTTCCATTACAGTTGCAGCGCCACTCAGAGCTTTAAATTACAAAGATCTTATAGGCACAGCCACTGCGCCCGTCACCCTGAGACATAAGTTAACAAGACCAAATGTGCTTGTAATTTCAACAGCACCCTTATCAGAAACAAGTAAGTAAAAGCCCACCCTGATAGGAAAAGCGTGAATTATACGTATGAATGTACTAATAAAAATACTAAACCTCAAGAAAGATCTCGTAGAACTGCCCTTGGTCAACACTATCCACAGTACCACATTATGTAGTATGAATTTGCTACAATTTAATTTTAGAGCGATAGAATACTGTTGTCGGTATAGAAAACGGAATGCTGCCCACTGCAAAGTTTGGCACAGGTTTCTGTAATTAAGTACGTTTGAAATTTCACTGAGGTGTATCTATTCATGACAGTTATCAACATTTTTAATAACCCATATCCTTATTACAAAAAGGGGTTTCTATTTGCATTCTATTTATACTCTTTTTACAACAATAAACCATAATAAAGTAAATAATAATATACCTACACCTTTTGCCCTTCGCACATTCTAATTTTTTATACTAAGACAGCCGTGAAGAAATTGCTGCTAAGCAATAAGACCATCGCGTATAACTAGCTGGTTCTAATTAGATTCCAAATCAGAAATCACTTCACCTGAAAAAAAGCAATAATTGTTGCTAATTTCGTTCGATACAGACGCTAAAGACATTTACTGCTGGATATATTCCTTCCCGTAAGACCGGCGACATAGCGACCGGTTTATCAAAAAAATATATAAATAACAATAAAAAAACCTTACTACTGACATAAAACCTTTCTTATTTCATACATAATGATTATTATTGAATTGTCATTGTATTTTTTGCCGTTAGAATCAATTTAGGGAACAAACGTTTTTAAATTGGTTCTGGGTGCTTCGAGTACTGCCGCCTGCGCTATTCGTTACTCTGGTGACTAAAGTACAGGCAATACCCTACTTTGAGATCACGTGAAGTCAAGCGAAAATCAGTGTGTGTACCTTGCAAAATTTTGTTCGACTTTTTTTGTATCGTCAAAAGTCCACGGAACCCTGAACACCCCTTTAAAAATATCTTATTTTTTTCGACCTTTACAATCTGGCTCGCACGACTGAACATCAACGAGTTTTCTTTTTTCATTTTTATCTTTTTTTTCCACCATCGACTGGATTTCACGCTTATTCAGCCTCGTATAGCCGAAGTGTGATGGGTGTACTTTTTTTTAAAACATGCGTGCTTTTCTGTTATATTGAATTTGGGTCAAAGCGTTTTTTTTGTCGGTCGCTTTTGCTTTTATTGAAATGCCTGAATACACGTTTCTATGCCGTAAGTGACGTATTAAATAGATTAAGTGAGTGTTTATAGCGATAGTTTTGTGTAAAGTTGTATGATGAATAATCACTTTGCTCAATATACTATATGTTGGTAGCTCGATTACCACTGACTTAGGTACTGACACTGATTTAGGTAATTGTTCTCCCTGAAGGAACATGATTTACGGGAATAGTGGTCGAAAGGATTCAGTGCGTACGAGAAAAGTCGGAAATCTTGGAAACGTGTCACACCGAAACGCGTCAGAGATGAGTACATGACTTTCAAATAAAAGTAATCTAGGATCTTGATCAGGTTCTACTGGAACTAAAAATGTTCTAATATAACGAATTTAATATGGCCGCCATACATAATTACTTTTCTGAATTTTCGCAACTCGGATATTTAAGAATACGAATTGACGTGATTATTAGTAAATAAATATTTATATAAAATCTGGTAAAATATATTTTTTTCAATTTTAAAATTTGCGTTGCGCCTTGTTAAACGTTGAAACTATTACTAGGCGCCATTACCTCGCAGCGGAACTAATAAGAACTACTGATGAACTAGCGCCATCTGTAGTCGAGTAGAAAAACTCTTATTTTTATTGCAGTGTGTGGATTTCTTATTTGAATTCGCCTCATGAGTCTTATAGGAATCGGTGCTATAGAAAAAAAAGTAACAGTTCTTTTAGTCATAAATCAAATGTCGTATATATTGTACAAAATAAAAGAAATTTTGAAATCTACGCGGATAGTGAAATAGAACTAAAAAACATAAGAATAAATTTTCCCATTACTAAAATATTTGAATATAATTTACGTAGTCTATGTATGGTACTTAAACGACCTAAATTACGCGTAAATTTTGAATAATTGTTATTGCTTTGAAATAATTATTAATACACCTTCACGGACTTTCTTTTCAGCGTTTACTACAGCATAAATTTCTTATAGCAACTCGACAACGCCCCTAGCGGTCACAAGAAGAAGTAACAAAACCTTAATTGGAAAAGTGAGGTTTTTGAGTAACTGACAAAATAAATTGTAAGACATAAAACGAATACGTCGTTTTTAAAATTAAGCACAATTTTTATCGTGATCTTAGGTTTTCACGATTACTACATACTTATTCAATTTGACCCACTTTTGCTGTCCCGATTTTTTTCTACCAATACAATGAAATGATCATTACGTGACACGGAGTCGATCTGCAGTAAAAGAAATTACTGAATTTTATCCATTTTTATCAACAACTCACGCTTGACCAATAAAATTTACTATGCTAAAATTGTTTTCACAAAAAAAGGATACAATCCCATGGATACAATGGTTCCTAAGACAGTTTCCCTGTATCTCCTATCGTTTCGGATTTTGCCCATAATATCCCATTTTAAAAAAACACACTACATTAGACGTCTCATATGTATGTGTAACACAAGTTCTTTAGTTATTTTGAGATCAATCAATGTTGCTCTGATCCCAAAATAACTAAAACACTTGTGTTATGGAAATTGGAAACAACGACGGTGCCACAAACACTCAGTCCCGAAACAATATAGAAAACTTAGTTTTCTATACTGACCCGGCCGCGGATCGAACTCGAGACCTCAGAGATGGCGCCACCATGAAAATCGGTGTGCTGGCCAGTTGACTATGGAGGCCGTCAATACATCAACAAAGCATAATTAAGTATATTGTATTAAACAATAAGCACAAATATATAGGTAAGGTACAATGAAAAGATTAAATATTATAAAGTTTTTTAGTAGCAGAAGAGCTCCTTGTGAAAGAGTACGTCCAGGAAAATACTAGCACCTTATCTATTTCTGCTACCAAGCAGTAATAAGCAGTAATGTAACTGCCTCCAGACGTCTCAGGTTCGATTCCCGGGCTGGGAAAATATTTGTATAGCCTACGTTTATTTCTCTCGTGAGTTTGGGTGTAATTTGTGGTCGTCTATGTGTGTGTCCGTAGCACCCGCGACATAACACTAAAAAAGCTTTGGCTTCTTATTAAAAAGTTTTATAGTTATATTACGGGCTAGAAAAGCAGCATGGCAAAGCTCACTCTGCTGAACCAGAGCACACACGACTTGAACATTCAAAAGCCCTGATAGCTACCTACAATGCTAAACACTGTAGATGAGCTCTGTCACTGGATAGGAAAGGTATCAGAATACTTACTAGCGTCTTAACAGGACACTGTGGCATGAACACGCACAATCAAATATTATGCAGAGAGACAACAGAGACTGAAGAATCAGCCACGAGGCGTATGAAACTTCTGTTCATCTTCTCACCCAACGCTACCCCCTGATGGCCATACGAAGCTCTATACTGGGAAGGCACATGCCACAACCAGAGGATATAAAATCTGTCGGAGCCAGGAAATTCCTTACGTTTTTCAATTATGTCGGTATTTTACTCCGAACTGTAATTAGTGGTGATCGCAATAGATTAGTTGATGGTCGCAGTGATGAGGGGCTGCATATTCCCGAAATGGGGCCACCCTAATAATAATAATAATAATGAGCCTGAAATAGATATAGTAATAATTTATTCATAGAACTTAAACGTTACAAAGTATAAAAGTGCATAATAAAAGGTACAGCCATTATCAGAACATATGAAAGCTGGTGCTTAAAATAAAGAAAATTTGTGCTTTAAATACCAGCAGCCTTCCAGTGTCAGGTAAAATAATGTTCATTGCTCGATTGTAATAAAAATGAAAAACAATATTAATTTGTAACAAGAGAGTAGAGTGAGAAGTGTGTGTGTGTGTGTGTGTGTGTGTGTGTGTGTGTGTGTGTGTGTGTGTGTGTGT
>NW_020653743.1:11910688-12262423 GCF_003589595.1 Hyposmocoma kahamanoa | reverse complement strand
TGTGTGTGTGTGTGTGTGTGTGTGTGTGTGTGTGTGTGTGTGTGTGTTAGTGTTTGTGTGTGTGTGTGTGTGTGTGCGCGTTAGTGTTTGTGTGTGTGTGTGTGTGTGCGCGCGCGCGCGTTTTCAAAGACATATAACTTCATTTGACTGTATATAGAAGATTTTCTGTTTCTTCATATGAGACTTTTATAAGCCACTTAGTACAATAAGGTGTAGAAAGGTACATACATAGATACATTACAACTTTCCAACTTCGTTCGTAATAAAAACAGAAGTTAAACCTAGGTTTTATTACGAACAAATTCACTACCGTTCTCATTTAAACACCACAAGCCCCATAGGAGAAGCGAAATTAAAACAGAACAGTCAAAAAACGGAAATAAAAACAGTGTATCAGTCGAAGCAGGTACAGATGGGAGATAGGGGAGCGAGAAAATCGTTTTTTAAGTGGCGCCTCACTGGGGCTGTGATTTATTGTAAGAACAAACAATTTAAGGATCTCATAATATGGAAATGCACTTTTGAAAACCACAACCCGACAATAATTACATAAGCTGTACTTACGTCATCATCATCCCGGGGTCCTGCCTGTTGCAGTTTATTTTTCGAAGGTTTCGGATTTTTCTGATACTCCCATACATCATTTTGACCCACCACGACTCCTTCTGGGAGAACAATTATGTCAGTGTACTTCAAATCATCAAATCTATTGCAGTCCACTGCTGGACATAAGCCTCCCCAAGTATACGCCATAGTGCCCGATCATCCGGTTTCCGCACCCAACCACTACCCGTGATTTTCTTCAGATCGTCAGTCCTCATCTTGTTGGGGGGTATTGCTTATTTGGCAGTAATTGTTTCGGACGGATGTCGGACGGAGTACGAGAGTAGACCCCCAGTTCCGAACCCGAGAAATGACGGTCCGAAATGTCTCTAGGTGTACAAGCGATGTTCATATTTTATATGAACTTCTAGTAGGAATGCTTTTAAGCGCAAGCTTAAGGCTCTCCTACTGGAAAATCAAAAGGAATTCTGTTAACTTTTTCCAGCACATATTTATTTATACTTTTTATACACATTTGTTATATAATATACTAGTTGCTTGATGTAGGTATAGTGTATATGTATTAATTATTATAATGTATTTTCATACTTATGCATACATTATTTGGAAGTATTTAAACATACAACCCACACTCACACACACACACATTTGTTACAGTTTAATATGTACATATACATAATTATTTTATTGTTATATTCAAGTACCTAAGTATGCTTGCATATGTGGTTCCGTGACCTCACTTAGGGTCTTAACTGAAAATCAGTGCTGGGAACGCGTCGCGTTTTCCAGCAAATACTGAGTTTGTGACCCTTTTGTTACCGCGGCTGGCACCACACAAAGTATCCCAATATTTAGTGTTCTTTTTATTATTTGTGTGAATAGTTCCTGTTTTAATTTTATAAAACTTTTGTGTTTGTTTGTGTTTTTGTTTCGTAATTATTTATTTATGTTTTACGTTTGTTTTGATCGTGTTTTGTTTTACTTCCGTTTTGTTCCGTTTTCTCTTTTTTTTTGTCTTATGTCTTTTGTGGTGTCATTGTGGTAAACAAATGAATGTATTTTCTTTCTTTCTTTCTTTCTTTATTTTCTCGGATTCGAATGGGACTTAGTGCACAAGCGACATACGAAGTGGGTCCGAGTTTTCGAGATTTGTCTAGTCTCGGATTAGGAACGCATAAGAATCGAATGCAATGCGCAAAAGCGCTTAATGTGACATAACTCAAATTGTCCAGATTAATACTTCGTATTGTTTTACCTTATCTAAGTGTCGTCATCTACAATTTTATTACTACTAAAACCCACTACATATACATTTATAACGTTCTGATACCGACGTGTACTTACATGTTTTGAAGAAAATGTCTATGATGATACTAACGCACAT
This sequence comes from Hyposmocoma kahamanoa, assembly GCF_003589595.1. Taxonomy (NCBI): domain Eukaryota; kingdom Metazoa; phylum Arthropoda; class Insecta; order Lepidoptera; family Cosmopterigidae; genus Hyposmocoma; species Hyposmocoma kahamanoa. The sequence goes on along the minus strand of NW_020653743.1, from coordinate 12,260,475 downwards.
ACACAACATAGCCCCGCACTAGGGAAACCCTGTGTCGCGGGTGCCATGGACTACACACATAGACAACCACAAATTACATCCAAACTCACGAGAGAAGTAAATGTAGACCATACAAAATTTTCTCCCGGCCCGGGAATCAAACCCGGGACCTCTGCGTGACAGTCCTGCATGGTAACCGTTCGGCCACTGAGGCAGTTACAAGACGATAAATGATTTATGAGTAGTATTTAAAATTTAATGGATTTTTCTTTAATAAATATAGTGTATAATAAACACAATGTCCATATCCATACACTGAAACACGTGACCCGTTTTTTTGGCTAGCCACCGGACATACTCGCCAGTGATTACTGCCCTCAGTGGATCAGCTAATCGCTGTTTTTTAGCTCGTGTACTTAATTCAACACTCGTGTGTGGTTTACCAATTTCAGGATGCTCGTTTGTCTTTTTGGGATGCGCTTTTTTGGTTCCAATTTTGTTTTTTATTAATTACGCATTTTTACACACGTTTCGCGCATTAGAATGTCAAAAATTATAAATAAATAAAAAAAAAATATTTGGAACAATAACAAGATTTACATGATAAGATTATGTTCGACATAACCACAGCAGTCATTAAGACTGTGTCACAGCTATTAACGCCCAACTCCGGATGACTATCCGGGTGTAATGAGATGTTCCAATTGAAGTAAGTAAACTTGTGATAATAAATATAATAAGTAAGTAGCAAATATTACACTAGTTCAGTCGTGTTAATGACGACTGCATTATGTGCAAAAAATGTATGTATATTGTTTTGTTATAATTATTAATACAAAGATCGAACATTCAAAAAAAAATCCTTGGATCCGGCCGGATCCGAACCGACGTCTTCTAGCATACCGTGTGAGACGCTATACCAACTAAGCCACGGAACGAACCAGCGGACCTCACGAATTTTTCTATGTACTTGTTGTCGTTATGGTTATCGTTGTACTTAGTTTTTCAACGACTTTTTAGCTGTAGCGCCATCTACGAGAAATCTGTGAAAGCATTTCGTCACCCAGTTAGATACCTTTGCAGCTACCAGCCGGCTAGTGATGTCTTGTTTTTTTTTAAATACAAACCTTAAAGTGTAATTTATAAAATAAGAAATTGTAAGTGGGTTAGGGTATAACCGTTCGGCCCGTATTAATAAAACCATCTCATTTACGAAATCGATATTAAGATTCTTTTTTATTTTATTCGGCTCATAAAACTACATTTGTATACATATGGACACAACTCCAAAATAAAAGAATTTGGTTAATATTACCATACTAGAAGAATTTACCCTAATAAACGAGTATGTAAATACAACATTGACAAAAAAAGGTGAATAAACATTTCTTTTACATAGGGCGCACTATACGTTTCCGGAACTGGCCACTTACATAAACAATATTTAAAAAGTAATTACAACATTTGAAAATGGAAATCTTTGGCTGTAGAATTGGCAGTTGTTTCATCTGACTGTCACTTGTTTTTACATTGTGGCGTCATTTTAGAAATTGGTTGTCTACATCACCATAGATTTAACTCGTGAACATTTTCGTAGTATGATTTTCTACGACTTTAAGTGTAATTTAACAGCTCAGCGGAGCTTCGCTCGGCTTGAAATTGCTATTGGTGATGAAGCACCATGCATGACTATTTATAGCTGGTTTGCAGAATTCAAACGCGGCCGTATGATCTTAGTGACGAATTTCGTGATGGTCGCCCGTCCACTGCCCACAACAACAAAAACATCGATGATGTGCGCCGTATGATCAAAACAGACAGACATGTGACATACCTTGAGATTCGGGCATATTTAATTTCTTGGGATCAAGAACTTGAAACTTGAAACTGAGTCGATCAGCATTGATTTTATTGTCGATATTATTCATTTTTATGGATAACTCACGCTTGCCTTTTGGGCATTGAATATGTCAAATTTATTTTCACAAAAAAACCTCTGTTGCCCTGTATCTCCTATTGTTTCGGATTTTCCAATACTCTCCAAGTTATAAAAAAATCACACTGTATAGACTCGCTTCCCAAAATTGTCATTTTGTATGTTGTTGTGCAATCAACATAGCACATAATCCAATGAAAAATGTAAATAATAATTATCTCAGTACAGAGTACTAAAAAAACCAACCTCAATAGTACGTGGAATTACATATAATTACCAAGTTTTATTGAAATCGGTTACCGGAAAGTGCACAAACTCGGATTCATACCCTAGTTCGCCACTATACCGGACTTGACACAGGAGATAATAAAAATCGGTTCTCACTACTCGAAATATATTGAGAGAGAAAAACGGTTTGAATTAAAGAATAGCAAAATCAATCATTAAAATAATTGCTCATTATACTAAAATTTAGGCGCTATTTGTAAAAATGAATCTTCATGTGTGAACAGCCACCCTTAGAGGTCGATCATTTTCTTCAAAATTAAATGGGATCACCGTGGAGGTACCCTCTTTCCAACAAAAAAAGAATCATGAAAATTGGTTCACAAATACCGGAGTTATCGCGTAACATACAAAAAAACATACAGTCGAATTGAGAAACTCCTCCTTTTTTAAAGTCGGTTAAAAAAAGAAACATTAAACTAAAAAAGGCTGTTATTAAAGCCTATTCTAAATACCCAGCAAAGCCAAATATAAACCGAAATCTTCCACAATATTTAAATCATATGTAAATACAGTGTTTGTCTTGCCCCCAAAAACTTACCCCTACGATATTTCTTACCCCACCCTCGCCTCGCCCCTCCCCCCACATTTTAATTAAATCCCGAGGCAAAACGTCTTGGAATTTTCTTTGTACTCAGGTGTGTTACGCCCTTTAACTTGTAGGTATTTTCTTTGTATTACAAATTTCCATGTAACAATGTTATTTCGGTGGAATTTTGTTATATTTCAAAGATGGTGTTTGAGTTAGTTGTATGATAACTATTTTAAGGTGGTAAGTACATACCTGCAGTAGCTAGGTACCAGTCTAAATTGATCTTTGAAGTCAAAACGGTTACTACATAGACGACTGCTTCCGTGACCGGACGGTTACCATACTGGTTGGCCACGCAATGGTCTCGGGTTCGATTCCCGAGCCGGAAGAAATATTTGTATGGCCTTCATTTATTGCTTTCGTGACTTGTTACGTGTGTGTCCATGGCACCCGCGACACAGAGTTTCCTTAGTGCCGGGCAATGGGTGTGTATGTTATTATTTATTTATAGATAAACGAGCTTATACAAAAGGCCTAGGAGAGGCAGAAGAAGCGAAGTAAGTACGATGAAAATGAAGCAAGGCTGATATAATAAATAAAATAAAATAATAAATAAATAACGTAGAATAATACTTCACATGTTGGTTGATGAGAGGGGCGAGCCTTAAACAATAGAAGAAATTAATAATTTCGAAACGTTTGCTCCTTTATTTGTGAAAACACAAGCTGTGTAGAAGTTAACATTTACAAAATAAGTATAGTTTCACTGAGTTTGGCCAAACATCGTGTATACAAACATATTGAAGGTATATTATATATTTACTAATCAAAATCACTTCACAGGCTAACTAGGTGTCAATAAGTTTTTGTACATAATGTCACATGTGCACACACATGGATGTTAATCATAATAAATTAGTTCAGATTACACTTAGCAATTTAAACGCAGCGATAGTTATATGGTTCAATTTCAATGATGGTAATTGTAAAAATACCACTAGATACACAAAATAATAATTTTAATAACGTTAAAATAAATACAATCAAAATTTGATTGCAGCAAGTGAGATACTTGGTTCTTGGTCTGAGAGTTCTAGGCAGTGCCCCAGAGTGAATTCCGTTGCTCTGGTAGGTACTTGTAACACAGGATATTCCTTAGTCTTCGACCAGGTAACTGGTAGGGTGTCTGGCACATAGTTGTTATAATACATGTGTAATCTAATGTAATATATATTAAAGTTATTCAATAAAGTACATTAAGAGGAGCAAACTTTTTTGTTCTAAAAAGCTTATTTATGCGCATGAAAATATTAACATTTATTTAATAAAAACAATAGCTAATTGACCCGTTATTATAATAGTGAAAAGTCTTAAGACAAAAATTATCTTAAAAACTAATTAAAAGCGAAGAGTCAATGTGAATAAATTCGCCAATCAAGTTTGATTCTTTTAAATTTTCTTTCTTCAATTAAATGAAATTAAATTATGTAAAAGGCCGTCAGACCATGATCACATCACTTATATAGCTATGATTTTTATATAATACTCAGTGACGGGACAGACAAGTCGTGCTTTATAGCGGAGATCTGAGAGACGCTGCCACTACACCCGAGACATAGGTCAAGTCACATGTGCCTGTAATTTCATCAGCACCCTTACCCTTTAAAACCGGAACGCAGTAACGCTCACATAACTGCTTGGCGGCTGAAATAGGTCAAGTAGCAGTACTTCCCAGCTGATGAACTTTTTCACAAGGACCCCTACAGCTACAAAATGAGTGAATACAGAACACCAGAAACAATTTAAAAATGTTCCTTTTACTAAATTGGTCCTACCGAGAATTGAACCCGGGAATTACATAGTATCAACGTAGCTATCCGCTGGATTACGGTCGATAAGTCGAATTTAATTTTCATTGAATAAAAAGTTTTTATATAATAATATTTTATACAAAATATCCAGTAGGAAATTTTAAAAGAATTCCGGTACGAAAAGTACGAAAACGTGAGTTCTAATTCAAATGTTCCCCGTACTAATACGGTTGATTTTGCTTTGGTCAAGGGGCAGGGACACTGGATTGATTTCAGAATTTATGTTTTGACAAATGAAATTAAAATCACTTGAGAAATGCATGTTATATTTAGTATATATACAAAAAATCATTTGTGAAGTACCTATTGAATATAGCGATTTTCTTGTAAAATTTCTAGGTGAGTTTGTTTTTGTCTGTCGTGAAACTCAGTGTACCCTCAATTTTACTACAGGTATATTTTTTCCAAAGTAATTGATACAATACTTTCACTATTATATACAGACTCTTAACAAATTACGTACTTCCAAATTATAATAAAACGTTATTTTATTGTGACTTTACGTAACACAGTAACACGTACAAATGTATACAAAACAGTCATAATGACTAAACAATGAAACGTAAAGTAATACTTACCTCTCAAGGAAAATTCCCAAGAACCCACAAGAAATTTAATAAAGCCGTTTCAACTTTTACCAGGCATTGGGTAACACATAAAGCGTCACATAAGGAAGGAAATAAGGCCTTATAATTAAATTCCATAACTCAGAGGAACTCTTGATAAATTTATAAATTTTCCTTGCGAGAGAGCTTTCTTACGACGCTCATAGTGATGGGACGAAGGCGGTAGCAGTATGGTAGTATCTAATATGCTATGTATATTGTATGCAATTTCTGGCAAATCTTAACTAAAAGTCTATAGCTCTAGTGAAAAAGGGTACAAATCAAAAGCTAACTTTACAAGGAAACGTGAAAAACACCTAACGCTTAATATAATATTAGCTTTAAGTATTTTTCTCGTCTCCTTGTAAAGCTGGGTTTTTTTTACTTGTGCCCCTTTTCACCAAAGTCACACAAATAATTTTAAAGTATAAAAAATACTTTTTTTATTTATAAAATAATTATTAACACAGAATACAATAAATTTATTATGACGCTATAACACTGCCATTAAAAGCAGACAAAAAGAAACCAAATAAGTAAGTATAAATGAACAAAGAATAATTAAAATACGCTCATTAGTAAAATATTTTTTTTAACATATATTTTTACTATAAATTATAATTAAAAAAATGTACATATTTGCATAGAAACGATGGTAGAATAAAGTGTAATAATGTCAACTGTACCTGAAATAATAACCTACTACACCTTATTGTTGTACATAAATAAAAAACTACGTACTCTTGGTATAATAATAAATTATAATAAATCGTTTAACAGACAACTGTGGTCCATAAAAATGTTAGTACAGACTTAAAACTATGTCATAATAGTACTATGTTCTACCAGGACCTTCATAATATTAATTAAGTGCACACATTCCTTTCTGCAATGGTCTTCAGGAGGCTGTCGGGGCTGACACGTATTCTGTTCAGTAATGACGCCGACTTCTTATGTATTACAGCCATGAAACTATCTACGCATAACATAGGTAAGGCACTGCAGAAACGTGACAACCCTAACAACGCCCTGAAGGCGTTGTTATATTGTACTTGGTCTTTCGTAGAGGAGAGCCGTAAACAACTTGTGTCACCAACATATAAAACACTGGAGGCGGTCTTTGATTGGGGACGACTACACTTAGTCCAATTTAACCCCACGAAGACACAAGTTTGTGCGTTCACCGCTAAAAAACCTCTGTTGCTGCAAACCTTTTTGTTCCAGAACAAGTCAGTAAATATCTCGAAGAGCATCCTTGGTGTCGACATCTGTCATGTTTTTGTGATAGGACTAATTAGAAAATGATGTTGATACCAAGATGCAATAATCATGTTACATGATTATCTAAGTACGTAGTATTAAAAGTAACTGTTACTTTTAGTACTCTGTTCATATTCAAACACTGGTTAGTTAGGGAGCCGTGTAGCACACACATACAGGCGCGTGCAATTTAAGATGAATAATTATGTGGCAACGCCGCCTTCCACGCTGAGGAACGATCAATGGATTATTATGGACAAGACACTCATATGTATATTTTCTTTTCCACGATATTTTTTTAATCACCTGATAGTATTTATTATATATGAACTACAGAACAGATACCAGTGAAACGGAGTCCATGGCAAAATATGTGTGATAAACCTCCGCGTGACAATATTTAATTCAGTGGATAAATCTAAGTTTGCTTATTTGGTAATGACCTATTGTTACCTATTTTGAAGAACAAGGATAACGATGTGATTTTTTTATTATTAAATGGACTTGCTCTTGACCACTACCTAGCTCTGGAGCATAGATAGGATCTACGATGATACGAGCTCGCCCAAATTGCGTATATAACTATCTTTGTCGTTTAATCATCGCCGCGAAAACGAAACAAAAAATGTCTTTTTACCTCGTTCATAGCGCTCAATTTTTACGTTGGTAAAATTACTGTACAAATGTTTTAAAATCGGCAGTGCAACCTTGCAGCAATGTTTGCAACTGTGTTAATCTTTTGCAGTCATTGGTCGCCGGCGCTCGCGATGACATAAAAATGTGACGTCACGGTGCTCGTCATGTTTGCTATTGTGATAAAATGCCATGTTTATCACTCGAATTTGGCAGCTAAACGTGGATATAACAGATTTGTCGAGGTGGCATACTACGGTGCCTGTTCCAGGTTGTAATCCTAGTTACGTCGGCTAAATTCGTAAACCTCGTACCTCCCTTAATGTGATTTTTGAGTAGGCACAAAAAACAGAATTACGAGAAATAATTGTATATAACCATCTATGATTATACCTTTACTTTATAACTAAAATAACTTGGGTCTACGAATTATATTTAAAAGCTTTAATTGTCTGATATTGCGCTTAAAGAGTAAAAAGGGATTTCGTCTAAAAACGGAGTTACGAGATTTTCAAATGTAGCCGACGTTAGACGCATATTTGTTTTTCAAACAAAAAGACAAAAATTTCATGTTAAATGTATAGGAGCGTTGAACGCTAAAATTTTGAACATTTTTAGTATTATTTTTAAAAAGTTATTGATGTCATTTTACTCATTAGTTACTGTACTTTAAATATCAGTTTAGAAGTTTTTGATACCTTTTATGTTTACGGAATAATACGCTACATTAAGTTTTACAAATTATTTTATTGAATGAATTTTTTAGTAAGTTCAATTTATTATTAATGAATAATAGAAATTATAATAAACTAAAACATTTATTTGGTATAAGCAAATTTCGATGTAAAAAATTCAAAGAGGCAACTCACAATACCCACCTTGTAATCCTATGGATCCTAATCCTATGTCACTGCTAAGGATGCACAATACGGTTCTGGTTTTACTAAAATCGATTCAATTACTTACGATGTAACGATTTTTTGTATAGAGTTATTTCAATTTCTAGCGAACCTATTCAATAGAAAGGCAAATTGAGTAGACTAGATCAGAATGAATTAATGTAGCCTGTGCACACTTAATGATTACACTTGTAACATACTTACATGATTTGTTTCTTCTAGTTCTTATTATGTTTTTAATTTCCATGTGATAAGTGCACTTTTAATGTATGTTATTATAGCAAAGGTACGATTAAAAAGAAATCAAATTCATTTTTATTTCTCCTTGTGAAAGAGTTCGTCCAGGGAAGTACTGTCATTTATTTCTGCCGCCAAGAGGTAATGTTGAAGAGGTTGTAAACCGTCAATGTGCCGTAACCAGGATCACGGCAATAAAATAGGTCCACATAATTTATTTCATAAGTAAAGTCGACAGGAGAAAGGAAGACTGTAACTTAAGTACTAAAAAAGTGAGACAGGCTTACCCCGAAAGGGCTGACTTATACAATATTACTAGGTTAGATTGGTGTTAAAATTAGCTTATGATTTAGGTTGAGAATAATAGGGCTACCACGACAGGGCTCGACTAGCGCGAGAGCGACATAAAGCGCGAGATAATGCTATTCTCGCACAGAGATCTTGCGCTCGACATCTCGTGCAAGTCGCGCCCTATCGTGCTAGCCCTGCAGATAAAAGTATCAAAATTAGAGGAGCAGCAATGCTCGTTTCAGCGTTTAAACAGAGAGTGACGACGGAACAAAAACAAAGTGAGAAGAACGGGCACCGGAATTAAAGAACAATTTACAATTTAAAAATAAATGGCCAGAAACCAGAGAATAGGTGATAAAAAGGCGGATAGAAGGAGGTCGCATCGTCACAATATGAGCGTTACTGCGTTCCAATTTTGACAGGTAAGGATTCTGGTAAAGTTACCTTATCAACTTATGTCGCAGGACGACAGACGCAGTGCCAGTATAAAAAAAATGGGTTGGAAACAGTAGCAATTTATCAATATTAGAGCAGCAATATTTCCCTGGACAGAGCTCTACTACATTAAGGCTACTTCCATACTTTAACTGCCTCCATGGCCGAACGGTTACCATGCCGGACTGCCACGCAGAGGTCGTGGGTTCGATTCCCAGGCCGGGAGAAATATGTTTATAGCCTACATTTATATCTCTCGTGAGTTTGGGTGTAATTTGTGGTTGTCTATGTGTGTGTCCATGGCACCCGCGACACAGGGTTTTCCTAGTGCGGGGCTATGAGTGTGTTGCGTTATTATTATTATACTTATGGCCTTATTTACAAATAAAGTTAATTGCCGGCATGTCCACACTATCCCACCCCCTCCTCAAGAAGGGTCTAAGAAAACACATAGTACACTTATTTATCTACGGACCCCCACTCTTTATGAAAGGAATGATTAATGTCTGTCGGCATTAGGGCTCGCTAACGAACCACACCCTGGGGGGGTCTGGTGAGGTCTTAGGGGTGTTTGGGGGTACGTCTAATTATTATTCGCAATTATAAGAGTTTTGATAATTATTATAATAGAATATTTAGTATATGTCAAAGTCGTCTTTATTTCATAGGTATATAAAGTAAAATCGAAATTGTCACATAATTTAAACCTTACTACTCATTCGTAATAATTTCAAAACCAATCGATGATGAAAAACATCTTGATAAAACCGAAAAAGGCTCAGAACTCTCATATAACGTTTGATGTTCTCAACCGGCTATAAGCCAGCGTGGTGGACTATGGAGCCACGCCTGAGACCTGTGTACAGCAGTGGGATATGTAAATGGGTTGATGATTATGATTATACTCATTTTACTTATAAACTTTCTAGTATTAAAATTTTTTAAATAAATTTTGTCTATTATATTTGTGTACAGGGAAGTACTGCCACCTTACCTATTTCTGCCGCCAAGCACTAATGTGAGCTACTGCGTTCCGGTTTGGAAGGGGTTAAGCCTGGTGAAATTACAGGCAAATGGGACAAGTCAACTTATGTCTCAGGGTGACGGGCGCAGTGCCCTTAAGGTCTGCACGGTTTAAAGCTCTTTGTGACACTGCTACTGTTATGGATAGGCGTGTCCCTTACCACCACGCTCACGTCTTGTTCGTCCCGTCACTTGATATTATAAATAATATATAGTATCAATTTACCAGAGGAATGCACATCTTCTCGCGAGAATTGTGTAAAGAATGATGACGGAACGAACCAACGTAAGAATAATGGAAGGAACAATAATTTTTACCGCCTCTCAAGCAGAAGCCGTGGGTTGGTATTTGAGTTTTTCTGAATTGATACGAAATTTAATTTGAAATTTATCATGAGCTTTTCAGTAAAGGAAACCGACGTGATGAAACCTGCACACCTAAGAAGGTCCGCAACCCTCGAAAAACGCGTAAACTACCGGCATTAAAAAACCGCATAAAAAACCGGCCAGCGTGGCGGACTACGGCCTAAACCCTTTCCTGAGAGGAGATCCGTGCACAGCAGTGGGATAAATAGGTTTAATAATAATAACAATAAATCTTTATTACGGACAACAGGGATCCATGATGTTAGTAACAAAAATAGATTATAATTAGGTTTGTACTTAAATTCTACTACAGATATTATGGTTGTTATTAAGTGCCGCATCACGGGGCACTCACTAGGCCGTTACTGCTGCTACGTATTCTTCCGTAAGAGTGCCATGAAGCTGTCGACGCGAGCTTCGGCAAACATGGCAAATGCACTACAGAATCGTGGCAGCCACAGCAGCGAGCTTTGGGTATAGCTGATATGATGATGACATCAGAAAATTGACAAACTACGTCCTTAGATATTATTAGCTTCTAGATCGTGTGTATTGAATGTTGTTGAGTTTGATTAGTTAATTCTCGAAATGGGTTCAAACTTTGCTTGTATGGCGCGCATTCGCAGGGCTGTCCTAATGGGGTAGAATGGAGGTACAGGAATCTATATCTTCAAAATGCTAATTAACAGGTTTGAGCGCTACCCTTCCCCTTTGCTTATTGATAATCCGCGGCAAACTTAAATTGAATGACCTTTATCATGAATTGGCCTACATATCATAGAGACTCAATTTGGTAAATAAATTTGTTTAACGTGTAGACTAGTGGAAAAAAGGTTATATCTCAATTGAGAAGTTGATGACATGCTGCAGCATGTAATTTAGTTTAAAAAAAAAGACGAAATTAGATTACAATAGAATAAAAACCATTTATTACAACGCCACAACACAACACACAGTAAGAAAGATAAAAAAAATAGAAAGACAAAAATAATAAAATTATTATTATTATTATTTGATATTTATTTGCATAAAATAGGTTTTACAAAAGGTCGTATATTGTAACAGTTTATATTTTAGCAAAACTGGCTGCAATTTTTATTACATTACAAATTCTATAAGTCTGAAGCTAATTCTAATAATGTAACTAGAGTTATTCATTACACATATTATAAGTAATTATAAGTTATTGCCATGATATGTAGAAGTGAAAATAAAATAATAATAATATAATAAATTCACGTCATTGCAGGTCAAATCAACTATGTAGTCAATTTTGAACAGCGTTATACGAAAATAACTCTACAATTATACAATTGCACTTTGTGCACTATATTTGCTAATAAACACACTTACCACTATATAAAGACACAAAATTTACTCATAGCATGGTACATTGCATCGTAAAACTATTCATAATATTGTAAGTAATGTAGAAACGCTATTGTCCATCCTCGGCGGTTGCTTACATGAAGAATGGTAATAGAATAGGTACCCTAGTAACTTCATTCGTCATTCTGGTGATAATACGAAAGACAATAGCTGTATTAAAAAGGTCACTTTTTTAGTAGTTTCTGCTTGGCGTAATAACGAGTTGTTTACATTAACATCCCACTACTGGGATTATTATTTTATCTTTAAACAACAAGTGATTTTGTGATTTCGGCATCTAAAACTAGTTTAATCTTTTTCATTCACCACTAATGTCAGACGTACCTACTTTTGTTTAATATTATATAATGATATGTAAACAAGGGAAACCTGTCATTAGCTTTACTCTTAGCCTATACACTATGTAAAATATTTTATGTAACGCCGGTGGTTTTCTTAATAAATAAAAATAAAATAAGTCTGTAATGCAGTACAAATTTTTGTCTCTCAACTTACGTTTAAATAAAAATAAAATCATAATAATAGGTAATAACAACAAAACAAACATTAAATAGTCAACACAATTAGAGCAAATGCTGTGGCGTATGTATTAGACAACAGTACATACGGTGCTCCGATCCCAAAGTATCTCAGTATTTTTCAAAGCCAAAATCAATATAATAATTCCTTACCTTAGAAGAATATGCAAAAAAGGCTAGGGGTTGCTCTTTATAGTTTATCATTTACAATATTTATTTCAAACTTCGTAGATCGAGACTACCTGCAAGATCTAAACGGGTCACTGCAACGGATTTTGTCATCCAAGTACGCAGACGCAGTCCTTTAGTACAAAGATTTTGTTTCACTGTAGTTTTCACTACTCGTTATATTTTTGTTATTTTATGTTGTTCTAGATTGAAAACGTTCATTTCTTTCTAGAATCAAAAGATTTTAATTTTTTTTTCTTGTGACTGGTGAGCAACTTTCATAAGTTCTGTAAGTTCAAGTCACAGTGGCGCTGACGACAGCAAAAGCCGCAATAAAGACAACAATTTGACTAGTATTTCGAACTTTGTATCAATAATAATAAACTGCTTGAATATTTTCAAAAAAACATGAATAATGTTGTAATCTTTGAATTAATTATTTTTGTAAATATGGTACACCACTTCTGAACTTGTTGTTCAATTTCCAATTGTTTCAATTTTCGATTAGATGACTCATTCACACGACTGTACTTACTAACAGGTGGAGCACGAGGACTTGTAAGTTCCCCGTGCTTCACCCAGGAGGTGAACCCAGGTGCAGCACGGGTCTGCAGCCTTTTAAAACCTCGTAAATGACAAATTTTGTATATCCACCGGAATCTTATTATAGAAGCTTATCCATTGCCCCTTTAAATGAATTTGTGACTTTCTGGAGACGATTTTCAATAATAGCTAGTTTATTTTTATTCCTCGTGTTAATATTATGTCTGTCACTATTTTTCATAAAGAAATTACTATTCTTCTTAACATAAATAACATTTTCGTAAATGTACTGCGACGCTAAGAATGTTACCCTCGACGATTAAGACGCTGTAGTATAAAGATTTTGTGTTACTATAATTTTAAACCTCATGAATGGACAGATTTTCAATAATAATAAATAAATAAATATTAGTGATGTTGTATCACACATATTGCTCTGATCCTAAAGTAAGTTACCAAAGCACTTGTGTTATGGAAATCGGAAATAACGACGTTATTACAAACACCCAGACCCGAGACAACATTGAAAAGTTAGTCTTTCTACATTGACCCGGCCGGAGATCAAACCCGGTACCTCTGAGATAGCGACACCATGGAAACCGGTGTGCAAGCCACTCTACCACAGAAGTCGTCAAATTGTTTTGTTGTAGACCTTTTGTTCAGAATTGTAGAAACAATAATAATAATAAATCATTTATTTCGACCAACATGGATCATACAGTTACAAAGATTTGATACAATTGAACTCAAAATTAATAATAAAATTAAGTACAAAATTACAATCTAAATTAAATATTAAAAATAAACAATAATATAAACAAAATAAAATTACAATTAGAATACTATTTTAGATTTAGGCAATAGATGATTATTATCATCTATTGACTAAACGCCAAAACGTTCAGCAAATGTCTTTCGGATACTGTTTCGGCTGGCCCGCACCCTGTCACCAGAGACGTGCACCGCTTGCGCATGTTTGCATTGAAGCAATCTTCGCGCGCTTCAGCTAATGTTCCAGATGCGATGCGCTTCTGATTATGTTCCTACAATGTCCTTTTCATCAATATCTAATAGGAATATAAATCACTGTATCTCTTAGTTTACATGTATCATTTGAGTGAGTGTGAGTTTGATGAATAAAGTCCTATTTAATTTAATTAAGATAGGATTGCGGTATGGAGCTAACTTCATTTCAGCAGGACTGGTGAGGTCCACCGGTCTGAGAATACACACAGGATGCTGTTGAGGCTCCCTCGAAGGCGTCCCAGATGTACACGTCTTTTTTTTTAAATACCAAGTAACGGGACGCAAAAGTCGTGCGCACGTCTATACAAAACATATTATATTGACCATTGACTTACAATTATATGGACATCGGGTCCGCGCTAAAAAGTGTCCGAACTTATAGGGCGTTAAAATCGTATACAGAGCGTCATTCACGCTTTAGTCTTCGTTTGTTCGACTGACAGCGAAGCAAGCTAAATTAGACAGTACTGCGATGACATTACAATTTAAATTCAACGTTTTAGCTTTTTCATATTCCTTTACATGTCACTACGTTTAAATAGGTTGACTTGGGATATTTTTCTCGTGGTTTTTGTATTAGACCCGTCGTCCATTTATTTGTAAGTCAATGATATTGACGTTCTAATTGATTTTATTTTATATTTTTATTTAATCATGTATTGCACACGAAAACACAAATCACAGTTAGTAAAAAGGACAACACAAGCAAATGGTAGGTACTTCTTATTTGTAAAAGACGTTTCTTCCTATTGACCAAAATATAGGACACAATAATACAACAACAAATTTTTCACGATATCCGCGGTCGTGTGGCTTACATAGTCTTACGCCTGGCTGGTCTTAAGCGACACACCTGCATGTTCATAACAGTTGCAGTGCCACTCAGAGCTTTATATCGCAATGATCTGAAGGACACTTCACTGAGCCTGTCAACCATTTGACAGGTCCCATGTTTTCCTTTAAAACCAGAACGCAGTAATGCTCACATTACTGCTTTGCGGCAGAAATGGGTAAGGTTAGTAGTTAGCAGTACTTCCCTGGACGACACAAGTTCACAAGGGGCTCTACTGCTATTAAATAGCTTATTTTGCAAAGTATAATAACTGCCTCCGTGGCCGAACGGTTACCATGTCGGACTGCCACGCAGAGGTCCCAGGTTTGATTCCCGGGCCGGGAGAAATAGTTGTATGGGTATAATTTGTGGTTGTCTATGTGTGTGTCCATGGCACCCGCGACACAGGGTTTCCCTAGTGCGGGGCTGAGTGTATGCGTTATTATTATTATTATAATTACAATAATTAGATAATTAATTAGTTTTTAATTAGTTTATTAGTAATATTTAGTAATATTCATTAGTTTTCATGGTGTCGCCGTCTCTGAGGTCCCGGGTTCGATCCCCGGCCGGGTCAATGTAGAAAACTAACTTTTCTATATTGTCTCGGATCTGAGTGCTTTACCGTCGTTGTTTCCGATTTCCATAACACAAGTGCTTCAGTTACTTAATTTGGGATCAGAGCAACATAAGTGATGTTGTTTAATATTTACTTATTATTTACAATAATTACAATGACAGGTTTACGTGCACAACAAAACCAAATTAAATTATGTAATAAAACAATAATAATAAAATATAGCGAAAACATTAAATTACTACGGTCCAGATAAATACATATTTCATATTATAATATTTATAAAATGGATGGAACAGAGGATAAATAGTGGTCCTTGACTCTCATTTTAAAGATAACCAAAGTTTAAGGTAATTAATAATAACAATAACAACGCACATACTCAACATAGCCCCGCACTAGAGAAACCCTGTTTCGCGGGTGCCATGGACACACACATAGACAACCACAAATTACACTCAAAACCACGAGAGAAATAAATGTAGGCCATACAAACATTTCTCCCGGCCCGGGAATCGAACCTGGGAACTCTGCGTAGCTGTCGGAGATGGTAACCGTTCGGCCACGGAGGCAGTTACATAATAAGGATTATATTCTGTTATATACGTTGTTTAACTTCTCGCATTCCCTATATTATTGCGGTTCAGAACTTAGCCAGGCTGACCCCACTACTAGTAGCCACCAGGTAACTGTGCAAGGGCCATTTACCATCGCAGTGCAAGGATTTTCCAATCAGCGTAAAGTGTTAAGCAACATGTCCATCTATAACAGTTGCAATCTGTTACGCACTGACACTACGCCTGTCGGCCAGAGACATAAGTTGCCTGCGATTTCACCAGCCCGTCTGTCTGAGCATCCCCGATATGCTACACTTCCATCTACAACGCTTCTTTCATAAGAATTTTAAGTACGACATCCAACTTTCTCGGAACAAGCCACCATATTAAACAATCTGGGCACTCAGCCCCAAACCCAATTTCCATTCCTTAAATCTTTAAACAATCTTATTCCCACATCTAGTTTCTTAAACAAACACTTAGACAACTATTTTGCATATATGCGCATACGTATATACCTAACACACTCTCATGTAAATCTATCTACATATGTACGAAAGAGAGGCGTTCACAAATGTGGGAGACGGTTAGTTGGCTTTTTTGCGGAGAAACCTTCGGCGTTAATTACTCAGCTAAGAAAATCGGGTACAGGATGATTCGATTTCTTTTACCAAATATTATTTGCTATTTATATCGTCTAAGTCGGATTCAAGTCGACGTTTGAGCGATCATTTACATAGTAATGCTATCAAGAAGCCCATAAAGTTTGCTGGAGCTATTCGACAAGGCCCATGATTTATTTCTCTTACATCTTGTGTTTCTAATTGCTTGGTGATTTCGACGAAGGCGGCAGTCGACTCTGTGTACACAGCGTGTCGACCGCACCGCCTTTGTCACCCAAATACGCTTGCCGAAGAGGTGGCAGTCGACTCTGTGTAGACAGCGTATCAACCAAACCGCCTTTGTGAGCCGAATTCGCTTGCCGAAGATACGGCAGTCAACTCGGTGTAAACAACGTATCGACCGCTCCGCCTTCGTGAGTTGAATTTAGTTACAGAGATAGCAAGAGAAAGACAGCGAACCCACGAACTTGTGTTTACAAGTCATGTTCGCTCTTACTGCACTAACGCTATTTTCACATAATAAAACCTGGAACAAGTTGCCAAGTCTCATGTTTACATTTCAAAACTGAAACGCAATAATGCTTACATTACTGCTTGGGTCATAAGTATTCAACAAGGACACTGCCATTACCAACCATTAACTCTCTGTTTTCAATTTAATCTTGATTTCTGTCCACGATAATCACCAGAAGTCTTTTAACTCGCATTTAAACTCATGACGAGACTCAAGTTGCTGTCGATGTAACACCCTTTAGCATTGGAAATTGGTCGAAGAAAACGTGGGTTGGGAACGGTAGCAATTTATCACGAAGTCAAGTTATATTAATGTGAATAAATGGAGCGTTCGCGGTGGGGGTCCAGGGGGCAGGGTGGGGCCTGACTGGGATGACCACACGACTCTATTTCAGATTTATTTTAAATAACCCTGTGGCACATAAAAACATTACATACCACCACGCCTGTCTCCTAATAGGTTACTTGTAAATGATATTGTAGAAATATAGCGGTAATAAGGCATAAAAGACTATAAAACAAATAGCAGCGTTATGCCGATACTCTTATATACCCTTAATTAATAAACATTAATAATATTTAGAACCTAAAGCAGATATAATAATAATTAATAATACCTACCGAAATACTTTCATAGATTTCTCATAGATGGCGCTACGTTTAAAAAGTCGTTAAAAACCAGATACAAAGATCCGACAACACGCACATAGAAAAAGTTCGTGAGGTCAGCTGGTTCGTTCCGTGTCTTAGTTGGTATAGAGTCTGGCACGGTTTGCTAGAAGACGTCGGTTCGAATCCGGCCGGATCGAAGAATTTTTTTCTGTGTCCGATCTTTTTATTAATAATTATAATAATACCGACATTGTTTGTTCATTATGCGTTTAATTTTATCTGATTGCAATAAAACTCTCGTGATTTTCAAAAATTACTGAAATAGCTGGGCAAATTATTTTTAAAAATGTGTCTACAACCGAATAGACATTTCTGTTGCAGATCATTTGAGGCATTCTAACTTGTATGATGGGCACAAACAGTACCTACATAGGGCGCACTATAAGTTTCCGGAACTGGCCACTTACATAAACAATATTTAAAAAGTAATTACAACATTTGAAAATGAAACTCTTTGGCTGTAGAATAAATACAGTTTGTTTCATCTGACTGTCACTTGTTTTACATTGTGGCGTCATTTTAGAAATTGATTGTCCACATCACCATGGATTTAACTCGTGAAAATTTTCGTAGTACAATTTTCTACGACTTTAAGTGTAATTTAACAGCTCAGCGGAACCTCGCTTGGCTTCAAACTGGCGATAAAGCACCACGCAAGACGACTATTTATAGCTGATTTGCAGAACTCAAACGCGGTCGTGTGAATCTCAGTGTCGAATTAAGTGATGGTCGCCCGTCCACTGCCCACAACAACAAAAACTAGCACCTTGTGACTTTTATTTATTTCTAAAAATTAAGAACCAGTTACGCGGTCAACGATTTTCATCACCTGAAGAGGCTATCGAACAGTATGAAAAATATGTTTCAGAGATTGTCACGGAAAAGTGGCATAAATGTTTTCAAAATTGGTTCATTCGTATGAAAAAGTGCATTCACGCTAATGGAGAATATTTTGAGAAACAATATTTTTTTTTCCTTATTCATTCCAAAAAGTTATAGTGCGCCCCGCGTATTAAATACGTTTTCATTGTGTACAATAAAAAGTATTACAATTTATAGTACTTTTATTTTAGACAATACTTTTAAAAAATCCGTTCTGGAAATAAAAATATGTTTTTCAGATGTGAATCGCGTATATCTATTTTTCAAATAAACCAACGTTTCGAGCCCTTCACGTGGTCACCCTACATCTGACAGACGGATCTTCGGTTTCTTGAAGGATTCCAGCCGTCAAACGCGTTGATTGGTTTTTTGTTTACACTAAAAAGTCGGGTTTACATTTCAGAGTTTGGGGTTAGATTGCCTTAAGCATGTATATAACTTTAAGCATGTATATAACATACTTTAAAAAGTCGTGTAAGCCTAACGGTTTACATTACCATCTCTCAAGCAGAAACAGTGGGTTCAAATTCGGGTGCGCCTCTGCGTTTCTCGGAATTTATGTGCGAAATTTTACTTTAAATTAACCTGGGAAAATATCGTGAAGAAACCTGCACGCACGTCGAAGAAAGTTTACAACCCTCGAAAAACATGTCAGTGAAAAGAGGGCAGACGACACCAGATTAAGCCCTCTTCTAGGAGGAGACCCGTGCGTCCCACTGTTGGGGGAAGTACAACTGAGTTGATAATGTTAATGAAATGAAAGTATTATAAATAGTCAGCCGCAACCGTGTGACGTACATAGATTGAAACATTGGTTTAACAAAAAATACAAATATACGCAATTTAAGACATTTTCATTTCCAATTTGCATTTGGCCACTTTAAAATTATTTTTTTAATGGAAAATCACAATCTTACCTGATGTCAGCCGACGAGGGTACGCGTTTGCATAAAAAGTGCCTATTCACTCTAACCTTGAATAACCCCTGATTGTCCTTTTCAACTTCAATTCCATTCCTTTACCACACGCAGTAAGAAAGAGAAAGCAATAAAGTATTTATCAACGTCATAAAGATATGGACTGATGACAAAACACAACAAGTTCCAATACAGAGTTTTGTAATTTTCTTTCAACAAGAACCTTTCGGTTGTGTTGTTTTGGTTACCGTTGCAAAGTTCCTAAGCCGAATTGTATTGAAATTTTTCAAACTAATTACTGCAAGTCTAATAATTCTTCTTTATAGGAGTTTCAATATTCGATTCCCACCAGGATGCTTGTACTTTTTTATATCAAGTGACGGGACGAACAAGTCGTACGCCCGGTGTTAAGCGACACGCCTGTCCATAGCAGTTGCCTGCCACTCAGATCTCTAAATCGCAAAGACCTGAGGGACACTTGACAAGTCCCATGTGCCTATAATTTTCCTTTAAAACCGGAACGCAGTACTGCTCACATTACTGCTTTGAGGCAGAAATAGGTAAGGTAGTTGTACTTCCCTGGACGAATACTTTCACAAGGAGTTCTACAACTACTAAATAGCGTATTTCGCAAAGTACAATTATAATAATTAGATAGAATTCTTTAATATCTAATGTACATAGTTAAATGTTTACTACTGTCACACTTGAACCATCTGACGAAACATTTGGGCGCCGGCTGAAAGATCTTTTCTTGAAAAATCCTTTATATACTCGGGAAATGAATTCATGGACCTAAAATTGCAACGATATTGAGTATTTTCTATTTTATTCTAATTTTTATCGCATTGACATACTTTTGTAGGTATATTTGTTATCAACGTATGACGATCCTTGATGGAGAATGATATTTGATATGTAATTTAATGACAACAATATTATTTAATGAATTGTTAATTTTCTAATTATTGTGTATTTTTCTTATAATTTTCATTTTTGTTTCACGATCTCAATATAATTTCTTACACTTTGACATGTATTGCAATTTATACTATAATTGTTATATTTGAGAAATAAATGAACCTGAATCTGAATCTATGATTTTATTTTAATAACCTTTAAAGTTACAAAAAGCCGAAAAATCATTGTTGCAACTTTTCCTCAAAATTCTAATTTTTATATTACAGTGTAGTGTTGGCTTAACGCTAAGATTATAATCTGATATATTTTAAGGCTATATATAGAAATCCGATATGCGATCTCTGCCATACCTAGTCATACATTAATTACAAACAACATTAAATCTTCAACTTAAAACTGCCTCCATTAAAGCTCAGATAACAAAGGGGCATAATAAATATTAGGGCTGTCAATACACGAGTATATAACCCCCAACTTATCTGCTAGATGTTGTATAAACGCCTCAGGGCACGGGAGCGAGAAAATTTAGGAGGTGCACACACTGGGCGGTATGACGCGGCGGTTTTCGAAACGTCCCACTAAAGCACTCAGAGTACATAATTTTTCAAGTTAATTTTTTCCTGTCTGAGTGCTAAGTCACTACTGTAATTTAAAGGTGCGTGATTTAAGTCATAATTATGACAAGATGACGAACAGATAGGTATACCTCTTGAAACTAACTCATAAAAAAGGTTACTACCGTTAGGCTCAGCAAGCGGTTTCATAATCATAAATGTAAAATAAATTTTATTTCACAGAAAATGTTTGCAATTTCATATTTTCCACAGTTCCCACAGTAACCATGCCTGAACCGGGGGGTCCCAGACATACGATTTACATGTGATAATTATGACCTCTAAAAAGAACATAATACATATAAAATACATAACAGATATAAAAATACAATAAGTAGATATATGATTCCAATATTCGACCGATAAAATCAAATACTTCTACGACATACAATTAATCATGTCTTCAACAAAGCTTAAAAACAAACCAAGCAACCAGAAATTGGAGAAAATGTACATATACTGGGTGTCCTATGGCTATGCCACACTGAGGGAAAGTACCTTAAATACGGTATATAGAAAATTGTACTAAAAGAATACTTCATTGTCATTTTAAAAACAATTCGAAACGCATTCAAAGATTTTTAAATAATCGCTTTTCGGAACAGGGAATCGAACCCGCTAAATGTGAAAAAAAAACTGTAATTTTACTATACTGATCGAAAGCCTTAATCTTAATTATTGTTTTTTTATTCTAAATAAGTATAGCATGTTTAATAAACATTTTTACGGAATGTAATTCCCTGTCTGAGACGGTGTTTCAGAACTCATACAACCCGGGTGTCTTTAAAGTGCGACTGAACAGGCATCTTCTGGGCGAGCTCGTTCCATCGCAGATCCTATCTTTGCTTCAGAGCTAGGTAGTGGTCCAGAGCAAGTCCATTTAATTAAAAAAAATAAAAGAAATAAAAGGAAGACCATGAAATTTAACATTTCATTTGAAATTTTGTTCAGGAAAATGCCTTTTCTCTGACTCTGCTACGCTCACAACAACTGAGATTATCATTTCAAATTACTGATAAATACAAACTTTCAACGTATTATTTTAAACATTCACCAAGACTCTAGTACGGCTCTATACGAGAATAGCAGGATCTTGCGCTCTATGTAGCTCTCGCGCTAGTCGTATCCTGTCGTGCTAACCCTATACGTCTCACATCAAAGCTATAACCACTAACGCAGGAAATCACGAATGCTACTACATGGTTACTGACACTGCTTTACAAACTTCTTGTGCAAAGAACATGTTAAGACTCTGTCTCAAAAAGACTAAAGATTCGTACCATTTACCCTTTGTATAATACCGCATGTTTATCAAAGTACTATTGTCATACATGAAACGAATTATGTTTAATTTGGAATTTTATAGCTCTCCTATTTGAGCATAGAAAAGTTATCGACTAATTTTGTTCAGAATCTCAAAACCTTTCTCTTGGTGCTGTTATCCAGTCTTTTATTCACAACGTTTTCACACCTTTGCAACAATGAGTTATTCCATTGTAGCATGGCAATCATTTAAAAAAGGTGAAAATTATTTATTCAAAAAACGCCGCGTTTCGTAACCCGGTGTGTGCTTTCCCCTGCCGTAATGAGCCCCGGCACAACTTTCTGCAGAGCCGCGAAAGTAGCACGGAAAACTTTAACAGCGTCTTCGCTGCACAACGTGACGTCATCGTCTTGATACTTGCACATAAATGAGACGTGATTATGATAATTTTCTCTACTAAAAGAGAACACACTCTCTTTTAGTAGAGAAAACTATCGTAATCACGGCACCACCGTATAGGTAGTTTTTAAACTGCTTTCAACTCTATGAAAATATTTTTTGCATATGTCTCTAGCTGTTGTTGTCTTATGTAATACGCTAAGCATTTATTTGCAAATGATTGATAACGAAGACGACTAAGGCTCACAATTAATTTGAAAGTGTATCCAATTGCTATGTAGATTTCGTAATTAAAATGAACACATTCAAGTAATGTCTTCAGAGTTGATCATAACTACTTATTTGAGCTAAACTATTTATATAGGTCTAGGTTTTCGTATAGCTACGCATTGGGGATGAAACTATTTTTTCGGACACTATTTTTTCTAAAGTCTCGACGACACGACAACGACTCAAATTTTTTACAAGTCCCGTGGTCATGGCTGACTGAATTAAAAAGTCAAAAAATATTTTACTTATTTTTTCCTATTTATTTATTACAAAATTTCAAAATCACTACAAATAAAACATTCCAGTACAATATAAACTTAATTAAGTTCTTCCTTAAACCGCTAAATATACGCAAATTAACTAAAAAAAAATACTTCCGAATAACATATAAAAGACATAAACATAAAAAACCAGCAAAGCACTTATTTTGCCTATTTTCTTTTTATATAAAAGCATAGTTGCGGTTATGTTCAAAAATGTAATATTTTTTTAATTCTCGCAATTGCGAACACAGATGTCAATGGTGCTGTTCACATAGTTGATTTAGAGAAGCATACTGAAATATATGGTCATGCCCGGGCCTAATATTGTGGGAGAAACTAAAATCGCGAAACTCCGCTGGCAGAATGGGAAAAAATCGTAGCGCGAAGAAAGCTTATTAGGGACGTCCGAGTGAACGCCGAGTGGTCGGACGTCCTAGGTACCGCTGGAACGATGAAGTCCAAAAAGACCCCAAAGACCTCGGTGCTAGTGGCTGGAAAGAACAGGCTCAGAACCGGGAAGCATGACAGAATCTGGTATCGGAAGATCCACTTTTGGGCACTGCTCCACCTAAGTAAGTAAGCATAGAAAATGTATTTTCATCACTTAGATTTCCATGATTTCTGGCCGGTGAAAAGTTGAGAGAAACTTTGTGTGTTTTTTTTAAATTTAAAATTATGCAAATATTTCCAAGCATGTTTGAGAAAAAGTTATCTCACAAGTTATCGTTGTACCTTTTACCTTTTAAGTAGTAAAAGAAATAATAACATTAATAATATTTAACTTTTAAACAGACTAGTTTTAACCTAATACGTCATTGTCCGAAGCTTACGTAACTACCAAAATTTGCAGACAAGGACTTGAACCCCTCGTGTGACGTCCGTTTTGTTCCCACGGTGACCATTGTCCACTTGTCCGGTAACGTCTTAGGGTTAAGTCGTTTTGATGCGATGAAACCTGTTTGTAGGACAGGTATGTTAGGATGGTGTGGAAAAAACCAGTTTTAGTTCTCATAAACCACTACGGACTGTTTATTTCGCACCCTTTGTGAAATAAGGCCTCATAATATGCAAAATTCTTCCACGAAATAACGCCACAATCTACACTCAACAAAAGTGTCTAGGGAACAAACACGTTTTTGTCAATTACTGAAAATCAGATTTTGAAATTATTTTTTTAACATCATTGTTTTTTTGGTTAATTTCATAATTTAATAAATAAATAAAAAAATAACAAATATTTTTATTTATTTCAAAAGGTAATCAAACATTTAAAAAAAATCCTTGATCTCTAGAGATTTTTGACGTGTGTTATTGCTCAAACTATTCTCTCTAGATTTTGTTTTACAATCTTTTATTTTTTTTATCTTTTAAAAACGAGGAATATAATAATGTATGTGCCAGACAACCACTCCAACCTAGTCTCAAAGAATTAGTCTTTTAAAGAGTTGGGCCTGTATCGAATTAGCCATTTCAAGAATTATCCATTTGTAGAATTAGTCTTTTAAAGAGTTGGGCTTTTATCGAATTAGCCATTTCAAGAATTGGCCATTTTCAGAACTAGTCATTTAGCGAAATTTCCCCATTTCAGCTGTTAGCCATTTTGCGAATTGGCCATTATTCGACTAAACCGTCTCAAACTAGGAAATTCCCAGTACTATGAGTACCAGAACGGAATTCACAATTCAATTCAGAACCAACTTAGAAAAGTTGATTTCCCAAATTGTTCCCGGTAGCCCTACAGGGAATCGAACCCTTAAGGATGTTGAACTAATTCTCAGTACACATAAATAATATATATATCTTCTAGAGCAATCTTGTAGGTAATTACGTAATCGAAAGTATCAAACAATGTGAATCATCGTATATCGCGTTTGAGATAAATTTCGGAGCGTCAGTGAAATTTTAATAACTAATTTTCTTGTAGGACTCGCGCCCGCGGCGTCTGCTCTGCACCGCACAGAGAACACCCTGTACATATGTAACTAGGTGGTATGTTTGTTATATGCTATATAGGGTGTTTCTAATTAATGCTATAGAACATTTGGAAGTTTTAACTACTGATTTAAGATATGATATACAACCAATTTGTGAAGTCATTTTTTTAGTCGAATTGACACCTTACTACCTTAAATGTCCTTTGCAACTACGAATGCGGTCTAATGAGGTTAATAAGTTACCTGTAAAGAAACACGATAGTCTGCTAAAGTCTTTTTACTTTTTGTCTATATTTGTCATTGTTAGGCGAATTTACTAACAGTACAATGTTAACGAGTTCGTCCAGGGAAGTTCTGTCACCATACCCATTTCTGCCGCCAAGTTCACATTACCATGTAAACATTACTTAAGCATGTCTTATCACCAGACGCGCGACATGTTTGTCCCATTACTTGACATAAAAAATGGCATGTACATTTCAAATTTTATACCGCACTACCTTATTGGCAGTTCTTTTGCTTCAATTTGGTATCCTGTCTCCTATATGACATAAAACATAGTCATCATTTATATCATACATCATGCTTTAGAACACTAATAAATGTATCTTTCAATTTTGAAGTAAATTAATTATTTACATGACGACATAGACTATGTGATTCTGAATAACGTTTCTTTTTTTATTGTTAGTTCATCATTTCATCTTTTGGTGCCATCCAGTATACAAACGACTCAATTGCAAAAAAAATACTTGAATTTTTTAAGCAGTAGCATAGCTCCTTGTGAAAGGGCTTGTCCAAGGAAGTACTGCCACCTTGTCTATGTCTGCCGCCAAGCAGTAATGTGAGCAAGGGTAAAGATGCATTTGTTCGACACGAAATTCATAGCGCTCACCCCGCGCGTAGTCCGCGTTGCCACCGCGCAGCGATCGCGTCTAACTGTCATGATAAGATACGCTCTATTTATTTAGCCTTTAAGTTTTAACTTAAATGTGAATTTGGTCTACGCGGCGGCCCGCGCGGTTGTATTATTTAGAGGAATTTAAATATTGTAACCTCGCCATTAATGTACATGAAGGCGCGGTAACTGGGCGGCCATCGCGCGGCGGCCGCGCAAAAGCTTTCCCCTCGTGTGACTGGGCGTTAAAGGTGATGATGCAATTACAGACACATGGACTTGTCAACTTATGTATCAGGGTGACGGGCGCAGTGACAGTGCCCCTCAGATCTTTGAGATTTAAATCTCTGAGTGGCAATGTAACTGCTATGAACAGACATGTCACTTACCATCAGGCGCCAACGACTTGTTCGTCCCGTCACTTGATTTAATAAAAAAAAAAACAAGAAAGTTTTAATAAAATTAATATGAAGGAACACCTTTAAAATCATTGCATTCGGTGTTATAATAATACAATTTCGATAATTTTACACCATATCCATAAAATTGGTGATTTGACGACCTCGTATAGCCCTATGATTGCTCTGTAATCGTTGGACGAGGAGGTCCCTGGTTTGATTCCCTGGTATAACCAATCTGGGAGATGAACTCTGGTGCTCATAGTACAAAAATTCTCCCCCAAATTGAGACCGAGAAAAGCTGGGAAATACGGATATATAGGCTGTTGTAGTAGTGTGGGGTCCACCCCTATGTGGTGAATATTCCAAAGATTCAGTTCAGTTTTTCAGTTCACTGTGTGGAAGGGGTAGGCAGATTGGTTATGTTAAAATTCACAAAAAACACTAAATAAATAATTTAACTTATATTACACTCAACCGTCTATGGTTGGGTTGGGTCTATGATCTGTTTTCTTTGCCTATTTCGCGGAGTGGATTGATATTGTAATGTTTCATTATATTTATATTTATTTAGTTTTGAGTTGTAAAATATTATAAATTCTTTCTCTGCAACTATGTAAGCCCTGCAGCCTATTTTGTAAAATTGTATAATAGAAATTTTCGGTACTCGTTGTCTACAGCATACTTCTAATTTCTTTGTTACCATTATTTTGTAATGACTGTTTGTACCAAAATAAAATAAATAAATAAAAATAAATAAAAGATTCGCATGAAGCGTTACGCTTACACATTTATATGGCGAACGGCTATGGGGTGGAACTCCTTGCCTGCAAACTTACTCCCTGAACGTTATAAATTGGGCCTTTTCAAGGCGAGAGTGAGTAGGCATTATCTGGCTGTGCGTGCTCTATCATCGACCTCATCATCACTTTTTATCAGGTGAAATGGAGCGCACTTATTTTATATCATAAATAATTACAGCATTTTTATTAAAAGACGGACTTCAAATTTTCGTGGAATTACCACCAAGCCAAGTTTTATTGAAATCGGTTATCGGTAAGTGCGTGAATCCTGATTCATCCCCTAGTTTGCCACCCTTAGAGGTGGAATATTTTCTTCAAATTTAAATCTGACCAAAACTGAGGCACCCTATTTACAATACTCCTAAATAATATAAAACTGCCTCCGTGGCCGAACGGTTACCATGCCGGACTGCCACGCAGAGGTCCCAGGTTCGATTCCCGGGCCGAGAGAAATAGTTGTATGGCCTACAATTATTTCTCTCGTGAGTTTGGGTGTAATTTGTGGTTGTCTATGTGTGTGTCCATGGCACCCGCGACACAGGGTTTCCCTAGTGCGGGGCTATGTTGAGTGTGTGCGTGTGCGTTAAATAAAAAGGAACCACAAAAATCGGTTCACAAATGCCGGAGTAATGGCATAACATATCTACATACTAAAAATACTGTTGAACTGAGGACCTCCTATTTTTTTAAGTCGGTTGTGCAAGTAAGTATTTTAAGTAAAATAAGTATTTTATCCATTGACTTACAAATAAATGGACGACGGGTCTAATACAAAAACCACGAAAAAAGTGTCCCAAGTCAACCTATTCGAAATTTAAATTGTTATGTCATCGCAGTATCGCGCTGTCCGTAGAACAAATGAAGACTAAAGCGGAGTGTCGTGCTCTGTATACGATTTTAGCGCCTTACAAGTGCGGACACTTTTTAGCGCGGACCCGACGTCCATATAATTGTAAGTCAATGATTTTATCATAAAAAATATACAAAACTTCGAAATTAAAATCATATTCGAACCGCCTTCCTTCAAATGAGAAACAATCAATCTCCCACTAGGCTACCACTTCATGGGTACTTAATATTTAACTATTAATTATAAATCAATTAAAAACTTACAGTTCTGTGAATTCACATTTTAAGCAACCTT
Organism: Hyposmocoma kahamanoa; assembly: GCF_003589595.1. Taxonomy (NCBI): domain Eukaryota; kingdom Metazoa; phylum Arthropoda; class Insecta; order Lepidoptera; family Cosmopterigidae; genus Hyposmocoma; species Hyposmocoma kahamanoa. Next base: position 12,231,998 of record NW_020653743.1, on the reverse strand, counting down.
TATTGTTTACCACTTCTCATTGACCTATCACGTCTCTTTAGTTGAATTTGATATAAGTACTATGAGTGTAAATATTCGTTGTGTAAGGGATCTATGTAAAATGGTGGTAAGATAAATTACCTTGAAAGGATATCAGTGCCGGTGAGAGAAATGTGGACACCTGCCACTCTTATTCCGATATGGCCCTATATTACTTCTATTATATAGCACAACAACTGATACACTCCATAAAAACTACTTACAATTACCTATAACTAAAAATTATTAAGATTTCAAGTATCACAAAAACATTACCACATTCACCCGTTTCTTCACTGTTGGACAAACATTTGCAATTGCCATGTAGCAACGTCATATCAAGCAACCGCGCGAAGCAATGTTGTTTTAAGGTTAAACACATTTATATTTGCGTACTCACCTACTTATTACAGAAAAATAGATTTACGTAAGTGAGGCCCCCTGTATAATTGATTCCCTCTTAAGGCGGGCCTGGAGTAAAGGGTGGTGGGGTGGAGCGGAAAAGCGTGAAAATTACACAAGAAAATTTCGGTATTCAGCATCTTTGTGTTTTCCTTCAAGATGGCGCGCAAAGGCGGGGTGAAGTTGGGAGGGGTGTACGTGAAAATTTGTTGTAGGTTTTTTGGCTTTGAGTCTTGGTATTTATTTCTTTTAAAATAGAAATCATTTAGAAATCTTCCTTAAAAATGAATTGTTGATTTAGTCTCATACTTCACTACCATCTTGTTTGATTTGGTTACTTTACAGTAATTTCTATTGCGTTGATGGCTGTTACAGTTATTACTGGATTAATCATGATTTTGATTCATCATTCGAAATTGAATTGAAAAACCTCCACTACTGGATACAGGCCTCCATAGATCGCCTCCACGATAGGTCTAGATTTGCTCGAATTCACCAGGCCGTTGATTTATTTTGTGCGTGGTCAGCTCGATAGCCGGTCGCTACTAGCTTTTGAGTGACGTAGTTAAAATATCGCTTCATTGAATAATAATAATATTGAGTTTATATAATGGCGCGAGGTTTTACCATTATATTCAATTCTTTTTGTGAAATTACCCCACTGGCGACAAGCATAAAGATCCGTAAGGTCTGCTGGTTCGTTTCATAGCTCAGTTGTAAGAGCGTCTGCTACAGTCGGCAGGAAGTATCTCGACCTCGTGCACGAGATCGCCGACATGTGGGATGTGGCCTCCACTGAAATAATCCCAATTGTTTTGTCCAGAAATGGGTTCATTCCAGTCAGCCTTGTTAGCAGCTTGAGGCGGTTAGATTTGTGTGGCGTGTCGCTTCCAGCACAAATGTAGAAGGCGGTCCTGCTCGATACGGCACGTATTGTTCGCCGGTTCTTTAACCTGAGGCCCTGACCCCAGCCGACTATGCCATTTAATGATTCAAAATTAATCTTTCACGTCTTGGGAGAGGCGAGAATCTAAAATAGATAACAATAATACTAATATCACTAATCTCTTCTTAGTCAAGCATTCCTTGTTTTTGGGTTTCTTGACAGTCGCTATCGATCACGCCATCTGGTGTAGTTCTCGATAATTCTTATTACATCGTAGCCGTGACTCCGTAGCCGAACAGTTACCATGCTGGACTGCCACGCAAAAGGTCCCGGGTTCGAGTCCCGTGCCGGGAGAATTATTTGTATGCCCTTCATTTATTTCTCTCGTGAGTTTGAGTGTGATTTGTAGTTGTCTATGTGTGTGCCCACGGCACCCGCGATACAGGGTTTCCCTAGTGCGGGGCTATGAGTATATGCACTTTATTATCGTGGACCCTGGTATTCAGAGCAGTTCAACTCTGGTCAAAATTAGTGCTTCTATATGCCCTCATGCCTACTACAGAGCCAATTATTTTCAATTCAGCTTTTCTACAGCTCTTTGTGTCAATGTCATCAAAGTGCTTAGGTTTTCGCGATTGTTACACATAGGAAATGAAACTATTTTTCCGGATTTAAATCGCGTATATTTGTTTTTTCAAACAAACCGACGTTTCGGGCCCTTTACAGGTCCCATGGTCACGGTTGACTGAGGTGGTACAGTCTTCAACCAGTTATGTCTAATATTAATGCAAACCACCCTATTTTTTCACTATAGTTACAATAGTTATTAATTAAATACCTTATTTTTAATTTTACAAAGAAAACATTCCAATTTACGCTACATTAAGTTTTACAAATTATTTTATTGAATGAATTTTTATTAAGTTTAATTTATTATTAATTATTAATAGAAATTAGAATAAACTAAAACATATTAATTAGTACTGCGGTCTTATGTCTGTTTGGGATTTTTCATTAGAGGAAATACTGGATCCCAAACTGGTGGTACGGAAAAACCATCTTCCCTGTTGAAATTAGGATGTTTTTTAATTTCAATGGCCTCTCGCAGCATCCTGGGCAGATAACGGACTTCTTTTGCAAGGACCTGGGGTTTGTCAAACTTCATTGAGTGTGTAGGTTTATCCATGACATGCTCGCAGACTGCAGACTTGTTTACGCGACGGTGTTTGACATCAGCTATATGTTCTTTGACGCGGGTACAAATACTTCGCTTTGTTTGTCCAATATAAGAGACCTTTCAGGATTCAGGATCCTAATTTCAACAGGGAAGATGGTTTCTCCGTACCACCAGTTTGGGATCCAGTATTTCCTCTAATGAAAAATCCCAAACAGACATAAGACCGCAGTACTAATTAATATGCTTTAGTTTATTCCAATTTCTATTAATAATTAATAATAAATTAAACTTAATAAAAATTCATTCAATAAAATAATTTGTAAAACTTAATGTAGCGTAAATTGGAATGTTTTCTTTGTAAAATTTAAAATAAGGTATTTAATTAATAACTATTTTAACCATAGTGAAAATATACGGTGGTTTGCATTAATATTAGACATAACTGGTTGAAGACTATACCACCTCAGTCAACCGTGACCATGGGACCTGTAAAGGGCCCGAAACGTCGGTTTGTTTGAAAAAACAAAAATACGCGATTTAAATCCGGAAAAATAGTTTCATTTCCCATGTCATCAAAGTGTTCAAAGATTCTTTGAAAATAAACTATTGACAGTATTAGATTAGATGCGTTAGTCTACGGGAATTAGGAGTACTATCCTTTAGCACACTTCAAGAATCCCTTTACGCCCGTATAAAAGCAGAGTCTGATTTACAGGAAGTTGGCATAATACCGCGACGCTTCTTTGATCATCACTGTAATTAACGACTCATGTGCACCTCTTTAGGTACCTTGCGTCTGTTTTCTAAGCAGTAAAGAGCAAAAATATGGATTCAATGTTATAGTAGAATAATGGTAATATATTTTGGAGTACTAACGCAAACTAACATGTTATTAATAGTAACAAAAAGGTCCAGTAAACCAAACACGTGTTTCCGAACCCGGTTAATCAACTATTCCAAATTCAAATCATACCGTTGAAATAATTCGAAAATCAAGTTTCCTAACAAAATCAAATTGAGTATTTTTTTTAAAAGAGAACCGGATTCAACCCTAACTATCGGGAAAGCTGACCTGAACGAGTTTAAACCAGTTTGGAATGGACATTAAAAAGAACTTGTTTTATTTCAATTTGAATATCGATTATTTTTGTGTTGATTTGAATGGCTAGTAATTTTACGTGTATTTTTGTCCGATTGAACTCTGAATTAGTAAAGAATTTTAATTCACAAATTTCAATGTAACGTGTGCTCTTTAAGTACTAATAAAGTAAAATATTACTATTCAAACAAGTCAACCAAAAACATATATCGAAAAGTCAAGTGTTAAGAAAATTAAACTTGTTTTAAACTTATTAACAGAACCCATTGTTCATAAATCGTAACTTTCTCTCCACGTACGGGGAGAACATACAAGCCTACCTCATTTTACCCCTCAAGGAGGTATAAACTTTGCAATAAAATTGAATCTCCTTGCCTCTTTTATCTTACAGAAAACGTAGAGCCATTTTAATTATAGTACGGAACAGCATAAAAGCAGTTTATCGCGAGAGGGGGTTACTCCCCTTTTAGGGGTGGTCCCCCCGCAAGAAGCAGAGATTTTATAGCCCAGTGCCGGCGCTTTTAATGGCTTATTTGCCAGGCCTTTGTGGGGTCGCCCCCTATTGCCAATTTTGTTCGGAAGAATGATAACGAAAGATAAGGAGTGTAAGAAAATTTTCCGTCTTTTAATTGGAGTTCAAGTTTTATGTAAGACGCTGACGGTTTTTATGTACTTGTGAAGATTTATACCGGACGTTAGCATTGTATATGTGTCTATCGATCGATTAAACTTTTTGAAATCATGTGGTTCGTATGAGCGTTGTTGTCGTAATTCAAACTTTTTTAGGGGAAAGGGGAAAAGGCCATAGTTCACCAAGGTGATCTACATCGTAATATCACTCTCGTGAGTGCCACATCTCTAGAACGTAATGACGTTTTGATCGGACATTGCGCGTGTACTCGTATAGCCCCTAAATAGTATTATTTGTATTTTTTATTTTCATGATATCAAATGAAAGGACGAACAAGTCATGCGCCTGATGGTAAGCGACACGCCTGTCCCTAACAATTGCAGTGCCACTCAGAGCTTTAAATCACAAAGATCTGAGGGGCACTGTCACTGCGCCCGACACACTGAGACATAAATTGACAAGTCCCATGAGCATGAAATTTCATCTTACCCTTCAAAATTGGAATGCAAGGAAGGAATCATTTTTTTATGATTTCGTAATCTATATTATCGTATATTTAAGAACTATTACTTATTAATAATAATGAGCATAATACAACTACACAACTATATTAGATAATATCACATACGTATCTCTGATACCAAATTAAGTGGCTAAAGCACTTGTGTTATGGAAATTGGAAACAACGACGGTACCACAACCGCCCAGACCAGAAACAATATAGAAAAGTTAATTTTCTACACTGACCCGGCCGGGGATCGAACCCGGGAGATGGCGACACCATGAAAACTGGTGTTCAAGCCACTTCACCACAGAGGCCGTCTCTTTTGAATATAATATTTTAATATATTTGCATGTATTTAGGTCTCTATTTCTCTATCTATTTATGGAGATATAAAAACAAATCAAATAGTGTCATTTAGGTGTTCGGGTGTAATATAATATTGTTTTGTGAATAACAAATTATTATTATTTTAGGAATTCTTTTTCTATGTTTAAATATTTGATATATATTTAAACTGCCTCTGTGGCCAAACGGTTAGCATGCCGCCAGACTGCCACGCAGAGGTCCCAGGTTTGATTCCCGGGCCGGGAGAAATATTTATATGGCCTACATTTATTTTTCTCGTGAGTTTGGGTGTAATTTGTGGTTATCTATGTGTGTGTCCATGGCACCCGCGATACAGGGTTTTCCCTGGTGCGGGGCTATGTCGATTGTGTGTGTTATTATTATTATTTAATTGAGTTTGGTAACCCAAACTATTATTATAAAATACTAAAGTAAACTGCTGCACAAATGTTCATGAATTTTCGTATACACACAGGTGGGATCTAGGAAAAGGATATAGGCTACTTTTTGTCACAAAAATAATTTTTAAAAGAGAAAGATGAAAGTTTGTATGAAAAACCAAAATAAAAATTAGCATAGTAGGCTACTAAAAGTTTTTTTTTTTTTTTACGCACACACTCAACATAGCCCCAAAAAAAAGTAGTTATTCTACGTAGTTACCAGCTTCTTTATAAATTTTAAATTGACATAACTTTACTTTCTGGACTATTGTTTGGAGTCTCTATATTTATTTACAGCGTTATTATTCCACACAGTGACAAGTGACAGAGGCCAGACAATCCCGAGGGACGTCGCAGACTTGCGTCCAACAATTTCAGCATTATTAATGAGAAAATGAAAACAATAATTATCGTTATTCTTCCTTTATTTATTTGCATTTCTATTTATTTCTTAAATTTAAATTTTGTACGATAATGTCTAAAAATGACAAGTTTTTAAAAGGTTAGTCGAAAAATTTTTTTCGTGTGATAAAAACACTTTTGATGTATCACATGTAGTTTTATTATACCAACGATGCGACATAATTTTTATTTAACAAATTTGTCTTGTAATTATTAATACAAAAATCAAGCACTAAGAAAAAATCCTTCGATACGGTTTGATTTGGATCATAGACTTCAGCATATCAGACACGGTATGCTGAAGGGCTGGTTTGAATCCAGCCGGAATTTTTCTTACAGCGTTTGCGCTACATCCGATTGGTATCAGTTCCGAATCTGTGAAATGACGGTCCGAAATGACACAGGGATCATTTTATCTCTAGGTGTACAAGCGATATTTGTATTTTCTCACATAGGGCTTACACAAGCGACATCCGAAGTGAGTCCGAGGTTTCTAGATTTATATAGTCTCGGATTAGGAAAGAATACGAGTCGTATGCAATGCGCAAAACCGCTTAGTGTTAGGTCTTTGTATTAATAATTATAACAAACTAGTGGAGTAATTTCACAAAAAACAAATTTATCATGGCTGTAAATTCAATAAACTAGTATTACAAATAAATATACTATTATGTTACTTGATAATAATCACAATGTAGGTTTTTATTAACGCATTTCAAAGTTTTACCGTAGGGCATACTACATCTCCCGCTCTGTTTAGCTTTCCTCTGCATCAAAGGTTGTCTGGAGAAGATCGCTCTTAGCGATAAGGCCGACTTTGCCCACATTACTTTTGAGTTGTTTGTGTTCTTGTCTATGTATCTATCATAGCGTAATAGAATACGAACAAAATAAAATTTTGTATTCGACGTAGAATCTTGAAGAGCTTACGCTGAAGATACTTCGGGTGATCTGGAACAAAAAGAGAGGAAACGGTAAATTCAAAAGTAACAACAACTATTTTGCAGGTTTAGTTTTCAGGCCCTATTTTGCGAAAGTTGGGCTATAAGTCTCCACTATTTTATGCGAACCCGAAATGGGTTGGGCCCTTTGCATATCTGCGAAGAATTTTGTCATCCATTTACGAAACTTCCATAAACTGTTAGAGAGAGACGCACCTCCAGTAAAACACAGCCTTAACTGCAAAAATGTGATCCAAAAGGCAATTTATACGGAAAAACAGAGAGGCACTATGCAAAGACACGATTAGGTTCAGTTAAAAAAAAGTTAGGTTAAGTTAGGTTTAAAAGAAAAAACATTTTCCTCTCAAAATTACTTTCGAGGTTATGAAAATTCAAGCAAACGTTATTTCTGGAAAATGTTATTTCTGATTACTGGTAAGTAATCTTTCTTAATGCTTAAATAGGAGTGTTATATAATTTCACACACCGCACTGCTATTACAATAGTGTTCTAACTCAAAATATGTGAAAATCAAGATTATACCATTTCTGAACGTACAATTTGATTCTCAACGCGTCAATAAAACCGTCATTAGAATATTGTAAGAAACCATTAAAATATATCTACTCAACCCAGAATGATACAAACGTTTTGTGAGCTAGTTCTGGATAAAACAGACCTTACTGTATAAAAATATTTTTTACCTTTAATTTTCAATATACTTCTATTTGGCAAGTAGGAAACGTTGGTTTGTTTGAAAAACAAATAGTTTCATTTACTATAGAAAAATGTCTAGATGTCTAATAAATTGTAACCGACACATTATAATAATCTTTCATGGGAACTAAGCAATTCGTTTTTGACTTAATGCACTATTGTATTAGTAGCGCGATATACAAAGATAATTTATTTTATCCCGTTCGTGATAAAAGCAGTTTTGACTTATGGTTCTCATATAACTTTATTATACAAATATTACGAGATATTAAGCTTATTCGAAAAATCGAACCTACGAATACAAATACAAACTTAAATGTCTAGCATGACTGTTAATGCTAGTCTTTCTTTGCCAAATTGTTGATATAAGAAACATTTTGGTTTATCACGTTTTGTGATAACAATAACAATAAATTCTAGGTCAATGAATTCTACCGCTGCTAATTTCTCTGTTGCAAGCGATTGACATAAAAAAACATCAGTCCACTAAAATGTCCGTAAGTAAATTCTCAAAACTTTACAGTCACCAAAATCCGTTGCAGAACCCACTACAAAGTACAACAAAGCTCCTAATCTCAAACTAAAATCAATACCTTTTTACTCTACCCCCGAAAATTTTCCAAACTACCCCTCACCACCCCCCAATTTCAATTTAAACGACAAAGTATTATTTAATTTCGACGTCTTTTCTCCATTGTAAGGTGGCGAGCGAGATAGAAAATCCCACTGTCTTTTCTTTTCATTATAAGACGTTTTCCGTCTCTTTCTGATTCAAAGACTATACGAAAAAAAGTGCAGGTGTGAAAGGGACGGGTATACGCAAGACGGTCGCGCTCCGTTTTCTTAATGACGTCATATAGATTCGTAGATGTAGAAGGGTGGTCCCCGCCCCGCGGGGTGGCAAAAAGTTTTTACAACCCCTCTAGCTGTTATGAATGTTTTAGTTTTTTTGTTAGACTTTTATGGCTTGCCATTGTCGTGGTTTTATATTAAGTTTGTTAAACAGAGTCTCGTTTGTTACTTTTTTTATAATGTATATAACTGGCTGAACAGTGAAACACTATATTTGTTAAATGTAAGATACCCCTCCTAAGTCTTATATTTAAAATATTACACAAAATCTTTGTTTTCATTATCATACTTAAGCCGGCTAGTAAAGTAAAACAGTTTTAAATTTTAAAATCATAAATGAAAATCAGAAGCCATCCCATAGCCATAACAATTTTAATTAAAAAGAAAACTACACGTTCTGAAATTTAAATTGCTTCGAATTAACGCAAATCCATTTAAATTCTGTAACGCGTTCCGAAACCGTGCTCGAAGGCATAAAATCCAGAGGCGTGCGTTCCGAAATACGAAAAAGCCGTTGTAAATCGCGTAATCTTGAGACCTCCGCTCATGACGTATGTATGGCACGTCGCGAGACCGAGTCACAGTTCAAATTAGGAATACCCGCCATCTTTAATAGACCACAGAGTAATCAACATTCCTATTAGAAAGACAACTTAATTCTCAGTTGGTCTAAACTAATGTTTACACATTGTTCAGTCTGTGTAAGTTTAGGTAGCTTATTTTGAACATGGATTTGAAGGCAAATAGAGGAATCTTGGGTGGTCTAATCCACCAATTACGCATTTTAATGGCGTTCGTCGGGGGGTTTTAATATTCCTCTCCTTGTTTTACGGCTCGGCGTTCAGCCTTTGATATTAATGTATTTATTTTAATTGTTGTGTCGCTTGTAGTCCTTGTGACTTCACTTACAGTTTTGGTATAAAGGTAAGGAGCCTTTTGTAATTCGTTTTAAGATACAATTTTCCTTAATATTCTTTTATATACACATTACGATGGTTTACACTAACTGCTGCTGCTAAGGGCGTAGCTGTTGCGTTATGCAATTTTAGATCTATATTAAAATTTGTTAATGAGGTTAGAACGTTTATCACCATCATCATTGTCGTGAACCTATTGTACTTCTCACTACTGGGCAGGGGTTATCTCTAAGAGGGCTTGAAAGTTTGTGAATCACCTTCGGCATGCAGTTTAACAAGAGGTATATTTACAATCTACCAATCTTTACAAATGAACTTTTTTTGTGATATCAAGTGACGGGCAGAACAAGTCGTGCGCCTGATAGTAAGCTAACGCCTGTCCATAGCAGTGTCCGTAACAGTGCCACTCAGAGATTTAAATAGCAAAGATCTGAGGGGCACTACCACTGCGTCCGTCACCCTGAGGCGTAAGTTGATAAGTCTCACGTGCCTGTAATTTCACCAGTACCCTTACCCTTCAAAACCGGAACACAGTAATGCTGATATTACTGCTTGGCGGCAGATATAGGTAAGCAAATACTCCACTGCTACTAAACCAGACTCTCCTCATAAGCCAGACTCCCCAGAGCGTGTTGCTGTTTGTAAATGACATTTGGTCACATTTAGTGTACAATATTTATTTCAAATTTCGTAGATAGAAACCTGATCGGTCTAAACGAGTCAGTAACATAAATTTTTGCCCTCCAAGTAGTGCGCAGAAAGTGTAATAAATAACGTTTACTATAAAGTTTTTGTTTCACTGTTAATCTCGTAGATTACACATTTTGAATATCAACCTGACTCTGATTAAAGAAACATAAACATTGCCTTTTAAATTGCAACGGACATAAAAAAGCAAATACTCAGAAACTACATTATTCTAAATCAAAGCAAAACTCACGATAAAAACTTCCTCTAACGTCCCCCCTAACATAAACCGGTATACAATTTTAATTTTTACATTTGGCAACACAAAACTAATTATAAACAATAAAAAGTGGAAACACGTCGCGTCTCCGGAGTGGCGTTAAACGGAATTTTCATTTGAAAACGCCAAAAGGCTGCTAGCCGAGCATTAAATAGTGATGCTCAAGTGTAATCGTAACAACAACAACAGACACTAGACATAGATCCCGGTAGGAACTTGAAAAAAACTTTTAAAACTTGTAAAACAGCCGTTATAGTCTTCTACGTAGTGTAGAGGAAATTTCCTAATTTTGAATGTATTAATTAAATAAATAAACAACGCAACACTTACGCGCCGCACTAAGGAGATTCTTGTATCTTTGGTGCCATGGACACACATGTACTGCCACTGCCACCTTAGCTATTTCTGCCGCCAAGCAATAATGTCAGCATTACTGCGTTCCGGTTAGGAAAGGTAAGGGTGCTGGTGAAATTACAGGTACATGGGACTTGTCAACTTATGTCTCAGGGTATCGGGCGCAGTGGCAAGTCACGTTATTGGCAATGTAACTATTATGGACAGGCGTGTAGCTTACCATCAGGCAGACGACTTATTCGTCCCGTCACTAGATATTATAAAAAGAAATAAGTAATAACACCCAAACTCACGAGCGAAATAAATGTAGGTCATATAAATAAATTTCTCCCTAGTGCATGTCGTACCTTTAATTACCTGTGATGTCCTTGTTTGAGAGCTCCTTGTGAAAGAGTTCGTCCAGGTTAATACGGCCTTTATGTCAGCATTACTGTGTTCCGGCTTAGGCTTAGAGTAAGAATGCTTGTGAAATTTCTTGGGACTTTTTAACTTATGTCTGACGGTGACTGGAGCACTGGTAGCTCCCTCAGATATTTAGAATTTAAAGCTCTGAATAGCATTGTAACTGTTATGGACAAGCTTACCATCAGACGCACGGCATGGTCATGCCGTCACTTGGTGTTTTAAAAAAAGCAGGTTTTTTTTATACGTGACAGGCAGATAACTCCACTCCACCTGATATTAATTGAAAAGTGTAATTGAAAAATGTCTAGGCAATAGATGTGATTGTCAAGTATAAAAAGAAATTTATAAAATTTTAGTATCACCATTAACAACTATTACATGATATTGTACTAGTGATAACCCTAAATACTGCTCTGTGTGTCATAAACAACCTATTTGCATATTGGTAAATTTCGACATATGAGCACCTAACGTTTTTTTAAAATCTGAAACTAAATAAGATACAAAAAAATCGATTAGACGGGATTATAGATCTCGTGTCGCTGGTTCCAGATAATAATATGTTAATAACTAAATTTCGCTAAAAATGTCAATTATGATTTCATGGTGATAAGGACGGCAGAATAGCATTAAATTTTAGATTTTTAAGACTTCCGTGGTTATTCATTTATATTGCGCCGAAGCAGCGATACGTAATTGCGAAATAATTGCGTTCGTTTTATCCCTTGCTGTACCGTTATCACCAAAGCTTTAGTTATGAAATTAATGTATAAGATATTTAAGGATTCACTCTATAAATCATACTCTTTAGAAACACGATTACTTGTTGTTTCCTCGATAGAAAAAAATCCAAACTTATCTATATAAAAAAAAAATCCTTACGTACGACGTAAATATTTCAAGGAAAGTAATCATTTCTTGAATAATACCAAAACTACATCTATTCTATAACGTATACTTCGTACATTTTCAAAATGTGTATTTGTTTTAATAATACGAAAGCAATAACAAGATTAATAAATAAATTGGCACGCGCCCATACTAGCCAGGACCCCGATTCAGAACTCTTCGATATTTTAACTTTGATTGAATATCGTTCTCGAACCGAAGGACGCTTTCGGAGCTACTTAGAACATTCGAGTTAAACGTTCAATTCGGATTCGGATACTATATCGGATACTATATTCGGATATTATCCAATAGTGTTTACGGAGTTGGCCGGTGAAATAGGTTATAAGAAAAATTAAAATCCTTTTACATACATTTGTAAGACTGTAAAAACCTAAAAATCTAGACTTTTAAATTTTTATTGAATTGATATTCAATTAGCAAGCTTAGTTGGTATAGCGACTGCCACGCTAGCATATATATAGCTTGCTTGCTTGCTTAGTTGGTATAGCGACTGGCACGGTAAGCTAGAAGACGTCGGTTCGAATCCGGCCGGATCGAAGGATTTTTTTCTGAGTATTCGATTTTTATATTAATAATTATAACAATCTAGACTTTATTTAAAATAATAAGAGATTTCCGTACTAATTCTTGCTTTGTAAACAATAGTCGGTAACTTTTATTCGATAACTGTGTCTTCTTCTTGTCTGTTTCCGGTCCAAAAGTTCGAGTAACCGTACGAGAGTGACGTCATTTCGGTTCAGTTTCGAAAACGACAGTTTGACGTTCGATTTGGGTGTAGTGAATAAAAATTAAAAGAAATCCTACGCTATCAAATCGAATCGGTCACGACTGAATTATCGTAAGGCTCTGAATCGACCCCCAAAGCAGCCACGCTTCCCCGCTGTCCACTTTAGTCCTGCTTCGGCCGTCAGGCGTGGAGATTGTATCGCTTTGGTTGACACGGCTATAAAAACGTATGTCATACGCACACCATGCAACCTTGCCTTCTTAAATGATTACCACTAAATAAAGGTTTCTTACCACGGTTTGAGTTATATTTGTTTACCCGATATTTAGGAACGGTTAGCGCCGGAACACAGTCCAGTTACCACGCTTTCACGTATATTAATTGCGAATCTGAATTCTATTTACTAAGCAACAACATTTAAATTCCTCGGAGTAATACGACCGCGCGTAAACCAAATACAAGCAAGGCATTTAAGTTAAAACATAAAAGCTAATTAAATAGAGCATATTTTAGAATAAACGCGCCCTAAAACGCTCCATGGTCACGGATTGATTGTGTACTCGTATGAGTCAACCCGTGACCATGAAGCGTGTACCCGTTCCGAAATATCTGGAAGACAAAGAGAACTCAAACTGTGGTAAGAGATCTGTAATTAGTGATAATCAGCATTCGATTTTTATTTTTTATCGTGAAATGAAGTCATAGGGTATATGGCCTCTGCCGTATACTGCATCCTATTATCCAATAACCGTATCATTTGATGCTTCACTTGTTTATACCTTAAACCGTATCAAATGATAAATAGACCAAATTAGACTTTTATTAGTATAATTATTTATGTATTTTCATTTTATCCTAATTCCACATCCTTTCTCCTTTGTTTCGAATTATTTTTATTGAGGTATTTTCTGTCCAATACGTTTTTTTTTTCATTTTGCAGTGGCACACACTGCGATATATCAAGTTAAAAAAATACAATACAAATATTCTTTGTTGCACACTGAGAGAAATGCAAAATAATACAAAAAATAAAAAGACAGGCGGCCTTATTGCTATATAGCAATCTCTTCCAGGCAACCTTTGGGTTACAGGAAAAACTTTGAGATAGCATTAATTGAGGGCGCAACAGAGTATGTATTTAAAACACATATTGCACATACACAAATTAAAAAAGAAGAATAATATTAAAAATAGTCTAAAACAGATATCCAAAATAATAATAATAAGTAAAATGGTTAAATAAACAAAAATAAATAAATAACAAAAAATACATATTTTTACACAAAATGTTATTTTCAACAAATAGTACATTACATAACTGAATAAAATGAGGAGAAAAACGGTAGGTATATCGCAAAAACCATTGAAGTAATCAAAATATTATTATCAAATACCTATAGCGCATCTGTTAATTCCCATCCCTAATCCGACTACAGAAGACGGGGCAGCATTTATTAAAACGCCAGTTTTGCGAAGTTAAAATTAAACATGAAAAACGGGCTCCTCCCCGCACCCACCCTAGAAACTAGGGGGTAGGGGTAAAACCCCCTCCCCACAAGCAAACTATGCTCTACTTTATTTCGCTGCGAAATTTGTAAATTTATGTAAATTATCCGCGTCTTCGTTGGATGAAAAGTTACCCTAGCTTAAGGATGTATGTACCTTAGAGATGTACCTGTAGGTTATTTTTGATTAAATATAACAGTGGTACATAAACTGGTACGTAATGTAACAATGGTAAAAAGACAACAGTACACATTTCTGACTCTATAACTATCTGGATTGCATTATTATTGCACACAGTAAATAAAAAATAAATTGTGAATTGCATATACGGTATTGAAGTGAAATTCCCTGCATGCAGATTTTTTCTATAATAACCAAGTGACGTAACGAACAAGTCGTATGCCTGATCGTAAGTGCCACGCCTATCCAAAACAGTTGCAGTGCCATCTTAATCCACTAGTTAATCATTTTTTTTATTTCAAGTGACAGGACAAACAAGTCGTGCAGCTGGTGCCATACGACACGTCTGTCCAGAGAAGTTAAATAGCCACTTAGAGCGTTATATCGCAAAGATCTGAGAGACACTGCCACAGCGCCTGTCACCCTGAGACATAAGTTGACAAGTCCCATGTGCCTGTAATTTCACCAGCACCCTTGACCCTTTACTGCTTAGCGGCAGAAATTGGTGCCAATAAATCCCTGGACGAATTATTCCACAAGGAGCTCAGTAGCCCAACGGCTTGCACTGTGCTCGACGAGGTGGTCCCGGGTTCGATTCCCGGTAGGACTTCGGGAAATGAACGTCTCTAAATTGGTTGTGGCAAGGGTGTTCTGGATAATGCCCCGGAATGAATTACGTTGGTCCGGTACTCATAGTAGAGGGAATTCCCTACTTTGGGACCAAGCAATTGGTGTGGTTGTAAAGCACATCATGATCCGTGATTTTTAACCGACTTCAAACAAGGGGGTAGCTCTCTCTCAATGCGACAGTAATTTTTTTGTGTATGCACGTTATGCGATTACTTATTGATGAACCAATTTTGATGATTCTTTTTTTGTTGGAAAAAGGGTACTTCAGCATTGGTCCCATTGAAGAAAATATTCCACCTGGCAAACTAGGGGATGAATCCGGTTTTACTCACTTTCCGGCAACCGATTTCAATAAAACTTGGCAAATAGGTGTAATTCCGCAAACTTTTGTCAACTCAGTTTTTTTTTAAATAAAAAAGTTATTATTGTTTACCTGTGATCGGTAAAGTGGAACTTAAAAGTATCGAGCATGAGTCTGCGTACGCATATAATAATGCACGTACAATTATACAAGGTCCTTTGTATAATACCAACAACCTCTCAAGACTATATTACTAACATCATACACGAAAGTGACTTTTTACGTATCGCATAGCTATTACAATATTGTTGTAACTAAAAATACGTGAAATTCAAGATTATACCATTTCTGAACGTAAAATTTGTCAAAGTTAAAGTCAAAGTCAAAGATTATTTATTACACTTGAAAACGTCACATTTAAGCTACTGCTCGTTCACTACGCTGACCTCCCTGAGAAGAACGAGCAAGAAACTCTAGGGATTGCTCTTTTCAAATAAACTTGGAATGCTATGAAATACACTTTGAATCAAATTTGTGTGGATTCTGGAGCCGTGTCGTCTTTCCATACATCTTTATCTAACACGTAGTCTTCAATTTTGTAATATGATTTTTCGATCAAAATATTTTTAATGTAGTTTTTAAACTTAGGAAATGATAACCTTAATACATGCTCCGGAATCTTATTTCTCTACACGTCAATAAAATTGTCAATTAGAATATTGTAAGAAACCATGAAAATATATCTAATTAACCCAGAATGAGACAAACGTTTTGTGAGCTAGTTCTAAATAAAACAGTCCTTACTCAAAAATATGAAATTAGTTTTAACTTTTATTTTCATAAATATACTTCTAATTGACAAATAGGAGTTGTTTAGATGTCTAATATATTTTAACCTATACATAAATTATAATTATAATACGGCGTTGAAAGTCGAAAAAACTCAATATTAAGATCTATAACAGTGTCTGTCATAGAAGAATTTCGCCAACCTGTAGGGCTAGCACGATAAGGCGCAAGTTACGCGAGAGCGACATAAAACGCGAGATCTCTATGTGAGATAAGCAGTATCTCGCGCTGGTCGCGCCCTGTTGTGCTAGCCCTACCGCTAACTCGAACGGCGGCTACAGCGGAGCAACGATACACTACACCATGGTCGCAAGTTCACGTCCTGTAGAGTCGAAGGAATTTTTCTTTGTCTTCGATCTTTGTGTTAATAATTAAAACATTACAAAAATTTACCAAAAACAAACTTTTAAATTTTTGTTGTGCTATCTGACTCTTTTTAGATCAGTCGCAACGCCTCACGCGTCCTGTCATTCGTAGAGAATAATTTTTGTGGTGGGTACTTTCTTTTGCTACTGCACAGAGTTATCACCATTTAAACCGATCTATACAGAAAGTAAAATCTGATAAATTATTAAAAGTAATGGAAAGTTATAGTTTATGATGTTAGTAATACAGTCCTAGGTTGTTAGTATTTTTCAAATAACACTTTCTAACGTAGTCGGATAAACAAAAAACAACTCGACGACTCACGATTCGCTACTCTAAGGTAGTAACTTAAGATATGAGAACGAAGGCAGAGTTTTATAAGGGTGGGGCCGCACCCCCCCGTTGCCTAATGGTGTGTTTATACGACAAGTTGGATTAGTGTTGGTAATTTATTTCGTTATACAGTCGTTCCGCATTATTTACAAAGTGTGGATACACTATGTTACGTATAATTTTGAATTACGGAAATTGTTTTAAGATTATGTTGCTATGTTGGTAAATTGGCAGAAGGCAAGTCATTTGTATGTGGATATATTTATGGTCAGAATGAAGAAATGATGTTTATGGACTAAATGTTGAAACCTTTTTACTTTAGCGGAGTAAATCTTTTAAAGTCAATGTATTTCTTGTTCCGTTTCATAATAAACAGGACGCATAAAGTCATTTTTTTATTAGACAATAGAACTATTATTAAATTATATGAATAAAATTGGGTCCCCGTAGCTAGGTGCCCAAGATGCTGGCAGTGTGCCCCCTTTGTACGGCTATTCTAATGCGTTGGGTTAGGTAGCTGCCGGGTCTTGACTTTCCAATACAACCCGTTAATTTAAAGTAAATAAAAATTCTGAAACACACAGGACAGACATTTTTTGACGGATATATATCCAGGGAAGTACTGCCATCTTACCTATTTCTGCCGCCAAGCAGTGATGTGAGAGCATTAGTGCGTTCCGGTTTCGAAAGGTATGGGTGCTGGTGAAATAATAGGCACATGGGACTTGTCAACTTATATCTCAATTGTCGCGCGCAGTGACAGTGTCTCTCATATCTTTGTGATTTAAAGCTCTGCGTAGCACTACAGCTGTTATGGATAGGTTAATCGCTTACCATCAGGTGCACGATTTGTTCCTCCCGTTACTTAGTTGTATAAAAAAATACTTGGTGGAAACAACCACACAGGGCTTCTACAGAAAAAGACACAGAGCTGCTGGCGCATACACCACCCATTATTGCGTGTGATTGGACTGTAAACTGCATCCCACAAAATCGATCTGTGTAATTTTCAAATTTTTTAAATCGAATATCCAAAAAGCACTCTGTATAATGAAATTTATAGAATATATCGCGTCCTTGATGTAATAATGGCACATCTGAACAATTATAACTTTTCTGAAGAGAGATTTAAAGATTCTACAAACAAAATTAGTCGATAGCTTTTGTATGCTTACAAAGAGAAGTTATAAAATTTGCCATAATACATTTTTTTTATAACAGTTGCGCTGACACTCAGAGCTTCAAATCACAAAGATCTGAGTGGCACTGCTGCTGCGCCCGTAACCCTGAGACATAAGTTATACCCATGTGCCTGTAGTTTCGTAATGTTCGTAATGACATCACACATCCCTCACACTCCTGCTTCACGGCAGAAAAGGGTAAGGTAGCAGTTCCCTGGACGAACTCTTTCACAAGGAGCTCTACTGCTACTATAACTACTTTCTTCCATTAGACTACATTAATTCATTCTTTCCATGTGCATAAACTACCTCAACATTCTCTATTATTGTCACTACGTCCTCTTTCAAACGATATCGTTTACGGATCACAGTATTCAGTTTTTATGAGTATTTTTTTATATATAAGATGCATTGGTATATTTCGCTCGCATGTATGTACAGTCAAATTCAAATTCGTACTAGGCGTCTAGTTCTCAAACATATTAATTAAATTTTGAACTTTAAATGAAACTTCATTGAATGGTACAATTTACTAAGTAGTTTCTTTATACAAATAACGGTGCTTGAAAAGTTTATAACTTAACCAAGTTACATTAAGTAGCGAGTGGAATTTAAGTTATTTTGTAAGTAATTTTCGCTAAACATTTTCTAGAAGGTATTTGTGGTTTGGAAATCAAAACTTTAATTCGCATGCAGCAAGATAACCGCTAGTTGTCTATGTCGTGGCCTTTGGTATAATAAAGGGACATGTCAGCGTAGGTCAAAAGTGTTTTTGTCATATAGAAATCATAAAATAATGCGAACTTCATGAAGCGAATTATGTATTCTTGAAATTTTATAACTCTCATACTTTAGCACTAAAAAGTTATCAATTAACTTCGTTCGCAGAATATTGAAACGTTTTTCCGGAAAAGTTACCATTTTGCAGACGTGACCTTACTTCACCTAGGGTGTGGTATATTATTTAAAAGTACTAATATTTCTATTATTCTATATACAGAGTGTTTTTTTTTGTAGATTCATAGATTTAAAAAATTGATCTTGCCCTGGAAATTTAACAGATCGCTTTTGTGGGATGCGGTCTGTGGGAAGGACTGGAAAAGGATTAAATACGCCAATCTAAACCAGTAGCTTTGTGTCTTTTTCTGTGGAAACGGCGTCACTGGAGACCTCACTTGAAACTCTTCGTTAAAGAGCTTTCAGTTAATTTCGTTAAAGCTTCCCGTGACCGGAAGGCTGACAATTACTTCCGCTAAATAATAAGTTTAACCATCCAAACGGCAAGCGTTGTCAGCCCACTATTGGGACCAGTGCCACAGAGCAAATACCCTCGATGAAATGTTCTTCCTTTATTTATTTAAAAGAAAACTCTTGCGGACTTGCAGCTTGGCCAACACGCCCAGCAAGATGTTGTATACCAACATTTATTGCAAAATAATAATAATAATTACAGTAATAAAAGTAAAGAATACAAAATAATAGTAACAAGAAAACGAAATACACAAATTGTAGCTAAATAGTTGTAAGGACATAAATTAGCAAAATTTACAATAGCATCTTTGAGTTGCGACTTTAACTCAATGAGTTAAAGATAGGATTTCTATCTATTTTTGTTCTATACTTAGTATAATAGGTCCTTTATTTAATGCCTTATAAAACTTACATATTCACACTTATGTATAAATATAACTACTGCCTACTACTAACTGCCTCCGTGGCCAAACGGTTACCATGCAGAGGTCCCGGGTACGATTCCCGGGCCGGGAGATTATTTGTATAGCTTTCATTTATTTCTCTCGTGAGTTTGGGCGTGATTTGTGGTTGTCTATGCGTGTGTCCATGGCACCCGTGATACTGGGTTTCCCTACTGCGGGGCTATTAATGTGAGTTTTATTATTATTATCTATTTTAGACTCTCGCCTCTCCAAGGCCTAAAAGATTAATTTATTATTATTATTAATAATAATATATATTTTAGTGCATATGCTGTGTACTTGCAATATTTGCTATATTTGTCTGTAACGGTGTCGAAGCTAATGTGCGATATCTCAGAACTCAGTAAAAGAGAGTGTAATAAATTATTTATGGTGGCGGTCTTTAGTCTCTACCTACACCATTGAAAGTCAGGTATGATGTTTAAAATAGCAACCGAGCGTTTAAAACACGTTCTAATTTAAATTTCTATTAAAACTTTTCGGCGCTGTGTGAAAGTAAATCACAGTGTTTTATGTACACCCTGTATTGTTCCAGGGTTAAGTATTATGGTGATATATCTATGCGCATGATTAAAGGCACCATGTATATATGATTAAACAACAAGAAAGTTATTATAGAGTCGAGACAACCTCAAAGGGCTTTTGTTGATTCCACATAACAGTGAATGTGTTGAATTAATCACTATGGAAAAAATATATAGTAAAATAGAGGATGTACAGTGGGAAAAAAAGATTCCTAAACATTTTCAAAAATTTTCAAGAAAGTCGCTGTATTCAATATGTACATTGTATATGTTACATATCCCAATTTTTTTCATAACAACTGAACTAAAAAGATCACGTATAGTGTACGATTTAAATTTTTCAAATGACTTTAATTTCTTTTGTCAAAAAATAAATTATGAAATAAAGCCAATGTCCCGCGCATTAGAACCGATTCAATACGGGAAAAATTTGAATTCAAGCTGAAGTAGTACCGACTCTTAAATACTAAAGAAATTATACTAGTTGTAAAAAAACTGTGAATAAAAAGTAACCTATAACAGGTATTTCGCATACTCAAGCACACATGTATCTCCACACATTAATAAGTAAGTAAAAAAAATATAAAGTTCTACACAGTGTTTAGTAACACTAGTGGTGTGAGGTAAAAAGGTCTGTAGCTCAGCACAATGCCGAAGTGTTTTACAACACCGCTGATATTGTGCCACAGCCTGTCATGTTCATAAAAAGAAGAAGTTATAACACACACAAACATTCTAGTTCTAAGATTTCAAGCCTATTATTAGATATTTACCACACACATGAATCGTTATATAGATTTTTTCATTATTATTACACATTGTTAATATCAGTTTGATTTGTCATATGTTACAACCTAAAATTGTGTTCTATGTAATTTTTTTACGATTTCAAACACAATTGTGAAGTCTCTGTCATCTCTACAAATTAAAAAGTAAAACAAACCCCATTCAAATTCAGCCGTGAAAGACAAACTATTCAAGTGTGTGCTCGAGACGCGTACGCGGCAAAACTCTTGAAACAAAGGAAGGTAATTGAAAATTCTATCAAAACTTGCGCTGAACGAGGTTCGAGAGCGGGCGACTTGCTCTCAACTGCACATTTTGTTTTATACGTCGCTGAAAACGGATGTATTTTGTTAGCTAAGTGGCTAAGAGTTTTTGCTCTGTCTCAGCATATAATTGACTACTGTTACTAGGGACTCACTATAATAAAAAAATCTACCAAAATCTCTCGTCTGATAAGTCCATAATGCTCTTTTTTTCGAAAGCAAACAATCTTGCAACATATAGAAAGCAAGTTTCACCAACACGGGGCAATATTTAATTAACTACGTAATTATGTTATAATGTACAATTTCAAGTACATAGTTTTAAGGTAATATTAACAACTTCCCTATCCACGTACAAGGCAATTATAGACCACCTCAAGTCCACCGAATTTCTACAAAGTATTTTTTAAACACTTTAAAAATCAATATTAGACGATACAAATGATAAAATGCTATTTTTTTACTTTTAGGTTAGAGTTCCGATCGCGGAAATTCTCGACACTTTTAACAAATTATACAGCGCCTAGCGGTCGCATGAGGAATTAAAACTTTCTTTGACTAAAATATGTTAAAGTTATTTAAGAACGTATTGTTTACTAGGAACCATCGTCATGGTAAAAATACGTTCTTAAATTATATTTACATTCATCTGAAATACACGATACAAACTTGTAGCAGTCTCTCTCTCAGTCTGAAATGTAGTAGTGTTTGCATCAAATTCATAACGTATTTTGATAATCCACCTCTCTCCCGTCGCCCGAATGAAACGGTTCTAAGTTGAGCCGTCTTGGTTCTTGTTTGACAATCATAAGTTGATGTCTCCTTTATTTTGCTACCGTCTTATTCTTGGTTGAGATGTTTGATGTGCTAATTACAAGATTGTTTGATCAAATTAACTCTATCTTTAAACGGTTCAGGAAAAAACTATGTTTTAGTAGTTTGTAGCAGTAGCGCTCCTTGTGAATAAGTTTGTCCAGGGAAGTACTGCCACCTTGCTTTTTTTTTAAATCAAGTGACGGCACGAACAAGTCGTACGCCCGATGATAAGCTACACGCCTGTCCATAGCAGTTGCAGTGCGACACAGAGCTTTAAATCCCAAAGATGAGACGTAAATTGACAAGTCCTTTGTGCCTGTAATTTCATCAGCACCCATACCTTTCAAACCTGGAATGCAATAATGCTCACATTATTTCCCTGGACGAACTCTTTCACAATAGTTCTATGCTATTTTAATCAAACGTTCAAGTATTTTTGAACAAATACACAATGCTTGTAGTAACGACGACTAATTCAAAGTTAGGTTTTTCCAATTAAGAGTAAACTTATTATTATCATACTAAATTTGTAATAACAAGTTGCTTCGGAGCAAATCGCGAACTGAGATAGAGTTATGCAGATGTCATCTTCATTTGAATTTGGAATCACCGCAAGATGGCGTTCCGGATTACATCCAGCCAGTTCTCGATTTATTAAAGTTTCCATTCTCTATGACATCTAGGACGTGTACTGTTGTAGCAGTCGATTGTTGTTTCCCACTGCTGTACACTGATTTCCGTGGCTGTAGACTATATGTCACAGACTATATGTAGCTTGTTTACATCGATATGATGTTTTAAACGTAAGAATGTCAAATATATAATTACCGTAACTGACACATTGCGAGTTGAGGGCGTGACCTTAGGTTAAACATTAAAATGTCAAACGTCTAAATGCCATAATTAATGTTAACTAAAATAGCAGCAACGAATTATAGTTATAATGAGAAAGAACCCGACACGAGTTCCAAATTTAAACTTAACCAATTCGTCTTGGTGGTTCATTTTTGTCCCCACCCTCAACTCACGGTGAGGCTCCCCCTCCCCTCCAAAGTTTGACGTTTCAGAGTTAACTCTAGGAGCGCACCGCTCGAGTTTTAATCAATTTTTCAACTACATTTTCGGCAGCGTTTTGATTAAATTTTGCGAACTCTTTGCTGCAATGCGATTGTGAAGTTGCACATAAGACTCATCTTTATAATTATATACCATAAACCACGAAATTGCACAAGAAATTTAAAAATTGTACTATAACAAATAAATATCCACTACCATTAATAAAAATATTTGCATTATGATGAAAAAAATCCTACTCGCTGAGATTATCTATACGCTTTTGATGCTTTGTATAACTGCAAAATAATACACCATTTGATTATAATTTTTAACTGATTTAAAAAAGGAGGAGTTTTTCCATTCCATATATTAATACATACAAAAAATACAGGCGAAAATGCAGGCATTTTTGTATGTATATTATGCGATAAATCCAACATTTGTAAACCAATCTTGATAACTTTTTGTTGCAAAGAGGGTACCTCAGTATTGATACCATTTAAATTTGAAGAAAATATTCCACCTCTAAGGGTGGCAAACTGGGGGATGAATCCGGTTTCGTGCACTTTCCGGTAACCGATTTCAATAAAACCTGGCAAATAGATGTAATTCCATGACCTACTGAGGTCCGCTTTTAGTACTCCGCGCTGAGATTATTAAATAGTAAATTGTAGTAGTATACTTATATACATATTTAATTTCGAAAAATGTTCCCTTCAATTAATAACATATAACCATTGACATACAAATAAATGGACGACGGGTTTAATACAAAAACCACGAAAAAAATGTCCCAAGTCAACCTATTTAAACGTAGTGACATGCAAAGGAATATGAAAAAGCTAACGTTGAATTTAAATTGTAATGTCATCGCAGTACTGTCTAATTTTGCTTGCTTCGCTGTCAGAAGAAACAAACGAAGACTAAAGCGTGAATGACGCTCTGTATACGATTTTAACGCCCTATAAGTTCGGACACTTTTTAGCGCGGACCCGACGTCCATATAATTGTAAGTCAATGCATATAACCTATTAAATAACTCATAAACTGCGTTTATAAACTTTGCAATGGGAATGCTTGAAAAATGAGAATACTCATAAAATGTGTATTTCAGACGTTAACCGACTGACGGTGGATAAGGACAAGCTACGGGCAGGTGGCCGCTACTAACCACCATTGTCTGCACGAAAAATAACGCTTAAAGTGGTCAAGGGTCAACTATGCTGATAGTACATAGGCACAAATAGCTTTGCAAAAGTATTTTTATATTCTACACTATTGTATTTCTTTTCTGATCTTTAAGTATAAGTACTTTAAATGTAGTGTAGTTGTTTAGGACTTCGACTTGAATTAGGTATAAAACATTTCGGAAAAATATCTACGCGCAGAGTACTAAAATATTTAAGTTTTTTTTTACTATCTTAGCTTTCGTATTGTACGATGCTGACAAAGGCATTACCGCATTCGAATATCGAGTCACTAAATGATAACGCAAACGCGACGGTTTCCGTAAAATGGTCCCTGCTACACAAATAGAATTAGTATGGAAACGTATTCGATGGAGGAGTCAGCGGACTAAAGAGGCTTTCATTAGTTAGAAGAACAGGCGCGAACTTAGGGTTTACCTAGAAAAATAATAACTTAAACAACTTGACATCAAATACGTATTTGGGTGTTTGTTAATATAGACCACACATTTTATGATTTGTGTAAATCGGTGCTTTTTCGCATGAAAGTCATAAAAATTATACCAATCACATCATTGACTTACAAATAAATGGACGACGGGTCTAATACAAAAACCACGAAAAAAAATGTCCCAAGTCAACCTATTTAAACGTAGTGACATGTAAAGGAATATGAAAAAGCTAAAACGTTGAATTTAAATTGTAATGTCATCGCAGTACTGTCTAATTTTGCTTGCTTCGCTGTCAGTCGAACAAACGAAGACTAAAGCGTGAATGACGCTCTGTATACGATTTTAACGCCCTATAAGTTCGGACACTTGTTAGCGCGGACCCGACGTCCACATAATTGTAAGTCAATGAATCACATGAAACAAATTATGTATAATGTGAATTTTATAGCTCCTATTTAAGTATAAATAAGTAAGCCGTGTCGCGTTTTGTTGTAAGTGCATTGTTTTTGGCGGGAATAAATCGGTGGAACGTATTAAAACTTTAACCAAATATTAAAGCAAATTTGCTCATCCAAAAATATATACCTAAAGCCAACCCATCAGACTATAAAAGGTGTTAATTTCAAATTTTTGATCATTACACATTTCTACTTCTTTTTTCTACTCCTGTACTTTTACCTGTCAATTATAATTTCATAAACCATACCACGAAAATTCTATTGTCTATGGTACTCGCCACTGAGCTAAAAAATTTCATTAAACTTCTGTACACAGAACTATAATGAGTTTCAAAAAGAAACGTCGTATTTTTGCTAATTAAAATATCAACTAGGACACTATTCATACGCCACACTGCTTCCTGGAGGCCTACTAGGAGCTTATATGCGGCCAGCCAAGTTCCACTTCCACTTGACGTGATAAACTGAATTGCTTAAATTCGTATCATAACCTACACTAAGTTGAACGGGAATGGCATGCCTGGATGATGAGTTTTACTTTTTAAAAGTTAATTATTGTCTCTGGCTGGCTAGCTAACATCTAACAAGAGCAAGATGGAACTACATACTAAATCATGTGAAAGAAATAGACAGATGTACTATCCTGGGAGCGTTCAAGCACTATTAACCGATTCTGTTCAAAATGAGAATAATTGTTTTTTTTTAATAAGGTGAGTTTATAATTTTATAACATGATTGGAACATATCTTGTATTCGTACATTTTCATTAATTGCAATTAAGTCAAATTTGGCACTATTTAAAAGTTATTTTACGATTTTCGGTAAATAAAATTATTAAAATGATTAAAATTCCGTTTAAAAATTACAATAACATTCATGCCAGTAATTTATTAACAATACTTTAAAGATTGGCAACTTTGTTTATTGACAATTAGCTATATCGCCTATAAAGATAATCAATAATTATGAAACTAAAAATATAATAAAACTTAAATGCAATTTCTTAAAAATGTAACAAAAACTAAAATAAGTTAGTCACGGAGTAACTTTTTTTGAACTGCATATTTTTACAGATGAGACCAAGCAAATGGCACGTCATGACACAATTTTGCCATAAAAGAAAAGGTGAACGGAAATCGAATGGGGAACGTAAACTGCATAGACAATGAATTGTTTTTGTGAGGTCATAGTACGAATTTGACAGGCAATCCAACTTACAGGCTTATATAGGATTGCTCCCCTGGAAGGCCCCCTGATTGGTTAAATTGGCCTAAAAGCCTTGCGGTTGCAAGAAGGTCCATAAAACTTTATAAAAAAAATTTTGGTGAATATATGTATATTCGGTATTATTATTAATACAAAGATCGAACACTCAGAAAAATTCCTTCGATCCGACCGGATTCGAACCGACGTCTTCTACCTTACCGTGGCAGACGCTATACCAACTAAACCACGGAACGAACCAGCGGACCTCACGAATTTTTGTATGTGCTTGCATTGTATCTTTGTATCTGGTTTTTTCAAAGACTTTTTAGTCGTAGCGTGGCAGACGCTATACCAATAAGCCAAGCCATTATAACAAACTAGTAGTGGAGTAATTTCACAAAAAATAATTGAATATCAATTCAATAAAAATTTAAAACATATATTCGGTACTTAGCCAGTTATATTCTATCTCTTTGGTTTTTTGTTTTGTAGTGTTTGTTTGGCTTTCGTCTAAACATATG
Organism: Hyposmocoma kahamanoa; assembly: GCF_003589595.1. Taxonomy (NCBI): domain Eukaryota; kingdom Metazoa; phylum Arthropoda; class Insecta; order Lepidoptera; family Cosmopterigidae; genus Hyposmocoma; species Hyposmocoma kahamanoa. The sequence continues at coordinate 12,204,971 of NW_020653743.1, read as the reverse complement.
AAGAGGTTGTACGCTGGAACCATTGCCTATTGCTTGGGTTAAAATTTATTTAAAAAAATTGCGTTTGTTGCATTGACTTACAAATAAATGGACGACGGGTCTAATACAAAAACCACGAAAAAAATGTCCCAAGTCAACCTATTTAAACGTAGTGACATGTAAAGGAATATGAAAAAGCTAAAACGTTGAATTTAAATTGTAATGTCATCGCAGTACTGTCTAATTTTGCTTGCTTCGCTGTCAGTCGAACAAACGGAGACTAAAGCGTGAATGACGCTCTGTATACGATTTTAACGCCCTATAAGTTCGGACACTTTTTAGCGCGGACCCGACGTCCATATAATTGTAAGTCAATGGTTTGTTGTCATTATTATATTTACTCGTAGAAAATAGTATTGTATGCAATCATTACAGAGTTAAGTCTTAAAATCTCGTACCTATTATTTAGGCCACTCGGCAAAGCCTCATGGCCTAAACACGGTACTCACCTTTAAGAACCCTCATTATGCAACGATTGCACAAAATACTATTTTTAGTTTTTTTAATCATTTCATGTTTACTCACTATAATAAATTTACAGGCGTCCAGATCTGAGGGAAAGGTCACGTTAGGCATATATTTAGTACATTCTAATATATTGGGCGTTTAGCGCTTTTCTCACAACACTTTTTTGTTTGCTGGGTCTTGAGAGGATAAATAATTTTAAAAAACATATTCTCCAAATCCAGCCCCGTTAAAACCCGGGTTGGAAAATATAAATTGGGATTCATATATTTTAGTGCGGGGAGGGGGGCTTCAAAAGTGTTTCGAAAAGTAGTTGTGCGCTGCCTAATTCCTTTAGTTTTACTGCCTTTTTGGCCCGTTTTTAGCCGGTTTTCTCGCAGGGTATTTCATAAGGGTCTGTGTTTGGTTAGGCCGACCTTTTTTAGCCGTTCGGGACCGGATAGTTTTAGTTTTCGACAGTTAAATTTGTGAGAATTGCCTTCGGAAAGTTTTTAAAGGGCCTTTTCGGGATAAATGTTTTGGTTCCCCATGGGTGGGTGGTATTAATTTTTGATGTTTTTTAATGCAATTTCAAATTCTGGAGCTTAACGTATTTTTTGGGAGCTACAATAACAAACTAATAATAATCATGTGCCAGACAACCACGTCAATTGCACACACACACAGAGAAAGAGAGAGAGAGGAGAGAGACACACACACACCAGGGAAACCCTGTATCGCGGGTGCCATGGACACGCACATAAACAACCACAAATTACAACCAAACTCACGAGAGAAATAAATGTAGGCCACACAAATATTTCTCCCGGTACGAAAATCGAACCCGGTACCTCTGCGTGGCAATCCGCCATGGCAACCGTTCCGCCACTGAGGCAGTGGACTCAAACTAGGGAATTTCCTGTAGTATGAGTACCAGAATAACGAAATTCACTCAGAGGCACATCCAAACCAGAACCAATTTAGAAAGGTTTATTACCCAAATTGTTTTTTTTTTAATGATACTTAATGATACTGGTGGAAAGCGACACGCCTGTCCATAACAGTTGCAGAGATGCTCAGAGCTTTAGCTTAGCACAGATCTTTGGGGCACTCCCACCTTGAGACATAAGTTGACAAGTCCCATGTGCCTGTAATTTCAGAAGCTCCCTTACCCTTCAAAACCGGAACGCAGTAATGCTGCTTGGCGGCAGAAATAGGTAAGGTGGCAGACTTCCCTGGACGAACATTTTCACAACGAAGACCGTCGCATCCAAAGCTCAGAGTGAAAACCCTTAGTGCAACGAGGTCATCAAAAACCTGTAATATAACTGTAATATTTCTTTATATTTTTTATTAGGTTAACCTTTAAAATACTTTTTAAAAAAATAATCTGATCTGATATCTTTTCATCTATTAGGTACTTTCGCCTTCTTATTCTCTTAACAATAAACGAGTTTTACAAAAACATCCTTTAAAAATGCGTCTTAACCAATTTCTCACGGAATGACCGCTGTCCATACATTTTTGAGTCTTTTGTGATGGTAAAAACCGGTTTTTTTTTTCTTAAGCAATGTTTCTTAATGTCCATTCTATCTTACAACGGTCAAAATAATAAAGAAAAATACTGTCACTACACTCTTATTTCTTTAGGATTAGGATTATATTTCTTTACCAATACCAAACAATAGATTGACCAGTGTCCAGCGTTATCTGTAAAGGGCTTCTTGATTTTTATTATAAAATGTGACAAACTGGTTTTTTTAGGTAAAAAAAAGGATCCGAAAACACTGGTTTTCGTTTTAAGGTCCAAAAAGTGGGTTTTGTTTAATAATTATAGATAGAATACCAATAATAAGCAGTAGCTATCAGAGGCGAGGCGTGACCATTTTCCTAGGTAAAGCCAAAACACAACAAAAAACACTTTAGAATATAAGTTTTTAAGTGGTGGGGTATGCGCGCTGTCTGGGACAATCTTTTGGTAATACATGGAAAATTTTAGGCAAGCGGGCGTGAGCTCATTTGGAAATAACGTGATATTATAAAAAAATACGAATCGTACTCGCAGTACATCTGGAATACCATGGCAACAGTCGGCAGCAGTACCACGATGGCAAATCGAGGCCTTACTTCCCTTAACACATATCTTATAAAGAGTGTTAAATTTGTTATCAAGGGTGTCAATTTTAAGAATAGGTAAAAGCCAGTGTTTCTTTTATAATAGCAAGTGACTGTACGAACAAGTCGTGCGCCTGATGGTAAGCTACTCTCGTGTCCACAACAGTTGTAGTGCCATTCTGCTCTATAAATCGCAAAGATTTGAGGCCTTGCCACTGCGCCCGTCACCATGAGACGCAAGTCCCAATACAGAGTTTCGTAATTTTCTTTCAACAAGAACTTTTCGGTTATGTTGTGTGATTCTTGAGCAACTTGCTAAGTACCTAAATCTAATTTTATTGAAACATTTCAAAGTAATGATTACATGTTCTAATAACGCTTCTTTATAGGAGTTCCAAGGTTTGATTCCCACAAGGATGCTTGTATTTGTTTATAACAGGTGACAGGACGCACCAATCGTTTTTGTAAAGTTGTTGTTGTGTTTAAATTGCAAAGATTTGAAAGATACTGCCAATGCGCCTGTCCCCCATTTGACAAGTCCCATGTATCTATAGTTTTTCTTTAAAACCAAAACACGTTAATGCTGTTATTACTGCTTGGCGGCAGAAATACATAAGGTGGCAGTACTTCCCTGGACGAACTCTTTCACAAGGAGCTCTTCTGCTAGTCAATCAAGTATAGGAATACGAAGGAAATTTGATGTTAAATCATCCTGCAAATATGCATATACAATGCATTTTTTGCATTTCAGTTACGTTTTTAAGATACGAATTTGAGAAATGGCGAAATGTCGCTTGCACAATTCAGCATTGTGGTCACTAGTGTGGTCCGCGTGGCTAAATTCTGAACCGCGATAACATACCTATCGATCGACATGATAATAAGTAATTCAACAATGTACATGACGTAATAAAATCGACTAGTACGTCACTATTATACAAATAGTTACACAAAAACATAACTAGTACATATATAATAGTTACATAAAACGCGAATACAAAGAGAAAATTCAACAGCGCAGCAATTACGCGGCGCCGTATCGCGTGATTTATGAACAACCCCCAAGAAACTGTTATCTCGATACAAGTAACTATGGAAATTAACTATTAAAGATACAACAATTAGAATCGCTTTTATCGTGTATTTTTTACTATAGAAATAATAAAAAAAAACTTTTAAAATTATTACTAATAACAAAGATAATAAAAAAGATGACGAACACTTAGATTTTTTTTATAACACCAAGTGACGAGACGAACTACCGTCTATCAATAACAGTTGCAGTGCCACTCAGAGCTTTAAATCGCAACGATCTTAGGGACACTGCCACAGGTCTGCTAGTATCGTAAGATAACTTTATTAATGTTCTGAACGACGATATTTGAGAGACGATGCCTGGTGATATGAACAACTTTGAAGCAAAAGAACTGGCAATTAAAAAAAGGTATTACAAACATCGTCATCAACAGCGTCTCTAGCGGCCACAAAAACAATAACAAGTTTATATACAAATATTGCACGGGACTGGAGAGGTACTGATTGCGAATACCACCCCAAAAACGTAAAATTATACAGTTAGCCCTCACCATTAATATGAGAGTATTATAGTTTTAACTATTTGTAACACCTAGACACACACTAGATACTCAAATTACGTTACACAATTCGAAAATTCTAAATTCGGTTGCAATTCAAGATGGCGTCTCAAAAGTTACGTAGGTATTCAAATCACGATTGTGAGACAAAAGTGCTGCATCTGAGAACACCTCGGAACAAATTCAATAAAGTTGTGCCGAAACTACGCTAAGGGGAATACATAATTTCTTAGTGTCTCTTTGTACGAAGATCAGTGATGGGACATGATATATTTATCTCGATATAATTACACTTTTATAAGTGTCTTTGTATATGCTAAACGTACATGTAATTAAACAATATTACACAGTATTATTGTTTATGACAGACGATTTAAATTAAGTAAGATTTTCTTGTTATTAAAGTAAATGTATTTGTCTTAATGAAAAATTGACCATTAAATCGATGCCTTCAATGAAGACAATGCTATCTTTATTTTTTGTCAGTTTGTTATTTTTGTAAACAAACATATTTATTTATTAGTATTGCGTTCTCCGAATCTTGTGAAAAAAGCATAGGTTTAAAAACTAAGTTGGCCTTGTGTTCATTGGAGGTATCGAAATATTACTATAATATGAAACCTTGTGTAAAATTAACTATTTTAATCAAAGGAGTCTATTTAATATGTTTTTGTGCCATATTAAATAGATGCTATATTACATACTATACATACTATACTAATAAAATTGCAAGTAAATTGATTTCCTACTCCACGAACCGAGAGATGGTTAAATCGTGCAAAATAGCTGCACTTGTGTTGAATCTTTTTTTCATATACTCAATTTTCGCACCTTTAACCATTGCAGATTCATTCGTTGTACAAAAGAGGTGAAAGCTACGCTATTTAAAGCTTTTTGTCAGTCAATGTACTCGAGTGGCCTATGGGTTAGATATACACAACAGTATATATATAACTCAATAAGAGTACAGTACAATAACATCTTCAGGATGCTGTTGGGACTGCCACGTCATTGCAATGCGTCCGACACGTTTGCCGAAGCGCATACAGACGACTTTTATACTATTAGGCGAAAAAGGTGTCGTTTCTGCTAAAGAGAGTACGTGACATTGGCAATGGCATCCTGAAGATGTTTATCCATCGTTTTGACTATACAATTTTAAAGTTTTGGATAAAGATCACTACCAGTCAAAATAAGTGATGATTTGTGCATTTTCTTATTAATTAATTAATAATATATAATTATATATAATTATTAATAATTAATTTCTTATGAAATAAATGGTTTTTATTTATATTATTTTATAATTACTATTGCGTGCGAGCAGTAGTAAATTAATTTAGTTCCATTTTTATTCATATGGACCGCCTGAATCTGTAAATTATTTCGGTGCTAATTAGTTATTTTTATTTTATGAACCTTCTAACCGACAAAAAGGCAACATGCCCAGATATACGGTGGGAAAGCGGAATCGCCCGGGGCAAAATGGCACTGAAATTATTTATTACGTTACTTATATAATATCGCACAAACATGTTCATGTTGGTGAAAATTTATAATAATTTACCCAATAATATTAAAGAAGAAGGAAATGCAATCAAATTTAAAAAAACGTTAAAAGAGTACCTCATTAAAAAATGTTTCTATTCGTTTCAGGAATATTTAAATAATTAATGTAGATTATTATTTTATCTGTGTTGACGATTGTGATCCTTTTTTTTCCAAATTTTATTTAAAGTTTATTATTTAACATAATTTAATCAATTTTCGTATACCTAATTTAATTTTAATTTTATAACTTATTTAATTTGTCAAATTTGCCAAATTTTATTGTATTTAATTATTTTGTAATTTAAATTTTATTTCAATTCTATAAGGATCAATGTTATAAAATTATTTGCTTGTTAATAAATTAATATAATTTTAAGATTGCAGTGCCCTTGCAGGGTTCATGTTTTGGTTCATCACAACATTAATTTTAACAACTACGTTTGTACAACATGATACGCAATAAAGAATTTGAATTTGAATTTGAAAAAAAAAAAACATTTCTTTGACCTGCAGTTCTGCCCTTCAAACACTATTGCTGCTAATAAACGACTAAAGTTTTTAAATATTATCGACAAAGTCGTTAGAATTTTATCGATAACTGTCCCATCATTAGCGCGCTCGCAGCGGCGTTACTATTTAAATCTAGTTACAAGTTGTGAATGTATTTTGTTAATTACGGCCAAGTTCGGCGCATGAAAATTTCGTAGCAGGTGCGTCGGAACACCCTATATATAACTCTGGAAGTATTGCTTTAGTTTTCGTCTTCAGAGTTCGTGTGTAATTGGAATCCTTTTGAGTATTTCTCTAAAAAATATTTAAATAATTAATAAAGTTTTAGAGACAATTATAACTTGGCCTCTACCATGAGTTTACAAAATTTGCTAAATGTGACTGCTTTTTATAACCGCTAAAAAGCGGTAACATTAGTACATACGTCAACAAAAACATTAAACGCAACATTGACGTAATTGTAATTTTGGAAAAATTTAATTAAGTATACGCATTTGTAACATAATAAGTGTTTACGTTTAAAGAAAAATCAGTAATAATTTTAAAGTTACATACTTATATTGTAAAAATACAAAGTTTTACTACGTTATAAATTTGAAATAAAATTAAAAAATCAGTTCATATATATTTCCTGTAACATTACAAGAAGTACCATTGCGTCAGTGTAGCACCAAATAAGCGATTTAAACAACTTCCGTTTTGATAAAAAATTCTGTCTTTACTTATAAAATACAGCCCTAGGTGGCTTTTGATGGTATTGTCCTTATCAAAGTTATGTTCATAGAAAAAATGTAAAGACCGAAACAAGTGAATATCTGAAGGGGCTGTAGGGCATACAGTGGTTGAGGTAACACATCTTTACCTAACTACAACTCTTGACGGTCGTGTAAAGATGTGTGTGGTTTGACATTATAACGATAAATCACGACAGCTCTACGATTCACCAGTTCTGAGCGTTTCCTAAGAATAATAAACTTAAAACTTTCCCACCTATTCTAAAAATGCGCGCCTAAATATTATTTTTTAAATAACCACAGATAATGTAACATTTATAAAGAAAGATAATTTTTTGTTTAAAATTAGCTACGGAATGGCTACGGACTTCATGGATAATCTATTACACTATGCCATACAAAATTGTGAAAAATTTTTGGTAGTGTATAGTGATAACAATGAGCGATGTCACTGCAAACTCATGGTAAAGGCGCAGAATTTTCTTAGTATGTAAGTCTAATATCACTTAGTAACAGAGCTGAGGTAGTACGTTTGTACGAAGAAAAGACTTTAGTGTAACGCTACTCTCGATTCTTTACTTAAGTATGTCTGGAAATCTCCAGTAGTGCCCTAAGCCACGGTCCGTGTTCACCTGGACGCGTTGGACCTGCTACTTAAAATACAGGTTAAGAATCTTTAGTTTGACCTTTTATCCGATGGTATAGACAAGGCTATCAACTGCCACATCCAATTATTCTTCAAATAAAAAATACAGACACGAATTGGTATTGGTATATTAATGCCACATGTGATCATACGTTAAAAGCACTTTTATCATATGAAAGTCATAAAAATACAAACTACACAAAAAATTATGTAGGACATGTGAAATGTTATAACTCTTGTATTCAAGCATACAAAAACTGACAACTAGATTCGTTCGTAGAATCTTTATATTATCTCCTGAAAAGTTGTCATTTTGGAGATGTGGCCTTTTTACTCCAAAGGAGTGAATTATGGGTTGTCTCAGCTTTATGGATATTCTTATATTAATATCAAATACACGTTCATTTCAATAATTTTATTTTTCAATTCAAAAGTTGAACACACTCCGTCAAATCGTATTTAATTCTCAAATTCTCGACAAGTCGCTTTAATTTTCAAATTCGGAAACTTGGAACGCGGTGTTCTACGTTTAAATTTGAATTGGCGGTGTTCGTATTCGAGGCACGAGTTTTCATATTACGCCTGCCAGAGCGATTGGCACCCGTTAAATTGACTTACGCCTTAGTTTTAAACTATTTCATAATAAATAAAACTATTTTAATCTTTTAAACCAAAACTTTATATAAATAGAGCGATTGCTGTTTCGCTGTAATATTTTTATTAGTCTGAGACTCTGGACACCATCTTGAATTTACGTAAGTAAATGCTATTTCTTTACACTTTTGCATGTGAAGGACGATGTAGAACCACAGTTACATAACTACAACAACGCCTCCAAGTGTGGTAAATATTTATTATTACACGAACAATTTAAGTGAAACAAGTTGCATATAAAAAAAATGAGCGAAAACAAGTGACAAGATTTTAAATTTAGAACGCAAAAGCAATTCGCGGCGAGTTCCTATTTCAAACGTTCGCTTCCCGGATCTCCGGTTCCTTACAGAGAGAGAAGTAAACAAAATTTCTGCAAGGATATGAGGGCCCCCTCCCACCCCCCTAGCAGAAAAGGGGGTACTAGTTAAGGTTTTTTGTCTGTGTACGTTTCGCTCGAATATTCTTAAACACCATTTTGTAATGAACTCTGACGGTTTAATTTTTGAAAAAATGTCAAGTACCAATTTTGCTAACAAGGGCAGTTTTGGTTGGAAATCTTAGTCCACTGTAAATATTTATTTTTGATTTGAATTTTGTTTATGTTATTATTCTATATACCTAAGAAGAATAGATTTCCCATCGACCAATCTCACTTCTATTCTTGTATAAAAAATACATATTTGAGAACGATAATCGCAGACTTAATATATAGCAACTTTATTTTTTTAACAGTTTCAACGCAAATGAGAATAGATTTGTCAGAGGTCATAATTTTTTGGTCGTGCAAATAGTAGGGTGATTTTTATTCGTGTGAGTGTAGTGGCATAGTGGGTTGGGTTTTTCGGACCTTTCGCGCGATGAGGGTAAAATTAGATAGTGGGATAAAATAATACTTTATGGCCGCCGAAAAATTTTGCCAGAATAATGTATTTCGCACAGTTTTGTTTCGTTGCAAAGTTTTTGTTACGGGCAGGCGTGTTTTAGTTTTTGTCATGTTGGTTGTTTTTTTGTTTGGAAAGAACAAAGTGGTAAATTGTTCAACAATAAATTTTAACATAGGTGTAAGGAATTAATTAATAAAGACTTCACAGAGGCGAAGGGTGGGTATTTGAAGAAGTCAGATTGATAGTTTAAAACTGCATCCATGACCAAACGGTTACCATGCTGGTCTGCAACGCAGAGGTCCCCGGTTGGATTTCCGGGCCGGGAGAAATATTTGTACGAACTTAATGTATTTCACTCATGAGTTTGGGTGTAATTTGTGGTTGTCACAGTCTCCATAGCACCCGCAACACAGGGTTAAATATGAAAGGAAAAATAAAAACATTTCACTGATTTTCAGTCAGAACCTACGAGGTACTTTATGTAGACAATATTTGTAAGCAAAAATATAAGAAGAAGAAGTTATGCAGCTATGCAAGATTTTCTCCATTCAATACCTACTACTAAGTAGGAAATTAAGTTTAACGAGCACGCCGATCATGTCTAATGGACACGTCACCGCTGCTTTTTCATTTTCATCACCATTTCAACTGGACACTGGCCTCACCGTAAGATCGCCTCAATAACTGCTACTTAGTTACTTTTAAATTCATAAAAAAGTTCCAAAGCTAGAAAGCGGAAGGTTGGAAGAAGGAACATGTCATGGCTTCATAACGTCAGGGAGTGGGCCGGCAACAAGACCGTGGAACAACTGTTCAGGCTAGCTCTGGACAAAGAAAGATATAGAAAACTGACTGCCAACCTTCCATAATGGAGAGGCACTTGAAGAAGAAGTAGAAAAAAGTCTCTAACTATTATATTAATGAATATAAATTCGAAAAACCACACTATTACCACACAGCTGTAGAGCTTTATGAAAGAGTTAGTCCAGAGAGGTACTATCACCTTACCTATTTTTGCCGCCAAGAAGTAATGCCCACTGCGTACTGGTTTTGAAGGGTAAACGTGCTGGTGAAATTGCAGACACATGGCACTTATCAAGTAATGTCTCAGAGTGATGAACGCAGTGATCATTTGCAATTTAAACGTCTCAGTGGTACTACAACTGTGTGTCGCTTACCACCAGATGCACGACTTGTTCGTCCCGTCACTTGATGATAAAAAATGTGGTCTCAAATTAGGGCGTTTCAAGAGCTATGAGTACCAGAGCAACGGAAGAACTCCCCAGAGCACCAAGACCAAAACCACTTTTAGAAAAGTTCGTTTTGGTTCGTATTGGTCCACCCGATAAGTGAACCGAGACCTCCTTTACCGGGGCCGATATTGCAAACTTTTGGAACCATGAAGGTCGTTAATATTAAACAACTTACACAACTTACAAAAAAGAACTTACACAACCACTATTAAAATTAATTATTCAGTTAAAAAACTACACTAATTGTTAAAAGAATTCATTATGAAATTCGTACCACTTACATTCAAAAACTAACCAACAAAAATCAATCCCCATTCTTGTCGGTTGCTAAGTATCCACCCCTTTTTTCACCCCTAAGAATTGCTAAGGCGGGCCGTCCCCACCTCGGGGGGTGGGTTTTTTCACCCTTTGAAGAATTGCCCCAAGGCACTAGGGGTGTTTTTGCTAAGGGGCGCCCATGTGTGTGTAAGTATTATTAACGAGTAGAAAAGGGTTTCTGAGTGGTCGATAGTCTAGAGCTTCATAAGACGTGGATGATAGTTGTAATTTCGGTTAAATGCTTTTCAATTACAATTACATTCAAGCTTATGATAATTAAACTGTTTATGTTTTTTATTTGATTATAACATCTCATGAGAATGGTTTCTATTAAAAAATAGTAGGTTATGTTACTGTTACATAATGAAAGGCATTAAAGCACGAGTGTGGGTTTCATAAAAACATCACACGAGTGTTTTAATGCCTAATTATGTACAGTTACATACACTGCTTTATCTACACACATATTATAAGCTCTCTGTGATGTGTTCAGGAACCGCATGTTACGACTGGCGAAATTGCGGCAAATTAAAACTTTTCTCACGCATGTCACGCAACCGTAGTTTTTTTTTAATTCATAGACAAACTAGGAGTCGGCCCCAACTATCATATCGTTCGATATCAAGTGACGTGTGAAATTAGCCAAAATTGTTTGCTATTGACATTTCATTTCGAATGAAACTTCATCTCGACTTATATTAGAATTGAGGTCGAATCAAATTGGTTTGTTTTTCAGAGACGTTCGAAATTTTACACACAGATAAGAAATTTGTTCTAAAAAGAAAAACAGTTTATCTTTATGCTGGTGGTCGTAATTTGCGATTTTTCGATATGTATGTAGTTAAAAGCAATAAAATAATAATAATTGTCTTCATTAATTATCATCGATAATTATCACGATACGACCATCTTGATAATTTTTATAAAATTAATTGGAACAACATGATGCTACGTCTAACAATGTACGTCATTTGAGAACAGTTTATATTTAAAAAAAACTAAATGTTCTTTATTAATAACAATTAACATCAGGGTTTCAAGTCACACGATAACTATCTCGTTATTTACAAAATTAATTGGAGTGACAAAAAGCTACTATGTAGTGTTGTACCATGTGTTTGTATCAGACGTATCCAAACGTGTGAAAATTCGCACCCCTCGTGGAAGGATGGCACAAGTAGAGTTACGTCAAACATGTTTATTGCTCCATTAGATACAGAAAAATGTAACCCACATCCCAAACTTCAAAAAGTCTAAACTATGGATGAGAATGGATAATTATCGGATATATTTCGGATAATTATCAAAGAAAATATTTTGATAATTTCGAAACCTGATTAGCATTCAATAGTTCTATCACCATCCATTACAGTGTATTATATCCATTATAGTTCTTCAAATAACAATAATAATAATGTCCTTAACCTCGGGCGAAGGTGCCATTGTCGGGGAATATCACCTATTCATTACAAAATAAGTCTCATATGCCTGCAATTTCACCAGCACCCTTCGAAACGAGAACGCAGTAATGCTCACATTACTGCTAGGCGGTTGACATAGGTAACGTGACTGTACTTCCCTGGACGAACTCTTTAAAGGAAGCTCTTGTTACTAAAATTTCTTATAAAGACAAAGTTCGTGTTCTCAACTGTCAAATTTTTTTTTGAAATTCTTTTGGATTTGGAACACAGTAGCGACATCTCTTTAAAAACGTTTAAACTAATTTGTTTTTCTGTTTTATCGACTGAGATACGATATTGCTAAACTCTGTAGACTATGAGTTAACGCTGCAAGTCCCTCTTCACTCGGTGTTCCTCTTCACCCACCAGGGCGTCGATTCAGAAGCTTACGATAACTCAATTGTAGACCGATTAGATTTGATATAGTACGATTTCTTATCGATTTTTTTTCACAACACCCGAATCGAACGTCATACTGTCGTATTCGAAACCGAACCGAAATGACGTCGCACCCGTAAGAGTACCCGTACTTAACGACACCGGCAAAGGCTACAAACATTATTCAGAACACAGTTATCGAATGAAAATTACCGAACGTCCTATTGTTTACAAAGCAAAAATTTAATATGAAAATCTTCTATTTTCAATAAAGTCTGCATATTGTTCAATTTTATTAATTTATTTTAATGCAAAACACTGGAAAAACTGTGGAAAGCGAAATGCGAATAATCAATCTTTCAAGACCCCTAAATAAAAGGTGGTATATTATTTTCACGCGACTGTAAAAAAGTTCAGAAGACGAGGAAGAGAGGAGCGGAGGTTTTTTCAGCATTTAGCACTAGCTCTTACACGAAAAGTGATAAATGACAATCATATGGAATCAGATCACATTGTATTATACAATAATGCCATGTTATCGACTTAATTTACATATTTTGATTTCCCCTTCGTTCGTATAACATTCATGTTACATTTCTTGTAACTTTACTTCCTAACCAAAGTAACTTTTTAGTAGCAGTAGAGTTCCTTATGAAAGAATTCATCCAGGGAAATAATGCCACTATAATTATTTCTACTGTCAAGCAGTAATATGAGCATTACTGTGTTCCGGTTCGGACATTCCTATATTTTAGGCCTTTAAAGTCCTGAATATAAATATATATATATCCTTATATTTTTAAGCGACTTCAAAAAAAGGAGGAGATTCTCAACTCGACTACGTTTTTTTTGTATGTATGTTACGCGATAACTCCAGTATTTGTGAACCGATTTTCATGATTATTTTTTTGTTGGAAACAGGGTACTTCCATAGTGGTCCCATTTAATTTTGAAGAAAATCATCCACCTTCAAGGGTAGCTGTTTACGCATGAAGATTCATTTTTATCAATAGCGCCTAAATTTTATTATAAGCAGCAACTATTTTAATGGTTGATTTTGCTAATCTCCAATTCAAGGCGTTTTTGTCTCTCAATATACTTTGAGTAGTGAGAACCGATTTTTATTATCACCTGTGGCAAGTCCCGTATAGTGGCGAACTAGGAGATGAATCAGGGTTTGCGCACTTTCCGGTAACCGATTTTAATAAAACTTGGTAATTATATGTAATTCCACGTACTTTTGAGGTCGGTTTTTTTTAGGACTCTGTATTGAGATTATCTTATAATCTATTCGGCCGTAAACGCTGTTGCATAACGATATCGTATCTGAATCCCAATCAAACGTTTGACTCGGAATGTTCTGAATAACTCGGAAAGCGCCCTTCGATTCGAGAACCAGTCGGACAATTCGGTTAAAATATCGAAGAGTTCTGAATCGGGGTCGTGACTTGATATGAGTTTAGAAGCATGAAGTATGATAGATATAGTGACGTAACCAGCTTTCAACTTGCTTCGTTCCTGACACACATATTTCACCTCATCAACACGCGTCAATTCTTGAAATACATGCTTGTCGGTTAAGGGTGCTTTGACCTGGCCTTTCTTTAGGGCGTCCTCGATTTGGTCGTGGTAAGTTCATAAATTAACTAGCTGTTGGTCACTTAAAACCCTAACTTGAAAGAACGAGTCTCCTAGCACAAGCAATTATTTTGCTTAGTAGGAGTTTCCCAGTCAACTTTTTTTATTATATCAACTTACAGTAAACTAGTCAAAGGCAAAAAATCATTTATTCCATAGGTTAAATAAATTATTATAAATAGTAATTATTTTAATTATCCATATTCACTTATTTGCGTTTTACAAGGATGATACAAAATAAACTTCATTATCATCATATCAGCCGGAAGACGTCCACTGCTGAACATAAACTCGCATTGCATTTGAACGTAGTTATTTAATTTAGATAATTATATTATTGTTTTTATAATTATTATTAGACATTTTAGAACCATGTAGTCTTTCCATACATCTTTATCCTGGCACTTAGTCTTCAATTTTTAATCGTCTTCAAAAAAAATGGAGGAGGTCCTCAATTCGACTGTATTTTTTCTGTATGTGTGTTACGCGATTATACAAACGTGTGAACGTGAAAGAGGATACCTCAGTATTGGTCCCATTTAAATTTGAAGAGAATATTGCACTTCTAAGAGTGACAAACTAGGGGACGAATCCGGTTTCGTGCACTTTCGGTAACCGATTTCAATAAATTTTGGTAAATAGAAATAATTCCACGTACTTTTGAACTTTTTTATAAAAAAATACAATATGTAATATTGATGCTGTACTTTTTCAAACACGTATCTTATAAGGAGTGGTTATTCAGGAGACGGCAAAAATTTCTATTCATTTTAAATTTCTTATCAAGGGAATTTGGATACAATTACTTTAGGAAACGGTAAAAGTCAGTTTGTGAATATGAAGAAAATCTCATGCGAAATCAGCCTGCAAATTTGTATATACAATGCATTTTTTGCATGTCAGTTACTTTATGCTTTAAAATACGAGAAAGTAAGGGAACGATATGACTTTTCAATTAAAATGCTTTTAATGTAAGTTTTAATCTTAGGAAATGACAACTAGGTTTAAAAAGTCAGTCACAGAATTTTGATTTTATTCAATCTTATTACATGGATATAAATCCATGAAATGCTGACTAACGTGACTCCCTATATCTACTCCAAAAGTTGTGAACGATACTCGGTTATACTTTTGACTGCAGCCTCTACGAAATAACTTCACCCCTCGCTCTCTGCCTTAATTATGCATTATAAAAGTTTCCCGAGGGGTACCTGACGACGTCTGGAGGTAAAGAACTGGGATCATCGTAATACGTACCTACTTATCAGTGAAGAAGGTGGATAATTGAAAATCATAAACCGATATAGAAGATACGGTAGCAAATACAATATAACACCGTGTCAAATAATCTTTAGTTCCTAGGTAAGGAAATTAGACTTGAAATCGTCACATTGAACTTTACTGCTCATTCGTAAGGTAGATTTGGCAAGAATGAAAATGAAACTGTACGGGTTCCTCTTTGTAAATATACATTTGTATACATTTGTCATTCACAATATTTATTTCGAATATCATACATCGAGACTACCTGCAAGAGCTCGGGTCGCTACCACGAATTTTTGTCATCCAAGTACGCAGAAGCTGTATGCACCGTCCGTTCAATGGAATATTGTTTAAGTTTGTAACAGTAGAGCTCCTTGTGAAAGAGTTCGTCCAAGGAAGTACTTCCATCTTACCTGTTTCTGCCGCCAAGCAGTAATGTCGACATTACTGTATTCCGGTTTTGAGGGGTATGTGTAATTTTTTTAATCATTAACCATTTCGTAACTATCATAAATATATGTTTTATTTTTAAAACAATAATTAATTTACTGGCGCCCCGCTCCGAGGGAAAAAAATAATGGTCACGTTTTATATGACCCAATCGCTTTGCGTACATTTCGTTGGTCTGTATAAATCCAATTGCTTGTTATAAGGGTGCGTACAGATCTGCCGAATGCGCCGCGAAAGCGCTGCATGTGAGCTGCACTCACGAGCACTGCACGCGTGCTTGCACTAACTACACATAACACGACACTACACACAAGAGGCGCGCGAACAGATCGCACAACGTAATGCTCGTGTGAAGCATCCTAAGATAGCGAATATTTTAAAGTTCATAATTACACTGAATTCTATCGAGACTAATTCTAATCTTATGAAAAAGTTCGTCCAGGAAAGTACTGCCATCACAGTACCGCCAAGCAGTAATGTCAGCATTACTGCGTTCCGATTTTGGAGCGTAAAGATGCTGGTGAAACTATTTTTGGAACTTATGAACTTTATGTCTAAAGGTGACGGTGACTCACCAGATCTTTGCGATTTAAAGCTTACCTGTTTCTGCTGCCAAGCAGTAATGAGAGCATTACCGCGTCCTGGTTTTAAAGGGTAAGGTTGCTGGTGAAGTCAAAGGCGCATGAGACTTATCAACTTATGTCTCAGGGTGACGGGTGCAGTGGCAGTGCCCCTCACTCATTTAAAGTGGCACTGCAACTGCTGTGGACAGGTGTGTGGCTTATCACAAGGCGCACGACTGTTCATCCCGTCACTTTATATCATTAAAAATTTATCTAACTTGAATGCAGGCAATGGTCAGATCTGCCGGGGTCAGAAACTTATTATTATTCGACATACTTACATTTTTTAATGATAGACTGGAACATTGATTAGATTTAAAAATCGTAGATGGTTCAAGAAGCTAAACTTTATTTCAATCTTATACAGCCAGGAGTCGTAAACCAGCTTTAATTTGGCAACAATACAGCTAACATACAGCAATAAAGGCGGCTTTACATCACAACGTCTTATTTCTTCAGGGTCATTAGCATCAACGACATCCATTCCGGGGCCCATTTAGATAAAATGTCAGAGATTTGAACGAAGATTCAGACCCCCCAAACCCCCTCGGACCCCCCAAGCAAAAGTAGGGGTATACCCCCCTAGCGTAATGAGACGCGAAGATTTTAGGGCGTAAATGCTTATATAGGGTGCGAATTTATCGTTTCTTGTGATTTTGCGGTCGATAATTGTTTTGAGGGTGTTATGTTCAATTATTCATTTTAAAAAATGTGTATAATTGTAATTTTAACTCAATTTATAAGGCTTGAGTGTAAATTGTAACTATCTGCTATTCAGATGAAGTCATATTTTGTCTATAATTTTGCTGTTTTTTCTTTCTTTCTGGTTTTTGTTTCAGAGGTTACAGAAAACTATAATTTGGTAGCCCCAAAAATTTAAGACATTTTTGAGGCGAACGCGTGTCTCTATTTTACATGAACGATCACAATAGCAAACCGACGATCCACCTGATGGAAAGTGATAACGAATGGTTGGAAAAAGGTGTTCCACATATATATAAATACATGTATAGATATAGCTACAAGGAGCGACATAAAGTTGTTAAACCCACCAAATATTAATTAATTACTTTTTAGAATTCCGGATTTCCGGAAATAGTTTTACTGCATCGTAGGGCAAAACTACTGACCTAGGAAGTTGTAGTTGGAGTTTAAAATACCTAATTCTAATGGTGCCATTTATTTACTTATTTAAAAACATGTAACATTACAGTATGCACCATGGCGTTACAGCATAATTTATAACAAATCACTAACCTAAACTAAGATATACCTAATGACGAATAAGCATCCTGGCTTCTCGCTAACACTCTCTTCCATTCATTCATCAATTTCGCCATCCCAGTCATAAACACATCTACTGCGGCGACGCTGCGAGTAAGGATGGACGAGTGTCTGTGCTGTGTCGTAAGTAGTTGTCAGGAGTGGCACTCCACACCGCCATGTAAAAAAACTAGTAGATAACTGACCGTTTACCAAGGCAGAGAATAAAAAAGTAACGAGAATGGTCACTGTCCACCGCTCCATAGCTTTAGATACCGCACCGCGCCCCGGATTTTAACGGCCATATTGACGGAACGGCAACAAGGCTTTCACCGAGCCATTTGCTAAGGACAACACGTTAACGTTCAAACTGTTTAAATTCATTTATTACGAATGTACCTTACAATTATTATGATGGTTGTGAAACGTGCTATGTACGGCTATTTATCTTCATCTAAATAGAATAAACAGATGAGTTTCTTTCGTAATTTTGTTTTCATTAGGTTTCGAATTTTCGATATAACTTAAATTTAGGAAATTAAAGTCACAATAATCTTTACAAATACCTAAATTATCCACTCCGTGCGTGCGAGCCGCGGGCATCAGCTACTAGCTCAGTAAATAAAAATTGGAAGTTTAAAAGCACCCTGTAAATATCTGAAGAGCTCAGAAAACACACAGGCATTCGTTTGCTTATCTTGCTCAGACGTCACTCTACTTTTATTATTTAGACGGGTTTAAGCCTTCGTTGAGTTTCTCGTAAGCACGCAAAGGGGTACAATCGGCAAAGTTGACGACGTCACAGGTTGCAACGTCTTTTGTTTTGTTTACCCTTTTTTTGTGAATACCTTTCGTTATATGGATGCAATCATTTGGATAATTTGTCAGATATTCTTGTAAATTAATAACGTTTGGAAACACTGTTTAGTCTAATTAGTACTAATCCATCAGGTGAGACGGAAATCAAACGCGCACTTATTTTTTAGGAAAAAAAATAAGTGTAATTTACTATTCGAACAGCGTTCGTTCCTAAATTGAATTTCGAATTTGTGGAATGGGCTCCCTCCTTGTTTCTATTGGACTGTGACACGAGGTTGTTCAAAAACCGGGTAAACAGGACACGTAACGGCTGGCAACGCATAGGCATCCTATATTATTTTTAAAAAAATACATGGTTCAATTCGCAGTTTCCTGTATTGTGTAATGTAGTGAACACTAGTCCGAAAATGACCGCATTACAGTGCTCTAACTATAGAAGATGCACGAGAGTGTACAACATGATGTCCACGGCTCCTATCGCAGGTGGCGTGTTCGCTGCGAGCTCGCGGCTTTCGTCTCGCTATGATATCACTCGCAAATCACCAGATAAGGCTCTAAGAAACGCGAAGAAAAAACACTGACGACTGATTCCTGCGTTGTAATTAAACAAAAATACCTTGATTTCGAAGGTGAGTTCATTGCAATTGTAATAATCACACTGATTAAAATTAAATAGTACTAATGATTCTCGTCTTAAAAATAAAGTCTAAAAAACTCTAGGGGTTTATAAATAGATATATAACCTGAAAGAGCCAAAAGGGTTACTTTGAATTTTTGTCATCCAAGTACTGCTGAAGATGTATAATAAAACTCTAGTACAAAGTTTTTATTTCACATATGGCAAATTTTGAATACGTATCAACTAGATTTTTTTTCATTATACTAAGTGACGGGACGAACAAGGACGAAGAAGGACGAACAATCTGGTGGTAAGCGACACGTCTATCCATAATAGTTATAGTGCAAAGCTTGAGGCTTTTCAAAGCGAGAGTGAATAGGCATTATATAGGTGTACATGCCCCATCATCGACCTAATCGTCACTTTCCATCAGGTGAGATGGAGATCAACTGAGCACTTATTTTAATCATAAAAAAATAATAACAGTTGCACGCGGGACTTGCAACATCTATTTGAGACGATGTCTGACATATCGATTTTTCATAATCCACTAGTTAATCTAATTTTTTTTAATATCTAGTGACAGGACGAACACGTCGTGCGGCTGGTGTTATGCGACACGTCTGTCCAGTCTGTCTGTTTGTGAGACATAAGTTGAAAAGTCCCATTCGCCTGTAATTTCACCAGCACGCTTACCCTTGCAACTACCTCCGTGGCAGACGCAGAAGTCCCAGGTCGATTCCCGGGCCGGAAGAAATATTTGTATGGTCTACATTTATTTGTCTCGTTAGTTTGGGTGTAATTTGTGGTTGGCTATGTGTGCGTCCATGGTACTCGCGACACAGGGTTTCTTATTGCGGGGCTATGATGAGTGTGTGCGTTATTATTATAAAAAAAACTCTCAAAAACCGGACCGCAATAATGCTCACATTACAGGTACTTCCCTAGACGAACTCTTTTACAAAGGGCTCTACTGTTACTAAAGTCTAGCCTACTCTTTAAAGATTCTTATTATAGAAGTATTAAAACGACCATCAAGAACAGCCTTTTTATTTTTATCCCTCGTGTCAATGTTATGTCTGACACTATTTTTCAGGATAAAATTAAAATTCTGATAAACCTATTACAAAAAATATAAACCCTCGCCTAAGAGGAAGACCCGTGTCCAGCAGTGGGACATATAAATAGCTTAATAATGATAGATAGATAGATAGATAAAAGCTTTATTCACCACCATGACATCAGATACATGATATAGGCATTAACTTATATGTATATAACAATAATGATATTCTTATCTACTAATATTACACTTGGAAGTCATGGCAGTGAAAAAGGCGCTGGCTCAGCATAAATGACGCGGCTGCCCGCGACCCTGGTATTCTGCC
This sequence comes from Hyposmocoma kahamanoa, assembly GCF_003589595.1. Taxonomy (NCBI): domain Eukaryota; kingdom Metazoa; phylum Arthropoda; class Insecta; order Lepidoptera; family Cosmopterigidae; genus Hyposmocoma; species Hyposmocoma kahamanoa. Next base: position 12,184,327 of record NW_020653743.1, on the reverse strand, counting down.
AGGACCCTATAGGATAGAGACGCCACTCGCAATCCAACAAAAATCTGATTTAATTTTTAAATTATTAATTTTCAATCTTCTTCCTCCCAACCTCCACATATAATACACTATTTGCAGTCCTGAAACGAGGTACAGCCAAGAGCATAACAAACCCGGCACCTTGGACCTTGGACCGTTCCTATCGCAAGCGGCACAGAGTTGAAATTAAATCTTAAATCTTAAATGTCAAGCATGACGCGCTCCCGACCCTGTCTGTACGTGGACAAACAAGAGACAACCGCAAATACCCTAGCCACTCATATCCCCAATTTTTTGATGATGATGATATAACTGTTATTATTTTTAAGTTTATCCTGACACTATAAAGTTCCTTAGAAGATATTGCCACCTAACAACAGGGCCGCTTATGCTATAAAGGTCTTATATTGCAAAAACACAAGTTACAGTTACCGATGGAAAACAGAAATACTTAACCACTCGGAAACAACAAGATATTGGTACTAAAATCGATTCAATATCCGCAACTAAATCGATACAATTTCATTAAGGCTGGAACGCGAATTTAAATTCAACGGAAATTTTGCTCGAGCACCAGATTGCGGTGCTCGAGCAATTTAGCTCTAACTGAGTCATTTGGTGCGAGGGAATGGGGATAGCGTCTTCGCGGGGGGAGGGGGCAGATGATTTGTAATTTGTTTTCTGTAGCTCTTAGCTTAGGACCGCTGTAATGTAGAAAGAGGCAAGTAAAATTTTGCAACCTTGTTTCCGGGTAGAAAGAATAAATAAAAATGATAAATTTTTCATTTTCCCGTGGATGTCGAAAGTGGTAACCTGTAAATCCCAAAGATCTGAAGGGCACTGCCACTACGCCCGTCACCCAGGGACATAAAATTGACAAGTCCCATGTGCCTGTAATTCACCAGCAGGCTTACCCTTCAAAACCGGAACGCTATAATGCTCACATTACTGCAACTACTAACTACTAACTCTAACACCGCTACTGTTCATTCTAACGTAAAAAGTTACTTGTAAATAAGTATTTTTATTAAGTAAACCAGAACAACAGAATAATAAAGAACATAAAGCGCTCCCAATTGCGGCATACTTTTCTTCATATAATATACTGCTTCCTTTATAAGACGTATTTTTTTTATCTAAAGCATATTTGGCAAGACAAATCCCATGTCCCTGTAATTTCACCAGCTGTAATATTCAGTACTCGTTGTCTATAACATAGTCGAAATTGTTTCTTTATCTTATCAGCTGAACTCGATTCCAGGTGGAAAAGTCCAACACGGAACACAGCAGCACTAAAGACGGAACAAAAGGTGGTACACAAATCGTTTCTATACAAAGAACACGGTAACTATAGGGGAATTCTACCTATGGCAACGCGAAATAATAAAATATATGTAGACACCTCTAAACACAATATAACAAAGTTCAAAATCCCATTTACAGCCGTCTGAGCGAGCGGCAGAGTGACTGATGCCGCCGCCTCGAGAAAATGCACGCCGTTTCATTACGTTTTCTCGTTTACAGCACTACGATTTATGGCGTAACACCTAGCGACCTCAATACATAGAGCATGCGAAAGCAGTAGATTAAAATCAAAGTCAAATAATGTTTACTTATAGGTAAGCATTTGAAATCGTCATATTCATTAAACTCATTCGTAAGGCAGATTTCCCAGAGAAGAATGAGCAAGTAACTCTACTCTTTGTAAACATACATTAGAATACATTTATCATTTACAATATTTATTTCAAACATCTAAGGTCGAGATTACCTGCAACAGCTAAACGGGTCACTACCACGGATTTTTGTCGTCAGAAGCTGTATAAATAACATTTAGTATATAAAGTTTTTGTTTGACTATAATTTTAAACCTCGTATATGAGAAATTTTGAACATCAACAGGAATTTTGTTGTGTGTAGAACAGCTAGTTTACCACAACTAGCACCCCTACTAAGAGTGTAGAATGTCAATTATCGCAAGTGTCCACGTAAAATATTTATATACTAAAGTTTGTTTTTTGTTTTTAGTTTTGAGTTAACGGTACGAACAAATCATATGCTTTGCCACTACACTCATCGCCTTATGACAAAAAATTAACAAGTCCATTGTTTCTGTAGTTACACTAGCTTACCCTTAAAAACCGGATCACATTACTACTTGGTGGTAGAAATACCTAACTCTTTCACAAGGAGTTCTACTGCTACTAAATATCTCTACCCCGTCTTGTGACCACAATTTGTCTTATAAAATATTTTTCACTATCGCCAACGACAAGTGTCACTGTCAGCTCATATCAGAGGCATCATTTTAAATTAAAATTGGTTTCTAGCGTCAAAACCCGGGGTTAATTTATAATTGCATGGTAATCGAATAAGCGTGGGAAAGCGTAAGAACAAACGAGGCGTGAAGAGGCATATTGTAGGCAGACAGGGTGGAGGTGGCTAGTGCAGTGAGGATTTCATCGCTGCACTAGGTTCCTTCGCGTTTGGATACCACTTTCCACTTAACATCAGGTGGAGTGGAGTCATTTGCCTGTCATGTATAAAAAAAAAAAAAAAAAAAAAGCCCAAATGCGAGTGTCATGTGATCTCGATCATCTTAATAAATTAAACAAATTTGAGAAATTTTTAAATTTGAATCGTCTGAACCCGAATCGGTCATTTATTGACTCATTCTTGTTTATAACTCATAACTAACTCAGTGTGTTTCTCATAAAATCCTTGGGTGAGTTAAGAACTGTTTTTTATATCATTATATTTTATTACGGCCTGTTTTTTTCCCTTCCTTAAAAATAATAATAATAAAGCACATACTCAACATAGCCCCGCACTAGGGAAACCCTGAGTCGCGGGTGCCATGGACACACAATAGACTAGCACAAATTACACCCAAACTCGCGAGAGAAATAAATGTAGGCCGTATAAATATTTCTCCCGGCCCGAGAATTGAAACTGGGACCTCTGCGTGCTGGCATGGTAACCGTTCGGTCACGGTGGCAGTTAAGTTTTTTAACCATTGCTTTCTTCATTTCTATAATAAAATTCATGTGGCCCGATCATTGACTTACAATTATATGAACGTCGTCGGGTCCGCGCTAAAAAGTGTCCGAACTTATAGGGCGTTAAAATCGTATACAGAGCGTCATTCACGCTTTAGTCTTCGTTTGTTCGACTGACAGCGAAGCAAGCAAAATTAGACAGTACTGCGATGACATTACAATTTAAATTCAACGTTTTAGCTTTTTCATATTCCTTTACATGTCACTTCGTTTAAATAGGTTGACTTGGGACATTTTTTTCGTGGCTTTTGTATTAGACCCGTCGTCCATTTATTTGTAAGTCAATGGGCCCGATCGTTACTTACTTTCATAACGTGAGACCCGCGTGACACGTTAGTTATGATAAGGTTGCAATACTTCCTTGGATGAACCCTTGCCTTGAAAAGGCCCAAGTTGTAGGGAATAAATAATATTGTATTACTGGTTATAATAAAGCTATGTACAGCCCGCAGCGCAGCGATTACCAGAGACGGCTGGCGTTTGTCACCTGCCTCAGAGGAAATGAACACGCCGCTAAGATTCTCAGGCGCATGCTGGTTCTTTTCAATGTATTAAGAATACATAATGTATACATATCAGAGAGAAAAATCTATCACTCTCAATAAGAAAGTAATTTAATTGGAAAAGCTATGCAATTCGGTAAGTAACATTTTTACTAACTGATATTTGGCTGGTGTCACGTTCGGGACGACTTAACTTAACCGACTTGAAAAATAAGGAGATTCTTAGTTCCATTGAATTTTTTTTTGTTACGTGATTAGTCGGGCATTTGTTAAACCGATATCCATGATTATTTTTTGTTGGAAAGCGGTAGGAGTAGAGCTCCATGTGAGAGAGTTCGTCCAGGGAAGTACTGTCACCTTTCCTATTTCTGCGAGCATTACCGCATTTCGGTATTGAAAGATAAAGGTGCTGGCGAAATTACAAGTACATGGGATTTGGAAACTTAATTTATGTCTCCGAATTACGAGCGCAATGACAATGCTCCTTGGAACTTTGTGATTCAAAACACTGAGTGTCTCTACAACTGTTATGGATAGGCGTGTCGCTTACCACCAGGCGCACGACTTGTTCGTCCCATCACTTATATCATTAAAAAAAAAATTTTCTTCGATGATAACAATATTTTTGTAATTTAGCTCTTGGCAGTAATTAGTGGCTCTAATTATGTACTTGGAAGTATATAATTGTTTCTGCCTTGACGACAATTACCTGGAAATATTATAATCTCAGTACAGAGCACTAAAAAAACCGACCTTAAAAGTACGTGGAATTACATCTATTTGCCAAGTTTTATTGAAATATCCCCTAGTTCGCCACTATACAGGATTTGACACATTAGATAATAAAAATCGGTTCTCACTACTCAAAGTATATTGACAGAAAAACGCCTTGAATTGGAGAATAGCAAAACCAACCATTAAAATAATTGCTCCTTAAGTAAAATTTAGGCGCTATTTATAAAAATGAATGTTCATGCGTGATCAGCCACCCTTAGAGGTGAATGATTTTCTTCAAAATGAAATGGGACCACTATGGAGGTACCCTCTTTCCAACAAAAAAAGAATCATGGAAATCGGTTCACAAATACCAAAGTTATCGCGTAACATACATGCAAAAGAAACATACAGGCGAATTGAGAATTCCTTTTTTTGAAGTCGGTTAATAATTACGAAACTAAAAGCCATAATAATAACAATAACGTGCCAGACAATCTGCTCCCTAACTAGAGAATTCCCTGTATTGCGACTATCAGAATAGCAAAATTAACTCAGTGGCACTGCCCAGAGCACCTAAACCCGAACCAATTTAGAAAAGTTCATTTTGCAAAATGATCCTACAGGTAATCGCACCCGAGACCTCCTCATCTAGCTTCCACAAAACTAACTCTTGGGCATCCAAGGTCGTCAATGAATTATAATTTTAGATGTCCAAAGGTATACATTAGTGAAGCAACAGACATCTGCTTCTGCGGACGTTCCGCACGCTTTTTCACATCCTTTTCCGTTTCTGCTTCCGCAACATTTATAACGGAACTTTAATCGGAAATTTACAACGTTTGCGACGGATCAGGCGCTAGTGCGCGTTTTTTAGTAGGTTTGTGTTGTGTAATAATTGCGCTTAAATTATGAAACGAAAAACCCATCCTGTTGGTAACTATTTTGTTGAGTTCTTTATAGTATTTACATTTCCGCTTCAAAAAGTAGGTAGTGTTCATTAGGGGTATCGACTTATGTGACAGGTTAGTGATTTATTGATGAATGCCAGTAGATTTTGGGCACACATTTATAAATGTGGACGGAGAGGTGGAGAGAGATCACATCGACGAACATATCTTTATCGGATTGGGGATGTCCTTAAAAAGGGTAAGTCAGAAGTATCATGAATTCACGGACGTGTATGAAGAGACAGAGTGGAGCAGGCGTAACAGGTTTGTCTGGAACGTACTCCCGTCAGAGACATGCGTGGAAGTATGTAATAGTTACAGTTACAAACCGGACTGAACCGACCAGACACTTATAATGTATACATAATTATAAAATAAATACTTTTTATATTGCTCTAAGTCAATGTATTTTTAGTCTATAGTTCGACCGAACGAACTGTAGACTAAAAAATACATTAAACAGTATCCAGTTCGTTACAGTTCAGTGTTCCTTCTTTTTTTTTTTTTATAGTACCAAGCGACGAAAGGGTCAAGTCGTGCGCCTGGTGGTAATCGACACGACTGTCCGTAACAGTTGCAGTACCACTCAGAGCTTTAAATCGCAAAGATCAGAGGGACACTGCCACTGCGCTCGTCAATCTGAGACATAAATTGACAAGTCCCGTATGTGTGTCTTACCCTTCAAAACCGAACGCAGTAATGGTCACATTACTGCTTGGCGGCAGAAATAGGTAAAGTGGCAGTACTTCCGTGGTTTTGTTTGCAAGCGCAAATTATAGCTAACATCATTCTTTCTTTTGTCCACTTTTTCTTTTGTGTGACAACATTTTGTTTATAATAAAAATGTGATCTAGCTCTTACACGCCACTGGTTGACAACGGTAAATAAGCTTAGGAAATGAAACTATTTTTCCGGATTTAAATCGCGTATATTACTTTTTTCAAACAAACAAAGAAATAGGTAAGTATTTTACACAAAAATAACCATTAATGTGGTCACCATTCAACTTTACTACAAACAATAGAAACAAATAATAATAAAATTGTTTATTGAATAACTTATTGTACCAATGAATAACTAAAGACTAATTATGCGAATAACTGCAATATGACACATTTGTAACAGTAGAGCTTCTTGTGAAAGGGTTCGTCCAGGATATTACTGCCACCTTACCTATTTCTGCCGCCAAGCAGTAATATCAGCATTACTTTGTTCCAGTTTTGAAAGGTAAGGGTGCTGGTGGAATTACAGGCACATGGGACTAGTCAACTTAGTCTCATGGTGACAAGCGCAGTGCCAATGCCCCTCACATCTTTAAAGCTCTGAGTGGCACTGCAACTGTTATGGACAGGCATGAAGTTTACCATCAGGCGAATGACTTGTTCGTCCCGTCATTTGATATTATAAAAAAAATGTACCTGAACTAGGAGACACCTGTATTTCATGAAAAAGTATTAATTATACGGGTGGATGTTAAATTATACACAAAAGAATAATTAAACAATAAAATACTAATTCAAGATCAATATTTATTTTGGGATAATTAATAAATCCTCTGTATCATCATAGGACATATTTTGAAGGACTTCTCGTACAATTTCCATAACCTTTATGTAACAAAAATTATATAACGCGTTCAATTTACTATACAAAAAACTAAAATACGTTACTTACCTATTACTAGAATTGTTTTAAGCACGTATATGTGTTAATTCTGTTTAAAAACTCGTGTAAATCACACCACGATGCCTGCCTGTACACAAACATAAGCTATCACAAATTATAATCCACAATTATTATTTAAAAAAACTAACACTTTTACACTTATTTCTTCACTCTTCAAACGCAGACAACAGAATGAGGGCAAAATGCCTACTGTCCAGTCCGCTATGGGAATCAAAACAGGTTTTATTTTAAGAAACGGAAAGTATTCTTATGAAAAACAGGTTATCTATAAAGGGTCAAACCGTCCCTAAGATGACACCGGACAGTGGTCAACGCGTGGGAATAGAAGGGTTAATAATTACGAGGTAATAATAACAGGGGATTCTTTTTGTGTTTACGTTATATTGAGATTTAGTTTTATAAGAAATAAGAATTTAATTAGTTTATTGGAAATGATATTGTTTTTTCGGATCCAATAATCTCATCAATCAAATAAACCAACGTCTCGGACCCTTGACAGGTCCCATGGTCACGGACTTATTTTATAGTCACGCTGTCTGAATTAATGAATTACTGACTTAATGAATTTACATTCTTGACGTTTTTTTCCTGGTTACTATTAGAACCACACTACATCACTATTATCATAATATAAGTTAACATAAATAATCAGAAAATCCAAGGGACTTTATTTCTGTATTTGACCATAAAACTGAAAGAATACAAGTCAAATGTTTTTGGTGAGTATAATTTGTGTGATGTACATCATATACGCCATGAATGTGAACTTAAACATTCAATTCAAATATCGAGCAAATTATGTTTTTTGTTACTACGATTTTAATGACTGTTCATTTAAATTTGAAGAAACTATTCTCCTTTAAAAGTGGCAAATTAGGGGATGATTCCGGTTTCGTTTCACTTTCCTGTAATAGATTTCAATAAAACTTGGCAAATAGATATAATTTCACCAACTTTTGAGGTTGTTTTTTTAAGAAAAAGTTATAATTTATAATAGCAGAGATTACACAAAACAGATTAACTAACTACTTTATTTATAGCAATGACAATAAAGAACTCGGTAAATCTACATTCCAAAGACAACTGTACACAACATTCAATAATTAAAAATAGTTTTTATTTTAATTTTATTTTATTTTCATTATTTTTGGAAAACTTACAGCTAGGTAACAAAAATAGAATAGTAAGTATAATACACACCTGACATACCAGTGCATGTATGTTGAGGGCTAATTAAAAGTTTCCACAGCTAATTATTTGCAGTGATAGAAACAAACTATAAAGTAAGTTGCCGACTTAAAAAAACAAACATAATAAATATAAATAACGAAATTAAATACGTTAAACGGTTATAGTAGTTACATATAAGAGAAAAACATATCACTGAGCAAGCGTTTTCATTTACTTGTACTGGTGTTGAACAAATCCCCCTCACCACATCTTAGTAAGCAGTAAATCTTCTTTTAGTAAGCACTAGAGCTCCTTACCTATTTCTGCCGACATGCGACTATTACTGTAGTAATGTCAGCATTACTGTGTTCCAGGTGGTGAAATTACAGGCACATGGGACTTGTCAACTTATGTCTCAGGGTGACGGGCGCAGTGGCAGTGCCCTCCGATCCTTCCGATTTGAAGCTCTGAGTGGCACTGCAACTGTTATGGACAGGCGTGTAGCTTACCATCAGGCGCACGACTTGATCGTCCCGTCACTTGAAATTATATTTAAAAAAATGTGCGAGACGCTCTATTTAAAAATGCATTTTGCCTATAATTTGTCCTAACCATAGGAACGTAAAGGATGATAGGATTTCTCAGTGCAACCTTGCTTGTGCGTAGTCCTATTTGCTCAAGGAGTTCAGGACAATCGACAGTGCCGTTTGCTATGTTACTTAGGTAAGTCAAATCAGCCATTTGTCTCCGTTTGTACAATGGCAGAAAGTGAAATTTCTGACACAAAGTCTGACAAAAATATACCGGCTAGATATTGCAGGTAACGTAAAAATCTATAAATAGTGTAGTATCTAATCGATGGTTTGTTACCTCTGAATCTGAATTTCCGTACCTATATATCTTATATTCATATTTGGTCTATATTGTTATAATTTAATATTATATTTGTAAACTTACATTACTGTTTGTATTGCTTACCTTCATTACTTACACTATTTACATTATTTGCTTTACATTTTACATTTTGTATTTATAGTTAGGTATATACATTTGCGTGTGATGCACTTTGGTGGCATTGCTTACTGGGTTGCAATCGCTCACCATTTTGGTACTGGCAGAAAACCAGCACTGTTTGACTTCTCTCGGCCTACAGTATTTATGCTCAGTCAGGGCCATTTCAGCACACACTGTAGTCATAGGTACATCAAAATTTTATCAGTTGTTATAGCATTTGTTTGTTTTTCTCACAGTAGTTTTTGTCGCAGTATGTGTTTTATATAAATATGTATAAAATTAATAATGAATGTCTATATGCTTTTATATTATACTCTGTGAAATTATTGTAAATGTTTTGTTTCTGTTTGTATTTATGCTGAATAAACGTGTTATCTATCTATCTATCTATCTAGTATTGAAACAATAAAGATTTAATTAAAAGACTTCGTTGTAATTATTAATACAAAGATCGGACAATAAGAAAAATCCTACGATCCGGCTGGATTCGAACTAACGTCTTCCAGCAAACCGTGCCAGACGCTATACCAACTAATCCAGTCACGGAAGGAACTAACTGACCTTACGAATTTTGGTATGTACTTGTTGCAAATACCTGGACAGAGTTCGTCCAAGGTAGTACTGCCGCATTACCAATTTTTGTCGCCAAGCAGTAATGTCATCAGAAAGCTATGACATTATGATAAAATAAACAATAAAACAGAACGTTAATTATACAGCCTTCATAGTCAAGCGATGTCTAAACTAAGTATGTGGTGTAATGAGGACCTATATTTTAGGCACATACTTTGCGTATTTTTCTTTATATTACAGCGCAAAACAACAGATTTTGTAAATGTATTTAACAATAAAACAGTTATTAGTAGTTTAAAATAAATAAATAGTTATATAGACAAATATATTATAAATAGAGTGGTTTAACTTAAGAGATTTTAAAGGGTGGTTCTACCTACATATCAATACGAAGAATTAAGCAACACTATACAGAATAAGACGCACCTTACAAACCATAATGATAGCGGAATATGATTTGCATTCTAATACAAAAACTGGCAACCAAATTAGCAATGTATTGGGGTTGGTCTAAACTTACAGGAAAATGGAAAAAAAAACAGAAAATTCCTGGCATCATATAATAATTGCTAATGAATTTCTATCATCTGTTGGCTTTGCTACGCGACGTAGCAATCTTTAGAAGCGTCGTCGCCTACGGTCGGCTTAAAACTTTACAATAATAAAATACATATTGTAAATATCTTCGTACAAGACAATTTTTTTATACATCGTATTACGTAATAAACCTTGCAAGTACCTACTATATCCGAAAATCTAATAAGTAATCCACCAGATTACAAATAAGAAAATAAAATACTGCTGACGCCATCTAACGGTGAGTAGCTAAAGTTTCTAACCGCAGCGTCACCTATCAGGACAAGGTGGTAACAAATGAGTACTTAATCAAATTTTAGCGACATCTCTTATTGAGTAAAATAACTAAACGACATTTACGTTATTGTCATTATATTATCTAATAATTAAATTTACGAAAATGTAATCTCATGTTTACACACTCTCTATTGAGACAGTAACATATTTGTATGGAAAGTTAGTTTTAATATAGGAAATGAAACTATTTTTCCGGATTTAAATCGCGTATATTTCTTTTTTCAAACAAACCGACGTTTCGGGCCCTTTACAGGTCCCATGGTCACGGTTTTAGTTTATTCTAATTACTATTATTAATTAATAATAAATTGAACTTAATAAAAGTTCAATTAATAAAATAATTTGTAAAACTTAATGTAGCGTAAATTGGAATGTTTTCTTTGTAAAATTTAAAATGAGGTATTTGATTAATAACTCTTGTAATATAGTGAAAACATTTTTTGTTGAAGTTGAAGAAGAAGAAGAAGTTGAAGACTGTACCACCTCAGTCAACCGTGACCTGCAAGGGCCCGAAACGTCAGTTTGTTTGAAAAATCAAATATACGCGATTTAAATCCGGAAAAATAGTTTCATTTCCTATTTGTAACAATCGCGAAAACGTAAGAACTCGATTAGTTTTAATATATTCAAGTTATTACTAAACCCATTCTACATAATAATGTTTAACCATAACCTAATTTAACCTGTTATCAAGCCATCTGGTATCACGGAACATTTTTTGAGATAATAAATATATGTAGCATTCGATTCATACTACGCTACCCGAGTTCCTGTGCACGACTCGTAGACGCGACAAAATTGCACATCGTAGCAAAACAAAGTCGAAAGTACTGGAATAGACGAGCGTAAATAACACAGAGAATAGAAAGGACAAAACTGTGCGACAGAAGCGTCGTGAGAAAAATCTGTAATCTCTGCATACCCCTTAACAAAAGTACTAAATACTAGTATGTTATATACATATAAGTGTATATTATAAGTATTGTATACCCATTCGAATAATACCTTCTATAATTAATATCTATCTAAATCCTATTTCGTGGTCAAGACCGACGCTCATTTATATTATAAAGTGAAAATAGTGGTTAAATTCTAACTATGTAATCTCTCAATAACTAATTTACATGGTAGTGGTTAATCAATACCAGCTCCTAAACAAACCTATCTCACCATAGTAATCACAGTTCACCTACATTCGACGAAGTGTGAGACGTCCATCCATCGGGACTGACCGGGCATTGACCCCGGAGAGGGGCGCGGAGACTCCATTGGTCCTAAAAATATTTTTTTTAATTTTATTTATTTGTACTCATTGTGTGGTACAGATTACGATAAATGGATTAAAACACTATTTTGAAACAACACAAAGGAAAAACATCAGTAAATCTGCATTCCAATGGCAACTACTACTAAGATTCGCACAAAGCGTTACGCTTCCACAATTATATGGCGAACGGCCTGGGGCACTCTAAAGCCGTTCGCTGCCTGCTGACTTGTTCCCTGAACGTTATAACTTGGGCCTTTTCAAGACGAGAGTGAATGGGCATTATTTATGTGTGCATGCTACGTCGTCGACCTCATCGTCATTTTCCATCAAGTGAGATGGAGATCAAATGCGCACTTATATTCTATAAAAAAAATATTATTTTAGTAACAGTAGAGCTCCTAGTGAAAGCGATCGTTTAAGGAAGTACTGCCTTACTTTTTTCTGCCGCCAAGTAGTAATGTGATCATTTGAAGGGTAAGGGTGCTGGTGAAATTACAATCATATGGGACTTGTGACTTATATCTCAGGGTGCGTTATTGACAGACATGTCGCTTACCACCAAGCCCACGACTTCTACGTCCCGTCACTTGGTGTCATAAAAAAACACGATTCTGAGAAGGGACAATTTGGGAATGCTTTTTCAAAATTGGTTTTGGTCTGGGTGTTATTGGTATCATTCCTCAAAGGAAAGGCAGAAATTATAGATATTGAGAAATTACTTTACCGAGTCCTTGGATAGATTATCTATTGCCTAATTTTATATAATAATAAGTTATTAGTTCATGTTATTTTGTGTTACTCTCTTAATTTGTAGAGCTCTTGAAGAATGTCATATGTATGGCCGTAATACGCGCTCTTTGGGGTAATAAGGTGTAAAATAACAACTTTTCAGAAATGGTTTAAAGGTTCTACAAACGAAATTAGCCGGTATCTTTTTTATGCGATAAAGAGGAATTAAAAAATTTCACGAGACGTACATAGTTTGTCATATAATATTTTATGACTGCCGGATGATAAAAGCACGTCAAAACGTATGAACATATTTCGCGTTATTGTAATAAGGGTAACAAATTACTATTGCTGCTTTAATGCTGTAGTAATTAACATTAAATAAATAAAATTAAAATTTATTTCCGTCTAACGATGTGCACAGCAAAAGTAGATATTAAATTTTACAGTTGTGTTGCCATGGTAGAAAAAGACAGCTTTGTGCTAAAATACTAAGAATGTGGCAAACAACAAACTTCCTTCCAGGACACTACACAGAACAACAGACCACAACATATTTAGAAAAGAATAATAAGAATAGAATATGATCCAAGAATTGAACTTGTAATCTCTGACAGTATAAACCTACCTACCACGGTCATTATTACATTTAAAATGTCAGCAGTAACATTTTTTCCTTATTAATATTACTTATTTAGCGACTCCACTGTTTTCTCTACGCCAGGGGTCATGTCGGCGGACAACAAACATGGTAATAAGGGTAATTGCAGACTCATGTGACCTTAGTATTTTGTCGGATAGATTACGAATTAGCCCCAAGAATGTCTTATTGGACTGAGAGTGTGAAGCGAACCTTACAGTGGCGGAGAATGTACACATGTAAATTTAAAGCACGTTTAAAGGTTCCCTTACCGCGCTTTGGAATTCTACACAAGTCATTACTTTTACTTATAACAAGTTTCAAAATGCTTAAAGAGTTCAATGTCATTAACATCAACATATTACACGCCCTACTACTAAGCACAGGTCACATTTGGTAGCAATAGAGCTTCTTGTGAAAGAGTCCGTCCAGGGAAGTAATGCTTATCTATTTCTGCCGACAAGCAGGAATGTGAGCATTACTGCGTTTCGGTCTTGAAGGGTAATGGTACTGGTGAAATTACAGGCACATGAGACTTATCAACTTATGTCTCAGGGTGACAGGCGCAGTGCCAGTGCCCCTCGGGTCTTTGTTATTTAAAGCTCTGAGTGATACTGCAAATGTAAGGGACTGGCGTGTAGCTAACCATCAGGTGGACGACTTGGTATCATAAAAAGGGTTTTCCAAAGTCAATGTCAAATAATCTTTATTTCATAGATAAACAAATTAAACCTGAAGTCGTCGTATTGGTTAAACTCTAATATATGTATTCGTAAGGGAGATTCACCTGAGAAGAATGAGAAAGAAACTCTAGGGGTGGGTCTTTATAAATACCACTATTTATGTGGTCTGTGGTAAATACCTATACATTTGTATACGTTTCTCATTTTCAATATTTATTTCAAACATCAAAGATGGTCAAACATTGTAGATCGAGACTGCAATCTGCAAGAACAGAGCAGAACAGAGCAGTGGCACTGCCACGGATTTTTGTCATCTAAGTACGCTGAAGTATAAAGTTTTTGTTTCGCTATAGTTTTCAACCTCATAAATGACAAATTTTAAACAATAAATAAATATTAGACAACATCAGACACGTTGCTCCGATCCCAAAGTAAACTAAAGTACTTGTGTTGTGAAAATCGGAAACGTTTAGTTATAAAGTTGTTAATACAAATCGAACAATCGAATCGATCGAACAATAAGAAAAATTCCTTCGATGCGGTTGGTTTCAAACAAGTACCTTATTTATTTTTCATAATACCAAGTGGACGGACGAACAAGTCGTGCGCCTGGTGGTACGCTGGTATACAAGTTACAGTGCCATTCAGAGCTTTAAATCACAAAGATTTTATGGGCACTGCCACTGCCCCTGCCACCCTGAGGCATAACTTGACAAGTCCCATGTGTCTGGAACGCAGTAGGTAATGCTCATATTACAGAGAAAGCGTGTCGCCTCCCTATGGCGATGTGTGTGAGAGGGCTTCAACGGCATCCTACCATTGTATATCTTTGGTTGGACTGTCCCATCTAGGTTTTACCTTCATGTGGGCGAAGTGGGTTAACTTATAAAAATTAATGTAATGGAATTACTGTTGAAACTAATTCCATTCAACTTGATTATTATTTTTTTTATTTTGCTAGTAGGTTTTTTAAATTTCATGCTTGCCATGCCCGTATGCTCCGACTGACGTTACTTACACATTGCTTTTTGCTGTTGTTGCACCACGCCGCGTTACCCTCTAGGCGGTAGCTGAAAATCAGTGCGTTGCTTTTGGGCAACCCCCGCACTGTGCTATGGCCAGTATGGCTTGCTGCAGCACTCACAACTTTCTTTTAATTAATTAGCAGATATATGTTGCTTATTATGTATATTTATTTGATTACCTACCTTTTTGTTATTATGTGTGTTTTGTTATGCTCTTTGTCTTCTTTTTTTTCGTTACTTATTGTTGTATGTGCTTGTGGAAAGTTAACAAACGTATTCTATCTATTATATTTTTATTACCGATAAAAAGTTCGAATACAAAGAAATATTCCTTTGATCTTGACTCGGTCTTTAACTCATTTGGGCAAGAGCGATGGCCCTGGCATGGCAGCAGACACTGGTTACAGTCTAATCATATGGAAGGATTTTTTGTTTGTATTCGATCTTTGCAACTATAATAAGTATAATAACAAACGAGTGGAGTATTTTCACAAAAAATATTTTAAAAATCAAAAACAATCCACTAACATTAATTCTTATGCAATTTTCATATTATTATTACTAACAAATTGTGGAATTCGTTGTCTGAAATAAAATTTTATTTATTATTTTAAAACAAAAAATAAGGATAACCAAAGTGCGTCAGTTATTTAATTTTTTTACCACAATATAGTTAGTCGTCAAAATTTGTTTGAATTAATGAAAGTATGCATTTATCAAAGACAAACCTGTTTGGTATTGCCGTAGTTTTTTAGACACCAATTTTATTTTATATGTAAACGAAGGTTCTGCTACATAAAACAAAATTGTTTAATTAAATTAAATTAAGCAGATAAATATTGACTTTTATTATTTTTATATTAGAATTATAATGTAATTTCCTTTAAGTTTTCAAATAAAATTTTTAATTCTATTGTTAACAGAACAACCGATTAGAATTTTATTTCGAAATTAATGAAATAATAAAATAATTTTTTACATTATCTATTTCGCCCGAAAACCACAATTTAGGGTTATTCAAGACTAAAGTGAATATGTATTTTTTAGATAAAGAGTTCCTAAAATTTCGTGATTGTTATTGAATTGTAAAACTGTAAAAAAAGTAGGTAAGTAGCAAGATTGAAAAATATTTGCGCGCGCAAATGTGAACAAAAGTAAAAAGAAACTGATATTCCGCCTATATTTAATTTGACTTAGATATCATCAATTAATTTTTCCATCGTGAGTTTGTTTTAATAATGATTAGTGATTAAATATATAAACATAATTTTTACCTATATTTTTTTTGGAGTGGGTAACTTACTTATTATAAATAATAAATTTCCTTTTGCTATAGGTAAAGGTAAAACTAGGTACTTAAATTTTAATGCTCACAACTATTCAACAAATATACCGGAAATTGCATATATGTTTTTCTCCTCTTTAAAGGGTCTCATAATACAGTAGTGGGTATTAGCGCTGTATTCAAATTGTATGGGGAAAACAGTTTATTTATTCGAATATGGTTTATTACAAAGCCGTAAATAATTTACTAATTCCGCATTAAGAAATAAATCAAAGTCAGCGCGTCTGTTTGCAAATATTTTATCAGAAAATTTATTATCAATTCGTAAATACCGTACGAAAGGTATATAATTAATCAAACCAACTAAATTCTAAATTTAAATAACTATAATCCGCGTAAAATTTCCGACATCTTGAAATTCTAATGACAAATTTCGAGGGACCGCATTACCGAACCAAACGAAAACCGAACGAAAATCCAATAAACGCGCCCGAGCCCAACTTCTTCAAAACTTGCACTACTACCTCAACTATTTAAGCCCCGCCCTTTGACGCAACAAATAATATAAAGCTGTCTCTTTCTTCTCCACGAACTTCTAACGGTGTTAAGCGAAATGGGAGACGTGTTACCGCGTGCATTGTTATTATAGTTTTCAATACGGAGTCCAAAGTGTAGTAACTCACAATTTGTTGCATTTGAATATACGTCTAGTTGTGTTAAATTAAGGTCGTTTTTTAAATGTACAAAAATGATTTAAAGATGTTTTATTGTCGAATCCGCTAAGGAATAGAGCACCATTTTTCCGCGAGCGATTCCGTAGCGTAAGGTGACGCCGTAAGAGCTATAGTGGCGTAAAAATGGGCAACTTAAGACGTTCTTGAAAAAAATTACGCGGGGACTAGTTATTCTCTATCGACGTCTTGCGCAAGATGGCGGCGAGAGGCGTTCGGAATTCAAATTTCTCGGAGGAATAGGTAGGGTGTTCCTTTTATACGTATATTATGTAGCTACTGTAATTCAGCCGCTTTAGCGCTGTATCCAAATTGTATGGGGAAAACAGTTTTAACCGTCTAACGGGGCTATTTCTGCTTTAAGACAAAAATGAACGCTTGTTGTGCTGCTTGTTTTAAATGTCATTTCTGTTGATAATGAGTTTAATACAAACTGCACTGATAGGGTTAAACGACACATGCGGAATGTTTATTTTATATAGCCAATTATATTGTTAAGATATAAGTGAAGAGATTTTTGAGTAAATCAAATAGAAAACCAGTTTTAAAGTTAGAACTTAACCCTCTCGCGTTATAACAAACCTATATGTCTGGTAGCAAACGACACACCCGTCCTTGGCAGTTGAGTGCCACTCAGAGCTTTAAATGGCAAAAAATGTAAGGGGCAGTGCCACTACGTCCGTCAACCTGTCATGTGTTATGTCTACGTGTTGACAAGGCACATTGGACTGTATATTTCACCAGCTCTGACAGTAACAGGTTAAGTGACAGTAGTTTCCTGGACGAACTCTTTCACAAAGAGCACTCCTGCTGTAAAAATACTTATATATTACAATATTTACATTCAAATCTAACCAGCACCAAACAACATTACCCACTCTTTTGCCGTAGTCGGGTAAATAAACCCATAAGTAGATTATATTTTATTCAAACATTTTTATCTCATTAAACCAGTTATAAATAGGCTCAAACATTTTAAAACTCTCACAACCTTATTGACCTAAAGATGTTCCCCTGTTGACTACCGACTGTATTTCTTTTAAATAAAACAACTTTAAAACCAGAAAAACCCAGTTGAAACCAGTTCGATCTCGATCAAAGCGGTTTGGATGTGTTCCAAATTCGAATTTCTTGTGAGAATCGAAGGGGAGTGTGTTTTCTTAGCAAGTTAGGTTTTTACAAACCTGTTCGTTGGAACAGGTCTTGTATTTCACCACCCCTTCATCGTTTTTGTAAGAATAACTTTACAAATTCAAACTTATAAAAAATTCAAGCATATAAAAGTTATCAACCAAATCCGTTTGTAAAATCTTTAAACATCTCCCCTGAAAAATTTATATTTCGCAGATGTAAGGTAACCTTATTACACCAAGGGTTGTATATCTGGTGCTCACATATCGTCAGTGTTTTGTAGAAAGGGCGTAAGCCACATTTGGATATTTTTTCTGAAGACAAATTTTAGGTTTTCACGACTGTTTTGAAATACTTACGTCTGATTTTAAATCCAACGACGTGAATATTTTAAAACAATTGTTAAAACCTAAACCATGAAAAATTTTGTTGCATGTCGCTTACGCCCTTTCTTATAAATACAGACGATATTTGTTTGAAGAAATTCATAGACGATAGTTTGCACCAGAAGGATTCCGATGGAAAACAGTACAAAGATTCAATAAAGACACCATCTGCTATCCAACAACTCTTCGAGACTAATAACGCCCAAACACGAACAGACACAGATTTATTTATTATTAAAGAAAAATAATTTGGGAATTATCTTTGAAAAATTTTGTTTGCCAAGATTTTTACTCGCGAAATTACACGTTAATTACGAAAAAATAGACTCTTATCAATCAATCTATTTCTTGATTGAATCAATCACATGTTTAATAACATGATTAAATTAAGTACTGACACCTTATCTATTTCTACCGCCAAGCATTTATATTAGCATTACAGTGCTCCGGTTTTAAATGGTATAAGGGTGTTGGTGAAATTACAGGCACATGGGACTTGTCATCTCAGTGGCAGTGCTCGGACAAGGTGTTGGAACTAACTTGCTAGTCCAGTCACCGGGTTCGATTCTCGTACTGGGAGAAACATTTCCTATGACCTACATTTATTTCTCACGCGAGTTTGGGTGTATTTTGTGGTTCGCGATACAGGGTTTTCCACTGCGGGTCTATGAATGTGTGCGTTATTTATTACTGTTATTATTATTAGGCTATCACAACTTCTGCTAAAATAATGGTCTTAATAAGAAAATCAACGATAAAAATCAATCCTAGCAACATCATATCAGGGACCAAAAGTAACTTCTCGGCTTTCTCATACAATTCATTACCAAATGTTGGACATTGTCCGGCCTTGATCCTTTATTATACCCAAATAAGGCTTACTCCACATTCAATGTTTTGAATTCTAAAGACAATACAATTGAACGTTAACTGGGCGAAATTTGTTGCTTTACGTGTACATTGTTAACCATACTGTCTAAGAAATTCGATTGTAGGAATAGATTTGTTGCAACAGATATCTAGATACAGAATATTGAACTTTATAGTAATATACAGAATACAGAAAATTGAGAACGATATCTTTTGCAATATTTTATTATAGCGAAAACCATGTCTTTACCATGATTTCCTGTCATTGTCCTGTTCAAACCCAAAGTAGCCTCAATTTCACAAATTCGAATTTCTTGTGAGAATTCTAAGGGATTGTCTTTTTCTTGAACGAAATAATTCTTACGAACCTGTTCCTTAGAACATGTCTTTTTTAGTGTCATCTTTTTAAAAAAAGGGTGAAACCGGTGAAACACTTTTTTTACATTATTATTAAAAGTAATAATATAACACAGCGTACTTACTATTAATAAAGAATTGGTGTTATAATTGTGACACATAAAATTGTCATCCACGGCGTCTTATGGTTTTTTAGTATATATTTTTCAATTGTCTTAAAAAACACTACAACATTGTTTAAATCAAATTTTGTAGTCATTTTCATCGTTCTTTTAGACTTTAATTGAATTTAGACTGTATTTTAACAGTTATATAGGTGTTATTACTAACAAAGATAAACACAAAAAGAAAAATTCCTTCGATCCTGTAAAATCGAAATCGGGAGCGCCATCTGTGAGAAATCTATGAACGGCAAAAAAGAAGTTTAAAACAAAAGCAAAGATCTCCGGATTCATTCCGTACCTCAGTTGCGAGAGCGGTTGACCCCAGTCTGGCCAACAGAAGCTGGCTGGAATCCAGCCGGATCCAATGAATTTTTCTTTGTGTTTGTTCAAGCTTTGGTTCAGTAGCATAATAACACCAAAGTATATGTTACTTTACTTGCGTAATTAGCAGCAGTAGAGCTCCTTGTGAAAGAGGTCGTCCAAGTAAGTACTGCCACCTTACCTATTTCTGCCGCCAACCTCTAACGTAAGCAATGTCTCAGGGTGACGGGCACAGTGACAGTACCTACCCCTCAGATCTTTGCGGTTTGTTCGTTCTGGCACTTAGTATCATTTAAAAAAATGCTATTGCGTCCGTCACGTTCAGAGATAAGTTGCAAATTGTCATGTGCCTGCAATTTCACTGGCACCAGCAATCGTAGCCCGGTAATGCTCAAGTCAGTGCTTGGTGGCAGTACTTTCCTAGACGAACTCTTTGACAAGGAACTCTACTACTACTACTACTATCGTTCTACCATATGAATTATGATAGAGTTGAATTCAAATCTTATATGTAAAGCAGAGCATCGTACCGTTACAAGTGTCAATGAGCACTTAAATGTCTCCGTCACACCTACCAAAATTTATTTACTTTGTAAAGAAATCAAGTTTCTATCCTATTAATTCCCATAAATTTACTGCCACACTGTTCCTTGTATTGCCTACCAACTTTATACTATACGGAACGAGTCATAAAAATCTGGTTTCAAGCAATTCAAACCAAAAGTAGCCTCAATGAAAACTTGCTCCAAATTGGAATTTCTCGTGAGAATTCAGGGGATTGTTTTTTTCTTGAACGAAATTTTTTTTACGGACCTGTTCCTTGGAACAGGTCTTTTTTAGTGACATCTTTAAAAAAAGGGTGAAACCGGTGAAAGGTTTTTTACGTCAGTACCTATTAAAAGTAATAACATAGCATAATATAATCGGAAATTATAAATGTGTCATCGACGGCGTTTGAGGGTTTTTAGGCATATATTTTTCAGTTGTTTTAAAAAACGCTACAACATTGTTTAAATTAAACTTCGTAGTCACATTCATCGTTCTTTTAGACTTTAACCTGTATTTTAACATATATTATTACTAAAAGTAATAAAATAAAAAATAAATCGCATACAAATAAAACTAACTTTAAATCTAGTATGAATACAATGTACGCAGACGTTCGGTAATTCATTTTGATTGTAAGGAAGTTTACATGGGGAAGTTGACACTTCATTAAAATAGAAAAAAATTTACGCCGAGTTTACGCCGGTCAAGTTCATTTGCGGCGGCGGCGTGCAAAAATCATCGACGACGGCGCGGCCCCCATGTCAAATCAGAACCAACCAGAGGAAGTATTTAAAAAATATTAGTAAGCAAAAGGAAACCGCTGTAAGTAAAATTATATTATTCGCACCTATAGAATTCAATGATATTAACAATTTTGAGAGTACGCATTGTCGTTTGGCGTTTAAAAAAAACAAAACTACTAATTATTTGCACAAAACATATTCATACATTTTTTAATTTGTAAAAACAATTTCTGTTCCACATACAAAATGTGCGTGGCGCATCAAAGAATTAAATTTGTACAGGAAGTCTATTCTTCTTCAAAAAGGAAAAATCTTCTTTTCGGAGAAAAAATTGGCGGGTTGTTGTAGTTACAGTTAGGGTAAAACCCGTATAGATGCCCCACTTTTTGAAAGGGCGTAATTTGTCGTTTTGGTACTTTTTATTTACTTTTAAACTATTATCATTTACATGTCTTAAAATAATGTATTTTTTCTTAGGTTTTCGCTATTGTTACACGTAGGAAATGAAACTATTTTTCCGGATTTAAATCGCGTATATTTGTTTTTTCAAACAAACCGACGTTTCGGGCCCTTTACAGGTCCCATGGTCACGGTTGACTGAGGTGGTACCACCTCCGGAAAAATAGTTTCATTTCCTAAATGTATTTTTTATTTTCTATTCCTAATTTTCTTGTTTTGTCCTTTGCTCCTAAGGCACCTATACCGCGAAAAATCGACGCGACTATCCTATTCGATATGGATAGATGCCCTTTTATTATGTAAATAAGCTTTATATAAAAGAGCGATTATTGACACCTAGGTGCACAGTTAATGAATCAGTGTATAGTTATAATAAAAATAAAACGGAATTTATTGTAACTTACAAAGTTATGCGACAGTAAATACTTGCGTCTAAAATTTTGAACCGTTTATCGCGTTCGTCGTAGACATAAACGCATGCACAAGCCAAACGCGTCTATTCCACACGAACCCCTGCAGGAACTTTGATAAGTGGTGTCTATACTTCTTATTTAAACAAATTATTCTTTGTTGCGATTTGGGGAAGTTAGGTTTTTTGAAAACGAGGCACTTATCCCACTGCGGCATCTATCCCGGTTTTACCCTATAACATGAATTAATTTTAAGTGTATATCGTTTTGAGTTACTTATTTATTATTTGTTACCTTTCAAGCCAATGCTCAATAAACAAATAAATAAAAATTTCCTCCACGTGTTTCAAATCTTGAAAATAAAAATGTTTCAAAATGGCCACCGTAGAGATATAACGACTTCACGCGAAAAAATGTCAATAAATTAAACTATTGAAGGAAAACAACAATTTAAGATCGGGCAGTATATGGCTAATTAGACCCCTTAGACTGTCCCAAAGAACAAAAAATTTACTACTAGTATTTTAAATAATTTCTGAATGTTGTTTGTTATGATAAGTCATAAATTGTTTGACCTATAATAGATACAGTTACAATTATAGCACAGAGTTTTGAGGCGTCAAAATACCTAGGGCGATCCGTGACCACTCGGTCGTTAGATGACCAGTGTGAAGTCCACGCCAACGCCCCTACCATTTGTTTTTATGACACACCGTAGCAAACAATTATAGTCCACAAACCAGGAACAGCAGATGAAATGAGCGTGACGCTACTTACATTGTATCACCGTGGATGAGTACGGTGTAGTAAGCAAAACCAGGAACAGCAGACAGAGTGAGATTTTCGCTACTCATATTGCATCATCGTAGGAGAACATAATATAGTCCACGAAATTAGTAAGCCCATGCAAACAAGTATACTGCAATGCTAACTCTGAACATTATTTAACGTACCACATCTCTTTAACGAGAATAGGCATTGACTTACAATTATGGACGTCGGGTCCGCGCTAAAAAGTGTCCGCACTTGTAAGGCGCTAAAATCGTATACAGAGCGCCAAACTCCGCTTTAGTCTTCATTTGTTCGACTGACAGCGCGATACTGCGATGACATTACAATTTAAATTTCGAATAGGTTGACTTGGGACATTTTTTTCGTGGTTTTTGTATTAGACCCGTCGTCCATTTATTTGTAAGTCAATGAGAATAGGTAACTTAACAGGAACAATAAGAACAGGAACGTTTTATTGTAATTTGTAGATGTAAACAAAATGTAAATACTGTTAATGATATCATAGCTCCACTCACACAACACCACGGTTTCATTTAAACTCAAGTATAAATACATAGAGTATACCGGGTATGTATTAGATAGATAACAGAAAACCTATACCTACATAGGTAGCTAATTGATGCAAGATGAGAAGTAATATCCTATTAATGCAGACTAGTTACAAGCAGTTGAGTTCCTTGTGAAAGAGTTCGTCCAGGGAACTATTGCCACCTTACCTATTTCTGCCGCCAAGCAGTAATGTTAGCATTACTGCGTTCCCGTTTAGGAGGGTAAGGGTGCTGGTGAAATTACAGGCACATGGGGCTTGTCAACTGTGTTTCAGGGTGACGGGCGTAGTGCCAGTGCCCCTCAGATCTTTGCGATTTAAAGCTCTGAGTGGCACTGTAACTGTTATGGACAGGCGTGTCAAAGTCAAAGTCAAAGATTATTTATTCCATAGGTAAAATAATTTACACTTGAAAACGTCATATTTAAGCTACTGCTCGTTCACTACGCTGACCTCCCTGAGAAGAACGAGCAAGAAACTCTAGGGATCTTTTCAAATAAACGTAAATACTATGGAATACACTTTGAATCAAATTTGTGTGGATTCTGGAGCCGTGTCGTCTTTCCATACATCTTTATCTAACACGAAGTCTTCAATTTTGTAATATGATTTTTCGATCAAAATATGTTTAATGTAGTTTTTAAACTTAGGAAATAATAAACTTAATATATGCTCCGGAATCTTATTGTAAAAACGTATACACGTCCCCATAAAAGAGTTGTTTACCTCGGTTAAACGAAATCGTGGTACCATGAGTTTGGACTTAGCTCTAAGGTAATGTTATGGATATCTTCTTTCGTATTGAAATTATGTATATTTTTACGGGCATATAAAATATTTGAGTAAATGTACTGTGATGCCACAGTCATGATACCAGTCTCCTTAAACTTTTCTCTGAGAGAAACCCGAAAGCCTAGACGGTACACAGAACGAATCGCTCGTTTTTGCAATACAAATATGGTTTGAATATCTGCCGCTTTACCCCACATGAGAATCCCGTAGGACATTATACTATGGAAGTAACTAAAGTAAATTTGTGTAAAAACAAAGTGTAGCTTACCATTAGATGCACAACTTGTTCGTCAGGTCACTTGATATTATATAAAAAAATGCATAATTTTATTTTGTTTCTTGTGCACGTAAGCCAGTTCTTGTAATTATTGTGTCCTGTATTTTGGTCTGCAGGAAGGAATTTCTTATAGAAATAAGCAGTACCTTTTGTTTGTGTGTTCCGTCTTACTATAAGTGATTTGTGTTTTCCTGTACAATAACAAATTAAATAAAAATAGTTTCTCACTGTCGTCTCACAACAGACTCGCTGAAACGACTTCAAGTGCAAATAGTAGTAGCTACAATGGTATTTATGCGTGTAGTCCGGCTAATTGTCGGCCATCGGTATGTTTGTCCGAGATTTCGGGGCAAGGTTACGTCGTCTGGCGGCGCGGGTGCAAATTGTAAACATAGGCATTTAATGCTCGATGGCAGTGAAACTGTTATTTGATTGTATTATAGCAATCTATTGGTAATATTCGTCGGTAGCCCAGTAGGAGATAGGTTACTTCCTACAGGAGCGGAAGTAACAATTATCATTGATAATGCAAAGTACATAATGATTTTATATTAAGATGCTATTTTCATGTCTATAAAAATATTCAATTATATATTTTTTTTTCATTTCATGAGGTAATTTCTACAATAGAAAAAAATATATGTGGGTTACCTACAATAGTTTAAATAAGGCTAACCAAGTTAGATAAATAAGAATTAGAGTTATCGATATGTAATAAGAAAAATTGTAATATTTGAAAAAAAAATTCATTTCAATTAAGTTTTATTGAATGTCAGGGATGTTCAATCATTTTCTGTGAAATTACTTCATTAGTTTGTTATAATTTAATACAAAAAAATTCGAACTAAATTTGCTAGAAGACTAATCCAGCCGTATCGAAATATTTTTTGTGAGTGTTCGGTCTTTGTATTAATAATTATAACAAACATTATCATTGCTTATTTATAGTATATATAAAAATTAATTGTTTTATTTCAATTTTAACACAATTACCGACTCAAAATAAAAGAGGCGGAATAATTTGCCGACGGCAGCGAACGGCGCGTGCGAAAACTTTCGTTCAATTTTTTTGTAAAATTTTCAATATTTCTTTTTTTATTAACACTAATTATGTATTTTGAATATTTTGACATCTCGAATTTGAAAATTTTAATGTACACTTCATATACAATACACCATAAATTCACCATACTGTCAGTTGTTACTAATATAGTATAAGGCTGCTTACTAACAAAGTATGGGCCTATGGTGTCTGAAAATAAAAGATTTTTATTTTATTTATTTTTATAAGTCATACGCCTGGTGGTAAGCGACACGCCTATCCATAAAAGTTGCAGTGCCACTCAGAGCTATAAGTGATCTTAGGGGCCCTGTCACAGCGCCCGTCGCTCTGAAACACAAGTTGACAAGTCCCATGTGCCTGTAATTTCACCAGCACCACTACCCTTCAAAACTGGAACACAGTAATGCTGACATTACTGCTTAGCGGCAGAAATAGGTAAGGTGCTGTGGTGTAGATCGTACTAAGGATGAGAACCGGACATGTTCCATTAAGCAGTTTTGCTTTCTTAATGAAAAAAAAAACAATTCTCCTAATTGCGAGAAGATGATTGTACAATCACCAGAGGGTAGCGTTGATCAACCGAACATCCGTAGGTGCTATAAAGTGTATACTAAGCAATCTCCACACGAATCAGGCAAAAAGACTGTTACTGTTTATTGATCTCCAGCAGCGCCTCCCAGACGTGCAAGCTATAGTTTAGGATATGATGGAAATGGCATATACATATCCATGTCATCATCAGTGCATAAAATATCTTATAAATCCCAAAATATAGGTTGTTTAAATGGTTAAAGTATTTAAATACGCAAGTACCTATACAAAACATAACTATAACAATATTATTATAAAGATTCGCACGAAGCAATACGCTTCCACATTTATATGGCGAACGGCTATAGAGTGGAATTCTCTGCCTGCAGATTTGTTCCCTGAACGTTATAACTTGGGTCTTTTCAAGGCGAGAGTGAATAGGCATTATTTAAGTGCGCATGCTCCATCAACGACAGTCGTGAAATCGTTGTGAGATGGAGGTCAAATGCGCACTTATATTTAATAAAAAAAATTCTTAAGAAAGTACTTAGAAAATAATAATTTCGTCTGTTTAAAACCACATAAATGACATTTTCCACAAAAAGTCTTTAATTTGCATAGCCATAGTAAGAAAATCACTGTCTTTCTGCACGTGAAACTCAATAATAAAAAAGCTATAAACTTAATAAGAGATTTATCTGCAGAAAGATGGTGAATTTCTTACAACTGGTACACAATTTGGAGATTTTTTGTGAAAAATGTCACTTATGTGGTTTTGCCTTTAAGCAGACGATTTGTCGCCAATGTACTCAAATTTCAATAAATAAATAATATGCATATCATCTCGTAGAAGGGAATGTCCTCGTTATTCATGAGTTTAGCTAAATTAACTACCTCAATTCCGATCAATTTTAATAATGCATTAAGAAATTTAATAGAGCATGTCAAAAGAGCAATTGACGACCACCCGAATACAAACCCCCGTTGTTATCCACCATACTCTGTCATTAAATAGAACACAACAAACATAATATACACACACACACACACACACACACACACACACACACACACACACAAACGCGAGCACATTCATGCACTGTACATCCCCTAACCCTACTAAATTTTTACATATAATCACTTTCATATCACACTTACTAACTTTTCTGTTGAAACTAATTTGTCACAGTACCTTTTCTCAAAATAACAAATAAATAGTGTATTTTCAAATCATCACTCCAATTTACCCTTAACGTCTTAGTAATTTCAAAAACATCACAATATTGTACCATTGAGATCCGGTGGTGGATACCTGGTGACCTATAATACAGGTCCAACCTAGTTTAGGCACCAGTCTTCCACCTCACAATTTTCACTGTATGATGTTCTTTACGATAAATACCCTGTAATTTCTATTGTTAAGGTGGAAAGAACAATAAATAAATTATTATTATCGTGCCTCCAGTACAATAAAGTCATATTGTCGCCTTTCTTTCTCAAACTCGTATCTTAAATCACAGTCACTGAAATGCAAAAAATGGATTGTATATATACGAATTGTCCAGCCTGATTTCATATCACAATTCCTTCATATTAACACACTGATTTTTATCTATTCTTAAAGTAATGCCTCCAAATTAACACCCTTGATAGGAAATTTAAAATAAATAGAAAGTTTTCCCGTCTCCTGAATAATCAGTCTTTACACGAGTTTGAGAAATAAAAGCATTGATATGTGATCATATATACACATTTTATAACTTTAGTGTTTATCACACTCGTACTTACCATTTTATTATTTGTATGTAATTGTGCCATCTCATTTTGTAAAAGCGGTTCCAACTGAAAACCAGCGTTACAGCAGGCAGGCTGTAACATATGCTGTGTTAGATCCGTTTCCGCGTATAGATATATGCAATGATTAATGTGAATTATCTGTTTTGTTTGAATTCTGTTGAGCTGAATGAACGTTTCTTTCTTTCTTTCATATATTTTGCGGTGCACTGATAAATCTACTCAGGTTTTTGTTGTGCCGTCAGGTTTTGATTAATAACTATTTTTTTTGTAATTTTTCTTTTAGTAAATAAATAAAATGCGTCAAATGACACAATGAATTAAATAATACAAAGTAAAAGTGAAATTATCAAAGTTATAAACAAAAAATAATAATTTAAAGAGCCTATGTCAAAAGCACCTAATTAATCACAAAGATGATTAAAAAAACGAAGGCATATTATGATTTGATTTGATTGATTATTATGACGTACAAAGCCTAGGAATATTTTAATGAATACAAAGTTTTATTTACAAAAAAATTGCAAGTGCGGGTGTGTTAAAACAACTGTTATACTGCGGACAACGCTTCTTGAAAAGGAGCTCTATGTACTACTCTAAAAGGTTTCTTATATGTACATAAATAATGTACTCATCGAATGCCAACTAGCGTACATATATAACACAGCTACCGTTCCCAAACAAACCGCGCCTTTCACATCAAAACTTATTTCGGTTCCGCCCGCATCTTCCAAAATGAAGGAAATTACCCCACAGATAAGAAACTCATCGCAGACGTCTACAAGAGTAATGTTTCCCTAAGCCCCCTTTTACTCCCTCCTAGCCCCCCTGGAGCCCCCTAAAAGGGCTTATCGTACAAAAGGTATCGGCAGAGAGCCGGTTCTCCCCTCTTTATAGAATTTTCGGGCTTTCCGCCGGGGGGTGTTACCCCCCTTTTTGCGACGTACATTTTCATTTCCTTCATCTTTCTCCGCTTTCGAGGGGAGCAGGTACGGATTTAAGTATGTTGATTTTATAACAAATACCTACATTTCTTAGCATAACAATGATATGACTCAAATAATTGACAATTGTTTTCCTTTGTTTATGTTCTTTTCCCAAATACACGATCCAGGTACTTAAAGGTTACTTTTAAACCAAATCCATGAACTTTAAATAAGTAACTTTATATAGGCTCTACCTTTTGAATTATTTTTTTTACTTTTACTGTGTATGCGTTATGTCGGATCAATGTTTAATTTCTATAACGTTACTTTTAAGGCAATAAGTAAATACGAGTAGGTAAGTATAGACAACATTAAACTACCACTCTAACCATTAAACAAATTTAATTGTCTAAAATCTTTCCCACCTAAATTCCACCCTGCATCCAATTCCCCGTCTTACAGCAACCTTAGACGCCCCCCCAACCGCACCCCCTTCTAACCCGTCCCACTCCCCTCAACCCCCGCAGTTCGTTAGCGAACTTCCATACTTTGTAATATGCTAATGTACAGTCGGGCGCGGCGTCTTAAAATGAATTAATGACACAGGTGATTTACTTGAGAGGAAACTCGTGAGGTGGGGTGTATCTTAAGGATTTATAGGTATATGTAAGCTAGTATAGTACACAAAGAGGTAAATTTAATATTTTAGTAGAGGTACTGTAGGTGTGTTAGTTTTTGATATAGGGTTATGGATTGTTTAAAATAAGAATGCTATTTATGGCGGAGGCTTCTAGAATGAAGTCCCCTTGCTTCATAGACATTTATTATGATTTTTATGTTACAATGCCTTACATCGGTATTAAGTACTGATTATTATTATTGTTTTATTTTAATTATACCAATTATGAATTTGTATTACAATTTTTTCAACATTTTTTTTTTATTTTTTACAGTTACTAATTTTTTTTTGTAAATATTTTATAATGTACAGAATTCTCACGTGATACTAACATATGCACGCTACTTTCACCTCACAATGTTTTTGTTTTTGATGCACCGCAATGCACCGCGCTACTCTCAAAGGTGGTGGCTGAAAATCAGTGCCTTGCTCTTGAGCAAATTTAGCACTGAGCCACGACCTATTTGCTTGCACACACAAGCTGTTGATAATTAGGTTAGTATTATGTTTTTATGCTTTTTTTCGTTTTAATTTTGATTTCTGTGTGTCACTTTTAATCAATTTACTCTATTATATTGTTGTGTGTGTGATGCAAGACAATAAACGTTTTATCTATCTATCTAACTGTCTATCTTATTATCTCTCTTTATTTCTAACACTGGGAGTGAATAACATTTATTTACGTAACATTATTTACTTACAGGTTCTATTTTTGTGAAGCCACCGCGTTCTGCTGTCGTTTTCATGCACTCTCGAACAATATTATGTCTGCATTGTTTCACCCGTCGTTGTATGGTCGTGGTAATTATTTCTTCTTAATTGAAAAACTGCGCTTTACAGAAAAAGTAATAAAACATGTAACTTTTTTATAAAGAAATTATAAAAAATTTTAATTAATTTTTTTTTAATTTAAATTAACAATTTAAATTATGACAAAGAACCACGTAACGTAAGGTAAGCGTACAGAGAATTTCCTACGATTCCTGCACTAGGCAAAGCCTGCCTCGCAAGTAAAATCAAACAGATCGATAAAAACATTGGCTGTTAAAAAAAGTAACGCCAAGCCAAAGAGAATTTTCATTTTTTTTTATTATGTATTTGAATCGAATCAATTCTGTGCTCCCGAGGTGTTTCCTGTTTTCACACGCCTGTATCGCCTCTCACTTGAGACTGGTGTAGTTCCCAGGTCGTGGAAGCTTGCAAAAGTGCATCCTGTGCCCAAAAAGGGAAGCAGAGCTGACCCTGTCAACTATAGACCTATCTCAGTCACTTCAGTACTCTGCAAGACTATGGAACGTGTAGTCTACAACCGTCTCCTGTCATACCTTGAGGACAATGACCTCCTCAGTAATCGCCAGCATGGATTCCGACGAGGGCGATCTACCGGGGATCTTCTTTAGTATGCCTGTCACATATGGAGCGAGGCTATAGAAAAGCAAGGCGAAGCACTTGCAATATCTTTGGACATTTCTAAAGCCTTTGACAGAGTCTGGCACGCAAGCCTTTTAAGCAAGCTTCCATGTTATGGGCTTCCCACCTGACCTCTGCAATTGGAACTCGGATTTCTTGAGTGAACGTTCCATTCGAGTGGTCTTAGAAGGCTATTCTTTCGAACATATGGCGATAGTTCCTAAGGGTTCCGTACTGTCTGCAAC
This sequence comes from Hyposmocoma kahamanoa, assembly GCF_003589595.1. NCBI lineage: Eukaryota > Metazoa > Arthropoda > Insecta > Lepidoptera > Cosmopterigidae > Hyposmocoma > Hyposmocoma kahamanoa. The sequence continues at coordinate 12,152,961 of NW_020653743.1, read as the reverse complement.
TCTCTTTCTGCTGCTTATCAATGATATGTTAAATCCAGGTACCTTTGCGTATGCTGATGACAGCACAGTTGTAGATTGGTACTTGACCAATGCAAAGGTCAGTGGAGAGGAAATTCAGTCTTGTCGAGAGTCCATGGTTAGCCGTTTAGATTTGACGCTCAAGGCAGTCTCCGATTGGGGCGATGCCAATCTTGTCACATTTAACGCTACCAAAACGCAGGCGTGTCTATTCTCCACTAAACGGAGTCCGTTTGAGCTGACTCCGCCTTTTCGTGACATATCCATACCGATAGCCGACCGTCTCCAGCTACTTGGAATGGACCTGTCGTCCAATCTGGTCTGGCAGATACATTGAATCCATGGCCAAAAATGCACCCAGGAAGCTTAGCATCCTTTCCAGGGTGAGGCGTTACTTCACACCGGGACAATTGTTTCAGCTGTATCAAGCACAAGTCCGGTCGTGTATGGAGTACTGTTGCCACCTCTGGTATGGCTCTGCTACATATCAACTGGCCACCTTGGATTCAATTGACAAGCATACCAAGAGGCTTATAGGTGACTCAGAATTAGTAGAGGCGAAGCTGCAGAGCCTTGAACACTGTCGTAAACTTGCCTGCTTATCGGTATTTTACAGGACATATCACGGAGAGAGTGCGATGGAATTACACGATTTAATTCCGCCTTCCCCTTTCCATCACCGGGGGACTAGGCGTAGGCTTGGGTTCCACCCCTATGTTGTGGATATTCCAAAGATTTGCACGAAGCGTTACGCTTCCACATTTATATGGCGAACGGCTATGGAGTGGAATTCTCTGCCTGCAGACTTGTTCCCTAAATGTTATAACCGGGACCTTTTCAAGGCAAGAGTCAATAGGCATTATCTAGGTGTGCATGCTCCATCGTCGACCTTATCATCACTTTCCGTCAGGTGAGATGGAGGTCAAATGCACACTTACATTAGAATATAAAAAAATTTGTTGCACGAATTGCTATGGCAAACTTTTAACCATAAAAAACAATAGAGTGTATATTTGGAGTGTTGCACTTTATGGATGTGAACCATGAACACTGACACAAAGAGATAGGGAAAGATTAGAAGCTTTTGAAATGTGGCGCTAGAGGAGGACGAAGGGCATAAGTTGGATAGAAAAGAAAACAAAAACACTCTGTATAGTTGGAATTATAAAGACCGAAATCATCTTAAGGTTCAATTTACCTCGTAAGATAAGAAGAAAATATTTTGAAAAAGTCACAAGTAGACAAAAAGAAACATCGATGTTCAGATTCTATCAATTATTGTTTTTCGTAACATTGAAAAACATTGAATGATGAATTGAGACATTTTTCAGAAGGATTCATTGGAGAGAAATTCCCCCGGATGCAAGCTGGCGTGTGAAGCAGGAATTGCACACAGGCACTTAGCGAGACAAAAGCTTCTTGACGACTGTGGTGCTCAAAGTTGATGTCGTCTCTTGATATTGATTAAGACACAAATGTCATATGTCAAAAGTGTTTTTATCGAGTGAAAGTCATAAAAATAATACCAACTACATGAAATAAATATATGAAAGGAGATGTTCAGTGTTGGCCCAAATTATTAAAAGAGAATCTAAAATTGTATAGAAAAGAAACTGAGCCTATCAAGCATTAAAAAAAATAGTCAATTTTATTCATTTTGTATCAAAAACATTAAATTTGACAAACTTTTGCTGTGTCGATTTTTTCCTCCCATACAACGAAATGATTCTTACATGAAACTGAGGCGTACGGCACGAAAAAAATTTTGATAAATTTTATTTATTTTTATGGACAACTCACGCTTCACCAAAAATGGACTATGCCATAATTGCTTTCACAAAAAAATACCTAATGGTTCCTAAAGACAGTGTCCTTGTATCTACTATGGTTTCGGATTTTCCCATACTGTCCCATTTAAAAAAACACTACAATATATTTATATTATTAATGTGAAAATAACTCTGTTTGTTACGTTTTCACACCTAAACCGCTGAACTAATATTGATGGATATAGGTAGAGAAATAGATGGGACCTAGGCGAAGGACATAAGCTACATTTTGTTACAAAAATAAATCTTAAAGGGCATGATATAGGAGATAAAAGTTGGTATGGCGGATCAATAATTTCTCAATTAAGTATTACGCAGACGTCGCGTGAAGTAGCTAGTAACTAATAATTTCTCACAAATGGGGCTACGGCAAAAAAGTCGTTAAAAACCAAAACCAATTATTTTTATTTTTATATTAAGTGACGGGATGAACAAGTCGTGCGCCTGATGGTAAGCTACACGCCTGTCCATAACAGTTGCACTGCCACTCAGAGCTTTAAATTGTAAAGATCTGAGGGGCACTGCCACTGCGCCCGTCACCTTCAGACATAAGTTGACAAATCCCATGTGCCTGTAATTTCACCAGCTCCCTTCTAAACCGGAACACAGTAAAGCTGCATTACTGCTTGGCGGCAGAAATAGGTAAGGTGGCAGTACTTTCCTGGACGAACTCTTTCACAAGGAGCTCTACTGCTACTAATTGCTATTGCTAGTTAATTCGTAAGGCCTGATAGTTCGATCCGTTGCTTAATAGACAGAGCATCTGGCACGGATTGCCTGAGGGGGCTGGTTCGAATCCAGGCGGTTCGAATGAATTTTCTAAGTGTTCATATCTTTGTTATTAAATAATTATAACAAACTAGTGGAGTAGTTTATTTTAGAATAGTACAATTTTGAAGGGTGCTGGTAAAATTTCAGGCACAAGGGACTTGTCAACTTATGTGTCAGTGTGATGGGCGCAGTGCTAGTGCTACTCAGACCTTTTGCGAGTTAAAGCTCTGAGTGGCACTGCAACAGGCTTGCTATCAGGCGCACGACTTGTTCGTCCCGTCACTTGATATTATATAAAGAAATAATAATTTCTTAAAAAAAAGTAATTGAATATCATGATAGTAAAACATCATGACGTACAATAAAACTTTAAGAATAATGTTTTGTTTACTTCAATATAGTAAGTAAAGTAACCTAGTGCTGGCACATTTCCAACTGCTGGCACCCTTAAATAAAATAAAAAGTTAGCCTATATAAGTTATATACAACTTATACAGAATGTATTTTATAGTAATGATAGAGAAATAAATTTCTTTATACAAAATTTAGGCGTGTAACATCTGTAATTTTCATCAAAAAATCTTTATATTCCCTATGCTGGGCACTGGCCGGTTGTCACAATAGGGCTCGGGCTGTAGTTTTCTTGCAGCCAAAATGCGGATTGGGAACTTCACAGATATTATTAAATTCCTTTGCAGATGCGAGCAGGTTTCTTCGCTACATTTTCCTTCACCGAAAAGCTCATGGTAATTTTAAATTAATTTTACTCGATGGTGCTCTCACCCTTATAAAGTAAAGTAAAAAAAACTTAGTAGAGTGAGGTAGACTGTGTGCCAATAATAGAACAAAGTGACAATAATTGAGTTATTCAGCCCTTTTTACTTTTTGAATATGTTTTCAAATGTAATGTTAACAATCGGAAAGCCGTATCCCCGACAAATTCTCACGGTACAATATAAAATGTATTCTTATTTTTCCAAAACAAGTTATCGTATCAAAAATCAAACTGTAATAGATAACTAGTTTGCTTCCAAATCAAACAAGCATCGAAAAACTTGTTTCGTTGAAGAAAATATTTTCTCAAAATCAATTTTTGAGTATTTTTTTTTTTGTAAAACGTAAGGGTTAAGGCAGAAACCAAAACATTTAACCTTACTTATATGTGTTAAGAGTGATTTTTGAATAAACGTCACGTTTTTTGTGATACATATGACCAGTTCTTGATAACCCGTCATTCGTTTGATGTCTTAAAAGTAAGTCAGTTAGACAATTAAACACTTGTATGTGTAGTGTTAAGTAGTGTGCGAGAAGATAATTTAAAAAAATAACTTAGTAGCAGTAGAGCTCCTTGTACAAGAGTTCATCCAGGATAGTATTGCCACCTTACCTATTTCTGCCGCCAAGGAGTAATGTAAGCATTACTGCGTTCCGGTTTTGGGTAATTATGCTGGTGAAAATACAGGCACATGGGACTTGTAGTTTCAGGGTGAGGGACGCAGTGGCACTGCCAAGCAGATCTTTGCGATTTAAAGACGACTTGTTCATCCCGTCACTGAATATAAAAATAAAGATCTTTGTTTAGTGTTTTAACGACTTTTTTGCCGTAACGCCATCTGTGAGAAGTTATTAGTTACTAGCTACTTCATGCGACTTCGTCTGCGTAGAATAAGTACTTCGAATAGCCTACTATAATACTTACTTGAGAAATTATTTAATAATAATAATAACGCACACACTCAACATAGCCTCGCACTAGGTAAACCCTGTCGAGGGTGCCATCGACACATACACACAACCACAAATTACACCCAAACTCACGAGAGAACACAGTTTCTTATATGGATGATTTCATTGTATGCGACGAAAAAATCGGGAGAACAGAAGTTGGTCAAATGGTTTCGGATTTCCCCATAGTGTACCTTTAAAAAAAAACACTGTATAGTTGGGATTATAACAACCGAAAGCTTCTTAAGGTGTGTTTTACCTTGTAAGATAAGAAGAAAATATTTAAAAAAAGTCACAAGTAGACAAAAAGAAACATCGATGTTCAGATTCTATCAATTATTGTTTTTCGTAACATTGAAAAACATTGAATGATGAATTGTGACATTTTTCAGAAGGATTCATTGGAGAGAAATTCCCCCGGATGCAAGCTGGCGTGTGAAGCAGGAATTGCACACAGGCACTTAGCGAGACAAGAGCTTCTTGACGACTGCGGTGCTCAAAGTTGATGTCGTATCTTGTCATATGTCAAAAGTTTTTATCGAGTGAAAGTCATAAAAATAATACCAACTACATGAAATAAATATATGAAACGAGGTGTTCAGTGTTGGCCCAAATTGTGCACCAAGGTGCAACTTATGTTAAAAAAAAATCTAAAATTATATGGAAAAGGATTCATTAATTAAAATCTTTTTAATTTTAAGGGAAGTTTAAGGTTTTGCAGGATAAGGGTTATATTTTACACACATGGGACTTGACACTTACATCTCAGAGCATTGAGCGCAGTGGCCGTGCCCTTTTTGCCACCAACATTATTTTAATCCGATTTTCTCCTACAGTCGTATTTATGTCACTGTAACGCACATAATTTCAAAAATACGATCTCAAGTGAAAAGAATGGACGCCATGGCTGCCGTCCACTACCTAAATCGCGGACTTATCGAAACTTACCCTAACGATGCATAGCTGAAATATCATTGAACAACTTCAATATTTTGAGAAAGAGGTCATGGTTTTTATGTCATCTCAAAAAATTATTTTGTCACTTACCCGACTTTTAGTTAGCATATGGCTAATTAAGATTGTCAGCGATATATTTAAATAGGATTTTTTTCTATAATATTAAGTAAGGGGACGAACAAATCGTTTGCCTGATGGTAAACTACACGCCTATCCATAACAGTTGCAATGCCAGTCAGAGCATTAAATCGCAAGGATCTGAAGGGCACTGCCACTGCGCCCGTCACCCTGAGACATAAGTTAAATAATCCCATATGCCTGTAATTTCACCAGCACCCTTATCCTTCAAAACCGGAACGCAATAATGCTGACATTACTGCTTGGCGGCCGAAATAGGTAAGGTGGCAGTACTAACCTGGATAGACTCTTTCACAAGGTCTACTGGTACTAAAACTACATTATTATTATCAAGTTACTTTTGATTGTTCTCATATCCTCTCAAGTATAGCCTCTTGGCCCCGTGTATATACAAATGTACATATTAGGGAATTACTTGTGAAATTGCCGATTGCAAATACTGGGAAGTTTGAACTATGATATCGTTAATTTTACTTAAAGCTTCCAACTCAAATTTTAGTTCTAATATACCTAATTATGATATCCTTTTAAAAAAATCTATTATTCATTTGTTTTTCTGCCGTTCGATTTATTTTTTATTTAGCTGTTTCTGTGACTATGGAAAAATGGAAATTGCGTGTTATTTTGAAAATAGTAGACTGTTACAAAATTTTCTCCAACAGTCTCATATAAGCATAACCTCACAATCGTACCGTACACGTAAGAACGCACACAGTTTGAACAGCACGGTCTCAAGTGGAAAGATGAGACGTTACCGAGGCGCGATGGTTAATTAGCATTTTCATGGGGCATGTTCACCCTCGACGATGTTATGTTACATTTATATGCGCAATGAGTAGGGGCGGTAATTAAATACGTCTTGTAATTATTTAAGATGTAAATTGAAATCAAACAAAGCTGTTGGCGTAGATATTTTCATAAAATTGTTGCTTGCTCTGATAAGAGAAAATGTTTGAAACTAAGCTGTGATACAGGGGAGTAGGCAACAATAGTGAAGCACCTGCATCCATTTTTCACATCCACAGCCGCAACAGCATCCGCATTTATAGATCCTGATATTCATTACGGATGTTCGGGTCGTGACATGATCTAAAAGGCAAGCTGGAATAATTTACAAACATTCCAGAAACGGACTGTAAGCCAAAAAAGGAGCTCGGCTGTTTTTTTTTAAATGTAACTTTGATAAAATTCCAGAACGATTAAGCTAGACAGATAGACTCTTTTGTTAGTAAATGTCACAAAATCATTGAAATAATATTTTTGTCTACACACGTAACATGATAAATCCTCTATGATGTGTTCAAAAACCGCAAATTACGACCAGCATAAAGATAAACTGTTAGAACAAATGTTCTTAACTATGGAAATGTTGTTATTGCTTAATAATAACATCAAATTCGATTTTGTTATATTGCGTTCAAATTTCGAACGTCTCTGAAAAACAAAACAATTTGATTCGACCTCAATTCTAATAACAGTCGAGATGAAGTTTTATTCGGAATGAAATGTCAATAGCCATTGACTTACAATTATATGGACGTCGGGGCCGCGCTAAAAAGTGTCCGAACATATAGGGCGTTAAAATCTTAAAAAATATACAGAGCATCATTCACGCTTTATTCTTCGTTTGTTCGACTGACAGCGAAGCAAGCAAAATTAGACAGTACTGCGATGACATTACAATTTAAATTCAACGTTTTAGCTTTTTCATATTGCTTTACATGTCACTACGTTTAAATAGGTTGACTTGGAACATTTTTTTCGTGGTTTTTGTGTTAGACCCGTCGTCCATTTATTTGTAAGTCAATGTCAATAGCAAACAATTTTGTCAAATTTCACACGTTACATGGTGTCTATGTCTACGAATTAAATAGAAACTACGGTTGTGTGACATGCGTGAGAAAACTTTTTATTTGCGGCCATTTCGCCAGTCGTAACATGCAGTTCCTGAACACAACATAGAGAGCTTATATGTAATATTCGTATAGATAAAGTTGTGACGTTCTTCACCTTGATCTTATTTTGTTCGAAGAAAAATGTCATATTTTATTATTGTAAAGAAAAACCTAAAACAAACCTTCTAATTTACACATATAATGGAGTGTTAATTGGACTGTTGATTAAGTCAGATAAAATATTTATGTCTAATTGATCAGAATTTATTAACTGTATACTGCCTAAAAATTCGTAGACATTCTACGCCCCGCTCCTGAGCACGTGCGTCATCTAAGGTTCGGGTTTAGGCCATTTTACGCCACGTTAGCTAATGTTGGTAGGTCGAAATGATTCGCTGAAAATTGTATCTTACATCGTGTACATTTACGTATGTAATATTGGGCACGGGTCTCCTTTAAAAAAAGATTTTTTCTATAATTTCAAGTGACGGGATGAAAAAGTCATGTGCATGGTACTACACGCCTGTCCATATCAGTTGCATTACCCTCATAGTTTTAAATTGCAAAGAACTGGGGGGCACAGCGCCTGTCACCCTGAGACATAAGTTGACAAGTCCCATGTACCTGTAATTTTACCAGCCATGTATATTATATCTAGGCCATAGCTCCCCAGAATGGACTAATTCGGGTTGGGAGCGTCAAAATAATTTGCTGCAAACTATACTTTATGCCGTTTACATTTACGTCATGTAATTTTGTGCACAGGCCTCGAGTATGGAGCGGGTGTAAGACACAGTGTTTGTTCCTAATTATACCTCACGTCGTCGTCGTCATGGAGAGGGTTTAGCCCAAGGTTTCTTAACCTGTGGTCCATGGACCCCTAAGTAATTGTTCCGTGGCGAGCCTACCTAAAATAATGGAACAGCAACTATCACACTAACTATTCATATGTAATTAAGCAAAGTTTAATCGCAAATAATATAAGCTAGTAAAAGCTAAACCTACTTTTTTTATGTTTTCAGAAAAGGTTCGTGGGTTCTTTGACAATTTGAGAGGGTTGAAGAAACCCTGGTTTAGGCTATAGTCCGCCATATTGAACTAATCCCGTAGTAATCTTCACCAGAATGGTAAAAACCTCAACAACCTGGCATTAAAATTTGACAGTGACATTTATTCGCATAATTAGCTACTGGGCTACTGCAGGCTACCTTAGTCGTCGCCCACATGAACATGCATTTATTCATACATAATTTACTATATTTAAAATACGTACTTTATTTAGGTAAATGTATCCATGTAATTTTGCAATAATTAAAGTTGTCAGTTGTAATAACATAATTATGTCTAATTATTTAATTACGAGCCACAATACCTATTGGTTTGTGTATGTTTTGTAAGTTGTCCTAAATCAATGAATAAATAATAAAGGTAAATAATGGTTCGTGAAAATTGTTTGTTGCAAACATTGACTTACAAATAAATGGACGGGTCTAATACAAAAACCACGAAAAAAATGTCCCAAGTCAACCTATTCGAAATTTAAATTGTAATGTCATCGCAGTATCGCGCTGTCAGTAGAACAAATGAAGACTAAAGCGGAGTGTCGCGCTCTGTATACGATTTTAGCGCCTTACAAGTGCGGACACTTTTTAGCGCGGACCCGACGTCCATATAATTGTAAGTCAATGGTTGCAAATTATACCTCACGTCGTTTACATTTACGTCATATAATTTTCGGCACGAGACTCGTTTAAGGAGAGGGTTTAGGCTATAGTCCGCCATATTGAAGTAATGCAGGTGTGAAAATTGTATGTTGCAAATTATTAACACGACGTAAGCGTCGTTTATATTTACGTCAAGTAATTTTAGGAAGTTTGCCAAGACGCCTTATTAGACGTAACTTTTTGTGACCTTTTAAAATCATATATATAACTTACATAATTAAATAGCGAAGTGACGTAAGCCTTCAAACAATGTTAATATCAAAGTGTCTTTTCGAGGAAAGCTTTACCAGAAAATCGCCTGCAGGTATTCCAGCACGTATGGCACGGCGTGATGATGAATTACATCACGACTAATTTATTACCCCCACCCTTTAACACCCCCCTACCTCCCGGCTTAGGATACTTTACTCGGAGACATGTCACAAGACGTTAGGCTAATTAAATTTTAATTAAACCAATGCTCTACCGCGAGAGCACGCCAAGGAAAATCAGTAGCTATTTACAAACATACTGCGTTATTTGCTACAGAAGTTTAACGGATAGTTTAGCCGCGGAGGGTAAGAGATGGGTTTTATACTGATTATGATGTTTGTAGAAATAAATACGTTGCACAAATCGGCTCTTACCTAAGGACAAATGGACCTGTTATAACTTTTTTCTTAAGCATGCTCGGAAATGTTTGCATTATTTCAAAAAACGAATACGGAAAGTTTTTTATTTATACATGGGGCGCACTATAAGTTTCCGGAAAGAATAAAAAAAAATGCTATTAAATGGTCAGAATTGAATTTATTGTTTCTCAAAATATTCTCCGTTAGCGTTAATGCACTTTTTCATACGAATGAACCAATTGTGAAAACATTTATGCCACTCCTCCGTGACAATCTCTGAAACATATTTTTCATTCTCACAGGTGATGAAAATCGTTGACCGCGTAACTGGTTCTTAATTTTTGGAAATAAATAAATGTTACAAGGTGCCAGGTCGAGACTGTAAGCGGGATGGCTCATAAGGTCAACGTTGTACACCTTCAAAAATTAATTTGTCTGTCTGGCCGTGTGAGAACTGGCATTATCGTGGTGCAAGACGATACGGCGTTTATGGTTATTTTTACGGAGTGTGTCAATAATTTCCGGCAAACAAATGGTCTGTACCAATTACTATTCACGGTACAATGATTCTCCAAAGCAAAAGTAGACAAGTGTCCAGTTCTTTTTAAAAAAAGAGGCAATCATCCGCTTAGAGGCACTTTGCACGCGCGCCACTTTGGTTTTTGGTTTGGTTTCGGCTCATCTCAAAAGTCCCCTAAGCTCGATTGCCGCTTTGTTTTGGGATTGTAACTATAAATTCATGTTTCGTCACCTGTTACTATATCTCACACCAAATTTGACGCCCCTTCGTTGAATCTGGTAAGCATGGCATTGCACCAAGTGACGCGATCCGTTTTTTGAGCCTCAGTCAAATTGTGTGGGATCCACCGATAGCACAGCTTTTTCACACCCAAATGTTTGTGTAGTATTGATTGTATGTAACTCATGCCTATGCCTAAAGATGCCCGAATCTCATGGTAGGTCACAAGCCTGTCTGTTTTGATCATACGGCGCACAGCATCAATGTTTTTGTTGTTGACAGCAGTGGACGGGCGACCATCACCAAATTCGTCACTGAGATTCACACGACTGCGTTTGATTCTGCAAACCAGCTATAAATAGTCGTCTTGCATGGTGCTTTATCGCCAAAAGCAGTTTAAAGCCGAGCGAAGCCGAAAGTCGCAAAAAATAATACTACGAAAATTTTCACGAGTTAAATCCATAATGATGTAGACAACCAATTTCTAAAATGACGCCACAATGTAAAAACAAGTGACAGTCAGATGAAACAAACTGCATTCTACAGCCAAAGAGTTCCATTTTCAAATGTTATAATTACTTTTTAAATATTGTTTATGTTAGTGGCCAGTTCCAGAAACTTATAGTGCGCCCTATGTAGACTGTGCGACTTCTTCCCGGCCAAGGCCTGCAAAGTAATAATGAATGAATGCTGGGAAGTAAGTGATTGTTGGACGAGTATGAGTTAGCAATTTCCGTTCCAGCCGAGGCTTATACTGTGCTTTTCTCAAAGAATGCAAGGAAATAATAGAATACTAAAGAGAAGTAGATGTATAATAGAAAAATTAAAAACTAATGTTCATTAAAAGTATATTTGACATAGTTTTTCCAGACACATTTAATAGTAATCTGCTGAACTTCTGATTATGGTTGAATGTGTATCCATTACTGTATTTTCATTATCGCTTTTCTTATTAAAACTTATTTTCGCGGCAAATGTAGAAAATAGGCCAATAAAACAGAAAAGGCTACCAAAGCGTCAAAAAATGAAAGGATTTAAATTACCGCTTTTTAAAAAAAAAGCGGTACAGGTATTTTTAATTCTCACAGTTACGAACACTTAGCAGTTATTGGCTGTATGAGTTATTCTTTTGCCTATTTACTTAGTAAGTAGATTTAAAAGTTTAGATCAGACCTTTGCGATCAGAGCCTTAAGGTTCTGAGTGGCACTGCAACGGTTATGGACAGGCGTGTAGCTTACTATTAGGCGCACGCCTTGTTCATCCCGTCACTTGATATTATTAAAAAAAAAATTAAACACAAACATATCAAATCTACATAATTCAATTCTAAACCACATATTAAATAACGTTACTTATTAATTTCATGAAGATAAAAGTTACATCTGCGCTCTATTCTTAGTAGTTAGTAACTAGTATAAAATAACAGTATTTCATACTAGTTACTAACTACTTACTAGGAGTAGAGTAGAACACCAATACAGCCCTATTTGTCTTATAACTAATGCGTTTACATTTCGGCCACTTTGGCACCGGTTACCTATCAGAAGTCCGAAATGACATTTTGTAGAATTATCGTTTGCTCGAATTTTGATAACTTCGAAAGTCATTTTGAGAGGAAAATGTTTTTTCTTTTAAACCTAACTTAACCGAACCTAATCGTGTCTTTGCGATAAACATTGGTAATGAAAATTCGAACACACGTTATTTCGGATGAAAAAAATTCGAGTTTGTGATAGGTTCTGATTGGCGGTTACCTATCAGAAGTCCGAAATGACATTTTCCAGAAACCTACCTAAGGTTTTATTGTCACCTAAAAATGACAATTACGCTGATTTAGTTTAACAATAAAACTGAAACTAAATAAAGTATTAAAAAAGTACTTGTGTTGGTATGGTATGGTATGGTGTGATGGACTGGTGTCCGCATCTTGACGTCCAAGCGCCTATTTTGGGTGTAGTGGGTCCTACTCGTGCCACCCGAGCTCTTCCAAGAAACTCAGCGCCCCCCTGGGCTTGCTGTAGATTTCGAGAAGCGACCTCGGCACTCCGATATCCTTTGCCCTGTAATTGTTTTTTTTATGAATAAGTAAGTGCGCATTTGACCTCCATCTCACCTTGAGGTCGACGATGTAGCATGCACACTTAAATAATGCCCTTTCACTCTCGCCTTGAAATGCCCAAGTTACAGCGTTCGGGGAACAAGTCTACAGGCAGGAAAACGTGGAAGATAAATTCTTCTGCGAATCTTTGGAATATCCACAGCATGGAACACCAGCCCACGATGGTGGAAAGGGGAAGGCGGAATTAAATCATGCAATTCCATTGCACACTCTCCGTAATATATCTTGTAGAATACCGATAAGCAGTGTGTGAGTGTGTGCGTTGTTATTACTATTACTACTATTACTTTACGACGGTGTTCAAGACTATGCAGCTTCGCCTCTACTCAATCGTTGTAGTAGGATGTACGCGGCCATTTCCTCCTTCTTCATGCACGCTCTGCATAAAGGGCTGTCCGTGATATGTTAGAGCAGCTGTTAGAATGCGTAGTCCTTTCCTTTATAGCTTAAAAAATTTACGAAATAGACTGGTGTAAAGCATGGGGAGGGCTTCCCTAACCTGTCTACAACCGTACCGGTGGTCCAAGTATAGTAGCTCTTGACCATTGGTAGGGGAGGGATACTATAGGTTGTGATCCTAATGCGTCCATCTCCAACCCTTGCCTCGCCAGTTCGTTTGCTGCATCGTTGCCACATGAGCTGCTGTGTCCTTTAATTCATTGTAGGGTTACATGACTTAGTTATAATCATAGCTACCCAGTGCTTGAAGTACTGACTTGCTGTCGGAGAGTACCTACTTGTGTTATGGAAATCGGAAACAACAACGGTACCGCAAACACCCAGACTCGAGACAATACAGTAAAGTTATCTCTACATGGGATCGAATCCAGGTGGTGACACTGTGAAAACCGGTGTGCAATCCACTTGACCATGAAGGTCTTCAAATTTCTGTAAAGAATATAGAAATAAATATTATACAAATAGATATTGTACAAATAGATATAAGCAATTTTAACGTTCCGTTCGGTTCGTAGCAAAATAGCTATATACAAACTGTTAAGTTACCATTGATGTACAATAAAACTTGTTCTATTTCAACTTTGAATAAACACAAAGCAAACTCATTCCCATTCTCACTTTAGTATCCATCTCATTTCCATTTTAAGAACAAAACTGAATGAAGTTCCAGAACATATTTCGAAACGCAAAACAAATTCGAAGTTCGAACATTCTGCATTTCCAAATGAGCTTAATCAAAATCGAAAACATCGTCCAAGTTTTGACAGTGTATCGCCATAGGTAACATAACGATCTCAGAATAAAAAGAAAACTTTGAACTTACTGCCGGCGTGTTTCATACGTAATGCGTATTGCAGGTTCTGGACCGACCCGTATAAAACCATTCACGAATGAATGTAATTCTGGATTTGAAGTCATAGGTGTACGTATGCCACTTCGAGAATTAGACTGTGGCATAATTGACATATACTTATATAAGCACTACATAGTATTATATTCTAAAATTGTAAATACATAGCAAACATTATAAAACATACATTCACAACAAACACAGAATGTTATACTAAAATAAATAAACACCAACTACAGAACACAACTATACTAAATTAATAAATTACAAACACTGGAGCCGCGCACTGCGATACAACACCAATAATTAGCGTCACTCACCTGCGCCGGCGCATTGAACCATCTTGCCGCATGTCAAACCAATCCAAATCACTCGCGGACGCGGAGCGTACGTCCTTTGCACTTATGTTTGGGACCGCCTACTTACGCCTTTTGGTTTAGAAATACCTAACGCATCGTTGTCTACACTAGTAATATTGTATACTTTTTTTTATAATACTAAGTGACGGAACGAACACGTCGTGCGCCTAGTGGTAAGCGACACGCCTGTCCCTAACAGTTGCAGTGCCACTCAGAGCTGTAAATCGCAAAGATCTAAGGGGCACTACCACTGCGCCCGTCACCCTGAGACATAAGTTGTCAAGTCTCATGTGTCTGTAATTTCTCCGGCACCTATATATATCCTTTACTCTGGAGTTATTCAGCATCCTTCTCGTAAGCAGTTATAAATTTGGACCTTAAAGTCTGCCAGGATAAATTCTCAAATTGAATTCTATGGACTTTGAATACTAGAGCCAGATCCGGCGCCCACATTAAAAACCATTTGGTCACCGAGGTCGTCGTAATATAAATAGTATTAATAATTAACTAAACAAAAGTCATTGTAAATGTACATTGTGTTTATATGAATAAAGAAGGGATACATAATGATGAACAATTACTTGGTTTTTTTTTTCAATAGAGATAAGTTTCATTGTGTCCACAACTTAATTAAAACGAGGAGCATGGTCGAAGAAGGTCGTTTAACTCTAACTTTAAAGGTATTCAAGTAGTATAGTTCGGTAAATTAAATTACAAATAGTTACGTCATAAACGTAGTACTAACGTTAAATCCGCGGTTTATCTCCCCTCCACAAACCGACGCAGATTAACAAGATTCCATTAAAATGATTATCGCGTGGAATTTCTCTAATCCATATTTTCGCTTATAGATTGGTCGATTGTTAATTTCATTGTTTCATTCTTACCTATTTAGGAAATTGTATTTTTCCGAAATTATAAGGCGCGTTAAATAAGTAGCGTTTTAAATAAGAAAAAGACATGTCAACATTTCGTCGGTTAAAACCAAAATCGAATTTTAAAAGAGGACGTAAATATTTTAAAGCAGTCATTAAAACCTAAAACACCCTCCCTTAAATAATTTTTCGAAATGGCGTTTTTGTCCTTCTTACAAAACCCCGACGATGTATTAATAAGCAATGCTTTAATTGTTTGCTGAATTATGTAAGTATTTCCAGGTTTTTAATGTAATTTGGGATGTGGTTATAAATTCTAATCAACGTGGTGTGGGTGCCAGACGAAACTAATTTCATTTGAAGAAAGGTATTCTAAGCTTGTTTAAGTTTCTGTTATTTCGTTTATCACTCGTTAGAAGTGAATAAAACTGTGGACGCATCCTAACGAATTTACATTAACCGAGAATGTAGAGAGATATAATTGTCAATGTTTGATATTTAACAATACAGTAGAAAGTATTTGTTATTTGCCTTATTTTTGCCTCTACTTCTTGTCTTTGGTGCCTATACCCCCTTTACACAGTCACTTTATCGCGCGTGATCAGAGGGTACAGAAAGCCTGCATGCGCGCGATTACCGGTCTGAATTTTTTTAAGCTAACGTTCTTTCGCGCGCGATAATACTTGTTCGTTTTTTTTACAACAGAAAGAGCGTCCGTGTAAGGCCTTATTCAGAGTGGCAGCGGGCGCGGGTGCGAGTAATTCAAATGTACGTATGACGCTCGTTGCGTTCGCTGTGGCCGTTTGGGTATATATTGGCTCGGTCCGCCCGTACCTATCACAGTGCTTGATCTAGCGTCTAGCGTCTGTTTACGATTTCGACGTGTGGATCCACCCGCTCGTAGTCGCTTCGACACTGTGAAATGGAAGCCGCCAAGACCCGCACGCCCGCACCCATCGCCGCGCCCGCGCCTGCACTATGAATGAACCTTAAAAGTTAATAGCGCATCTAAGAACAATATTGTTGGCGCGTGTTGGAGTGCACTCGCGCGGTCATTCCCTTTTCAATCCAACGTCTTTACACGCGCGCTCAATCGCGTACGATTGCTGTATCACGCACGATAGAATGTCTACGTAAGGCCCGCTAATTTTGTCAAATCTATCAAGGGTGCCACCACATCTTGATCTAAATGATCATTAATATGTCTCAGTGGACCAACAGTTTGCACTGTGGACACTGTATGAGGAGGTCTCGGGTTTGATTCCCGGTAAGTTTAATACCGTAGAGATCGAAATGTGAAAGAGGTCATCTAGGGAAAGGTACTATCATCTTACCTATTTCTGCCGCCAAGCAGTAATGTTAGCATTACTTCTTCTTTTCTTTCGTATCACTCTTGACAGAGTGGTCGTGGTCATCACGGAGTACATTTGTTAACGGCTGATGTGGCTTGCTTCATGACATCTCGCCATCTCTCTCTGATAGCGGACTCCCTCGTGCACTCATGTAAAATGCCGCCCACTGCAGATTTTATTTGATCGTTCCATCGAATGGGTGACCTTCCGCGCAGTCTAGTGTCCTCCACTCTACCTTGCACAACAAGACGCTCTATGGAGTCAAAATTCCGTCTTGAGACGTCACTGAAGAATTTTAGGTTACGAGTTTGCACAACAGTAGACAGACGCTGCTTGATGCCGAGTTCTTGGAATATGGAGGCTTTTGAACGTAAGTCGGTCCACGATACCCCGAGCATTCTTCTCCAGCACACACATTTCCAGAGCGTCTATCTTCTTCTTCTCGATTTAACGGAGCGCCCATGTCTCTGCAACGTACAGAAATATGGGGAAAACTAATGTTCAGACCACCCGGATTTTCGAGGCCTTGGTAATGTTTCTATTCCCCCATATTTTCTTCAGTTTATCCATTGCTGTTCTAGATACTGCCATACGTATTTTCACTTCGTTTGCATTACTACGTTCCGGCTTAGAAGGGTAAGAGTGCTGGTGAAATTACAGGCACATGGGACTTGCCAACTTATATCTCAAAGTGACGGGCGCAGTGGCAATGTCCGTCAGATCTTCGAGATTTAAAGTTCGGAGCGGTACTGCAACTGCTACGCTTACGACTAAGCCCACAACTTCTTAACGTAACCTGGTATCATGGACAAAAGTTGTTTTTACTAAGCAGTAGCTCCTTGTGAAAGAGTTCGTCTATGGAAATACTGCCACCTTATCTATTTCTGCCGCCAAGCAGTAGCGTGACCATTACTGAGTTCCAGTTTTAACAGGTAAGAGTGCTGGTGAAATTACAGACACATGAAACTCGTCAATTTGTGTCTCGAGGTGACAGTGCAATGCCCCTCAAATTTTTGAGATTTAAAGTTCTGCCGCTGCTATGGACAGGCGTGTCGCATACCACCAGACATACGACTTGTCACTTAGTATCATAAAAAATGTTTTTACTAACATGATACTCAATATATAATTCACAGAAACCTGAATAGGTGTATTTAGAATTACAGAACTGGAGTCATTGTGTTTACCAACTAACTCAGTCTGTAACTCTATGGTCAGAATACTGCTTGGCGGCAGAACTAGGTAAGATGGCAGTAATTCCCTGAATGAACTCTTCCACAAAAAGCTCTACTGCTATTATAATAGAGGATAATAAAGGTGACAATTTCGTGTGTAATTTCTTACTTATGGAATAATGATAATTTTGATTTTTAATCGCGTGAAAACATGGTAAAAACCTACGTTTTCTAAATTTCATATTTCGGAGCTTTCGAGTTTCACGGACGGATTTTTTATTTCTGCCTCCGTAGCCGAACGGTTGTCATGCTGGACTGCCACGCAGAGGTCCCGGGTTCGATTTCCGGGCCGGGAGAAATATTTGTATACCCTATATCTTTTTCATAACCTTTTTATATGAACATTTTTAGTTTGATTTATTACACTAAAACATATTTACATTACAGTTACACATAAATATATTCAAATCTGCACATATACTTGCATATTGAATAGGTACTTTAGATGCACTATTTACACTTTATTACATTTATTATTTTAAATAACACTTTCCGTTCTAGTCGTTTATTAGTTCTTTCATTACAAATAACGATTTAGTACTTCTCATTGGTTCTGACTGAAAACCTGCGCCTTAGGGAAATTTATGTTGTTTTCAATCTGTATTGTAGTATCTGTAGTGCTTATCTATCTACATTTATTTCTCTCGTGAGTTTGGGTGTAATTTTATTTATTTATTTAAACACTTTATTGTACCACAAAGTAACTTAAAAACTTTCAGAAACAATTTAAATATTTGTGTACAAAGGCGAGCTTATCCCATAAAGAGATTTCTGCCAACTGACCTTTGAAAATCTGAGAGGAAAGTTGGTTTTTGGGGTGGCACTAAAAATAGATAAGTAAAGAAATGGAATATACTATACTCAATAAATACACTGATAAATTTAATAAATCAAATGTACATACGAATACATATATATTAAGTAGTAGTTTGTGGTTGTCTATGTGTATGTCCATGACTAGCGCGTTACAGGGTTTCTCTAGTGCGGGGCTATGAGTGTGTACGTTATTATTATTATTATCATATATTTTTTTATTTTTAAAAGAAGCCCCTAGGAGCTCTACTGTTATAAAAACTTGTAATTGTTTCTTTCACAGTTCATATTTTACAACGATATCGAAAGCAGTTACCTATGAACCGTAGTAATTATTTTGATAAGAAACCCGCTCTTCTATAACTGACTTTATTAGCAATAGAGCTCCTTTTGAAAGAGTTAGTCCAGGGTAGTACTCCCACCCTTACCTATTACCTATTTCATATAATGTTACCATTTTTGTGTTCCAGTTTAGAAGAATAAGGGTGCTGGTGAAATTACAGGCACAAGGGACTTGTTAACTTATGTCTCAAGGTGACAGGCGTAGTGACAGTGCCTCTCAGATCTTTACTATTTAAAGCTCTGGGTGGCACGGCAACTGTTATGGACAGGTTACCGTCAACAGCACACCCCACCACAGGACAGCTTACCATCAGGCGCACGACTTATTCGTCCCGTGAATTGATATTATAAAAAAAAGCTGAAAAATAATCTCTTTACAGGGTACTAAAAAACCGACCTCAAAATTCGTGGAATTATGTCTATTTGCCAAGTTTTATTGACATCGATTACCGGAAACTGCGCGAAACCTGATTCATCCCTTAGTAGTTTGCCACTCTTAGAAGTGAATATTTTCTTCAAATTTAAATGGGACCAATATAGAGGTAACCTCTTTCCACCAAAAAAAAGAATTATCAAAATCGGTTCACAGGTCACTCCAGCGAGTTATCGCGTAACGTACATACAAAACAAAACAAAATAGAGTCAATTTCAGAACCTCCTCCTTTTTTTAAAGTCGGTTTAAAAAAACCACTGATTGCTCATTGTCGAGATTAACCGTGCGGTGACGGATTAGAATACAATTCACCGCCCCTCTCTTCCCGTGGGTGTCGTAAGAGGCGACTAAGGGATATTAAGCTACCAGCTGCTCCACTGGTGGTAGGGCTTGAAAACCCGCCTGGTTAGTGACCACCGTGCGCATGATGGAAAACCCGCCAAGTGTTCGCTAGTCGGATGCGTTCCGGGATCAGTCAGCGTACAACCAGAGCCCGAGGCAACGCTGCCGCGACATTTGTGGTCTGTGGAGGCTTCCGCCGAACCAGTGCCAGGACAACTGCATTGACCCGCCGGCCAGGGAGACCCGTAGAAACGGTTATTCCGCTGGCCGCCCGCGGTACAGTACAGGGGCCCAAGCGTGCTTAACCAGCTCGTGAGGCTGCCTCACCATGCCGCGCATAATCTCGGTGTGGTTCGTCGTGCCGGTTGGTGACCGGGAGGTGGGGTCCCGGCGGCCATTCCCGGGGGGGTTCGGGGGCCCTTCCGTCCGGCGGATCAGCGCAACTTGTCTGTAGGCAAGTCTCTGGGGAAGCAGGCCCCGCGATTTGACCGCTTGTGTCGCGGCAGTGTTTTCTCGCTTCACGCCTCTTTTTCCCTCCAACATGTTAGCGCAAAGTACAAATTTCGGTCGTACAGCGGTGCACACCCCCACCACTAAAGCGCTCTTTAAGGTGGAGTTCACGAACATTCGAGGACTCCACAGTAACATCCACGCCGTCCACCAACATCTTGAGACGGCTCGACCGGAAATGCTGTTCCTTATGGAGACGCAAATACTCTGCCCGGCTGACAGCAGCTACTTGAATTACCCTGGCTATATGCTTGAAGAGTCCTTCAAAGCGAAAGCTGGGGTCTGCTTGTTTGTCCGGGCAGATGTTTGCTGTCGCCGTCTGCGTCATTTGGAGGACCCCTCCTTCTCCATCCTTGGGGTACATGTTGACCTGGGCAGTCATTGCCGTGTCTACATTTGCCTCTACAGATCCCACCACGGCGACATGGAGACAACTCGTCTCATAGACCACCTTACTCGGGCGGCAGACGACGCGCAGGCGCAGTTTCCTACAGCGGAATTGGTGTTTTTAGGGGACTTCAATGCTCACCACGAGTCGTGGTTAAGTTCCTCTAAAACTGACCATGCTGGAAGAACTGCCCACACATTCGCTCTCACACACGGTTTAACCCAACTGGTAAACCAGCCCACCCGGATTCCAGATAGGGTTGGTGACGCGCCCTCTTTGTTGGACCTTCTGCTGACGTCTCGCCCGGCTGGATATCGGGTGGAGGTCCAAGCCCCTCTGGGTACTTCGGATCACTGCTTGATATCCACTAAAGTGGCAACGTTACTGCCACCACCACCTACTGTGGCTAAACGCCGCATTTGGCATTATGCGTCGGCAGATTGGGACGGTATGCGGGACTATTTTGCATCCGTTCCTTGGCGGCAGCGCTGTTTTAGTGAGGTGGATCCAACAGCTAGCGCGACTGCCGTTGCGGATGAGATCTTAATCGGGATGGAATACTACATCCCGCATTCGGATCTCGTCAGTAAAGGGAGGCGCAACCGCTGGTTCAACCGCGAGTGTGCTGTGGCTGTTGAGAACAAACAGACTGCATACCGCGCTTGGATCAGGGGTCTAGCTTCAGACGATCCCAATACGAACTCACTTAAAACAGCCTACAATAATGCCACCAGGTCTTGCAAAAGAGCGTACATCAGAGCGGATGCTCAGCGCGTCGCACGAGTTGGCCAAGAACTCCTGACGCATCCCACTGGTAGTCGGAGTTACTGGCGTCTGGCCAGAGCCGTTGCGTCGAACTTCTGCCAGCCCTCACTGCCCCCGCTGAGATATTCTGACGGCAATCTAGCCCACAAGCCGCAAGATAAAGCCGACCTCTTGGCAAATCTGTTTGCGGCTAACTCCTGTCTCGACGACTGTAACGCACAGCCACCAACTCTACCTCACTGTGGCTACACGATGTCTGATATTCGTATCAGACAATGCGATGTGCGTACGCAGCTGCAGTCTCTCGACGTCCGGAAAGCTAGTGGTCCTGATGGTATCCCAGCGATTGTACTTAGGAGCTGCGCAGCTGAGTTGACCCCCGTGCTAACGCGACTGTATCGTCTGTCACTCTCTTCAGGTCGTGTGCCGGACTCTTGGAGAGAGGCTAATGTGCAACCAGTTCCCAAAAAAGGCGACCGATCAGACCCGCATAATTACCGTCCCATAGCCATTACTTCCATAATATGCAAGGTTTTAGAGCGGATCCTTAACAAACAACTGACCCAATACCTAGAAGATCACTCCATAATTAATGATCGGCAGTATGGGTTTCGTCCGAAACGATCAACGGGTGACCTTCTAGCGTACTTATCGCATATTTGGGGTGAGGCTATAGACAAACGTGGCGAGTCGTTGGCTGTTAGCCTCGATATAGCCAAAGCGTTCGATCGGGTCTGGCACAAAGCTCTTCTCTCCAAGCTCCCGGCGTACGGTTTGCCAGCCCAGTTATGCAGCTGGATTGCCGATTTCCTTCGTGAGCGGAGAATTCGCGTCGTTTCTGACGGCAGCATTTCGAGGTTCGTGAATGTGAACGCCGGCGTACCGCAGGGATCCGTCCTATCTCCCACGCTTTTCCTTCTGCATATCAATGATATGCTTCCACTTGGGAATATTCATTGTTATGCAGATGATAGCTCTGTTCATGGGGGATATCACGGATTCCCCGCAGCTGGGCGCGCCGATACTGACAGAGAGCGATCTGATCTTGTCGTTGAGCTCAATAGGATATTGGACCTCATATCTGCATGGGGATCCAGTAATCTTGTTGAGTTCAACGCCAAGAAAACACAGGTTTGCGCGTTAACAACAAAATTGTCGCCGTTCCTTCCCATGCCTTCTCTGATGAGCACAGCACTTTCACCTCAGAGCAGTTTTACCTTGCTCGGTATGGAAATCTGCTGTGATTTGAATCCAAGGAGCTACATCGAATCTGTGATCAAAACAGCCTCACGGAAACTCGGAGTCCTGAACAAGGTGCGACGTTTTTTCACGCCGGACCAGTTATGCCTGCTGTACAAAACACAGGTCCGGTCTTGCGTTGAGTATTGTTCGCACTTGTGGGACGGCTCCGCCAAGTACTTACTCGATGCCTTGGATAAATTACAGCGTCGTGCTACTCGAATCATTGGCGACGAAGAGGTCTCATCACGCCTTGAACCTCTGCAACTGCGTAGAGATGTTGCATCGCTTAGCGCCTTTTACCGCATGTACCATGGTGAGTGCTCTGAAGAGCTGTTCAACCTCATCCCCCCTTCCCCGTTCCTGCTCAGAAGCACGCGTGCTGGCCTTCGTAGTCACCGTTTCACTACCTGCCGCATTCCATCGCGTACTAAAAGGTTCGGTGGCTCCTTTCTCTGCCGCACGGTTGACAAATGGAACTCCCTTCCGGCACATGTCTTCCCTCCCTCTTATAATATGGGGTCCTTCAAACGAGGCGTGAAGAGGCATATTGTAGGCAGGCAGGGTGGAGGTGGCTAGTGCAGCGAGGGTCCCATCGCTGCACTAGGTTCCTTCGCGTTTGGATACCACTTTCCACTTAACATCAGGTGGAGTGGAGTCATTTGCCTGTCATGTATAAAAAAAAAAAAAAAAAAAAAACATTTCAATGAGATTATTTTATGTAAGCGAATGATTTTGTAGTAGTAATTTTTACTGTTGTAAGGTATAACTACACACTCCGCACTTGGGAAATCCTATGTCGCCGTTGGTTTGTTTGAAAAAACAAAAATACGCTATTTAACGAGTTCTTAGGTTTTCGCGATTGTTACACATATTGTTACAAATGAAACTACTTTTCCGGATTTAAATCGCGTATATTTGTTTTTTCAAACAAACCGACGTTTCGGACCCTTTACAGGTCTCATGGTCCAATCCCAAACAGACATAAGACTGCAGTACTAATTAATATGTTTTAGTTTATTCTAATTTCTATTAATAATTAATAATAAATTGAACTTAATAAAAATTCATTCGATAAAATAATTTGTAAAACTTAATATAGCGTAAATTGGAATGTTTACTTTGTAAAATTAAAAATAAGGTATTTATTTAATAACTATTGTAACTATAGTGAAAACATAGGGTGGTTTGCATCAATATTCGACATAACTGGTTGAAGACTGTACCACCTAAGTCAATCGTGACCATGGGACCTGTAAAGGGCCCGAAACGTCGATTTGTTTGAAAAAACATATATACGCGATTTAAATCCGGAAAAATAGTTTCATTACGCTATTTAAATTCGGAAAAATAGTTCCATTTCCTATGTGTAACGATCGCGAAAACCTAAGAACTCGAAAAGAATATTATGTCAGAATTATTTCTATGTTACGACAAAACCGTATAGGTATAAGTATTTGTGCTTCTCTGGCAGGCTACTCTATCTGCAACTGTCGTGCACTGGTTCCCTATCCCGTGAAGATATTAGGCCATTGTCAATCCTGCTTGATTCAAATTGACATCATACATCTTCGAAAGGCACTAAATCTTCGACAAGCATGTTCTCAGAGAAACATCATCCTCTGCAAAAATTTATATGAAATACTTTCACGCACGTACCATAAAATCATACAAGTTTCTTCCAAAATACATAACCCCACATACAAGTTACATAAACGCCATATAACGCGTTATTTATACTCCCCAGGAGTCGCGAAAGTAGAGACTCGCGGAGGGTGGCTTCCACTCCCCCACGGGTGGTGTAAGGGGGTGAGGGTGCCACCTGAGACACCGTCAAGACGAGGCACTCAAAATTTCGCTTACATAAAGGGATGCGAAGCATTAATTAGTTTTACTGGATAAGTTTATACTTTGATGCGCGTGGAAGATTATTCTGAATATTGCTAAGCGCCCTTATATATCCATAATATATACATTAATGTCTTACATAGATTTATGTTTATAGAATTAATTAGGCTAAACACGCATTATGATACGTGAAATACGCCAAGATATGCGGTAAGAACTCCGAAAACTAGTAATTTAGTTTTTCTATTCAATTTCATAAGCCATATCACAAAGGCGGTCTTTTTAGTTTTGAATAAAAATTATATTGTCTGTGGTACTCGCTACTGAACTGGAAAAAATTATTAACGCTCTGTACACAGAACTATAACGAATTTCAAAAAAAGAACTTCGTATTTTTGCTGATTAGAATATCGATTAGGACGCTATAATGACTCCTGATTGGTTAAATTGGCCTAATAATTTTTATGAAAAAAACTATTGGTTAAAAATATATGCGGTACTTGGCTAGTTCTATTCTATCTCTGGTTTTTTGTTTTGTAGCGTTTGTATAGCTTTCGTCTAAATATATGAAGAGGCTGCATGGTCAAACCTTTGCCTTTGGGTTAAAATTTATTTAAAATGCGTTTATTGTTATGGATTGTAAACAAAACATACATTAAATATTGGTTCTGCTTCATTATTTTATTTACTCGTAAAAAAGTATTGTATGCAATCATCACATAATTAGGTTTTAAAATCTCGCACCTATCAGTTACGCCACTCGACTAAGCCTCGTGACCTAAACACTGTGCTCGGCTTTAAGAACCCTCATTATGCAACGATTGCATAAAATGCTATTATTGTACTTACTTAAAAAGTCTAGGTATAAATCACTCTAAGAAAACAAAGGTACTATCCATTGGTAAAGGTACTATGAGTGAGGTTGAAGCCCTTACCAGTCTCAAAACAGTTTTATTTGCAAGCGGAGATCTAGGTCCCGGCTCTAAATGTTGACCTATTTTATGTCAAAATTGTTTTTGTTTGTTTATAATAAATATATGTTTTTATTTTTTATTTTATTTAAAACTGGTACAACTACAGATAACAGGCAACAAACAACACTTAGAACCATTTACATAATATGTAACATTATGAATCTGACGCCCAATAAACGGAAAAATATGAAAGAAAATGTGAATAGTATTTTTTTAAAGTAGAGTTATCACTTTTTTGCTGATCTAGTATTTAAACGATATTGTTTGCCTGTGACAAGCGAACTGCAAGTGACCGCTACAGATCGCTGCTACCTGCACAAAAATAAGCTTTAAGGTGGTAAAGCATCAACTTTACTAATAATACATAGCAAATTCTGCAATACAAGTCATTTTCCATTATACGCTTAAGTACTACTAAGTTGGAGAATACATTTCTTAGGCAAGCCGATGGGACTCATTATACAAACCCTTCGCCACTGATGTAGAAACTGTAAGTTTTCTCAGATTTAAACACAATGTAAATGACTTAACGCACAATTTCGAATAAAGAGTCCTGCGACATTATACATCTATAAGCGTAGCGCACGTTAAATAAAACTTTATGGGGTCTAATGTAAGAAGAACGCCATCGTGATTTGAAATACAGGGTTACTGTTCCAATTCTCTTTTTTCCTTATAAAAAAAAAACTTCCTTTGTAACCCTCAGCTTACATCGCGATTATTTTCTTTTTAAAGCGTATATATTATTTTTTATTTTTTAAGAATAATTAAATATTCATATTATACATTACAAATGGGCAAAAAAATAACCATGGACAGGACCATATAATAAGAGGACCAGGGGTAGACTAAAAGAGAGACGAAAGGACGGAAGATAGACAGACGAAATAAACAAAGCAGTTGGCAAAGACCGAAGACCAAGGCGAAACACAGAAAACTATGGAGTAATATTTAGAAGGCCTTTACTCGAAGAGAGATCCCTAATAATAATTAATTATTATTCTTAAAATATACTTCATTCAATTTATATTTCGTCTGCTTAAATGTAAAACCACATAAGTGACATTCCACAAATCCAAAAAAAATCTCCAAATTATGTACTTATTTTAAGAAAATCATCATCTTTCTGCAGATAAAACCATTTATTGAGTTTATAGCTTTTTGTTATTGAGTTTCACCTGCAGAAAGATAGTGAGTTTCTTACCATAGCTATATAAAGACTTTCTGTAGAAATGTCACTTATGTTGTTTTACCTTTAAACAGACGATTTCATTATAGTTATTTCTATTATTGTCAAATTAGCGAATGTATGTATTACTTAAAATTTATGATGGAGTAAATGAGGCTTAATTATTAAGTATTATATACATTTAGTTTCAACAAATTGTTAAAACGGCGGAGTTACCGGTAGCTCAAAAGAATGGAGTACTCTACTCTGTACTGTCTGTGTTTCCTGGAAAGTAAAATCTGGGGCTGTTCAAGGCTAGAGTGAATAGGCATTTTTTAGGAAAACGCGTACCATCATCGGTCACATCGTCGCTTACCATCAGGTGAGATTGTAGCCAAGCGTGTGTCTATTATTTATAAAAACTCTGTGGGCGTTAGATGAGAAAGTCTCTGGTTCGATTTCCAGTACGACCGATTTGCGAAACTAACATTTCTGAATTGGTTGGAGTCTGAGTGTTCTAGGTAGTGATTCAGAGTTAATTAAATTGCTCTAATATTTATAGTACAGAGAATTCCCTAGTTTGAGTCCACGTATTTGGTGTTTGTGTAATGTGACCATAATTTATGCCTGGCAGAGCGGGACGCCAGTAAAGAAAGATGGCAATGCTGACCCAAAATCAACGAAGTGCCGCTCATGAACTTTGCGAGAGTGATTTTATATTTTAGTCTCTGCCTAGTTATCAATATGTTTTTGTATATTTTTAAAAGTCAGTAATAAAGAAATTATAAAACAATATATTATAGAATAAATGCAAGAATACAACGCAATTTATTTAGTTTGACCATAGATTATACCTAATCTACGACGTACTTTTTATTTTAAGCATGATTGAATGTTTACCAACCTAAAGTATTGGTTATTTTATAGTACACATATAAAACATTTACACTGTCAAATACCTAATCAAATAATTAATTAAACAGTAATGATAGAAAATAAAAAATAAAAGACAATATGACAAAAATCTTTAGACAATATTTAAGTGAGACATAAGAAAGTTAGCAAAGGAACGTTTTGACAAGGCCAATGTCAATGTCAAATTGAGATTCAGAACAGTGTGACCATTTGTTGCAGATTTCTGCCATTTGGGCAGATTTAATATTTATTAATTTTCATTGCAGCAGAACATATTAACGTTGTATTAAATGTGACAGAGCTTAACAGATTTGGGAACATACAGCAAGTTCTTTATTATTTTTGGGAACAAACTGAAAACTTGTTGTTTTCTACTACTGCGAACAAACATTATGAATCGAAATACAGGACAATCTTATAAACATAACCTATATCAACTTTATAATCCCAGCTTCTACAGGCTGTACTCAACTAGCTTTTTTGATGCAATGATAATGAATCACAGGTATTGATAGGTCTCTTTAATACACGTCGTCAAAAACACTGAGTCACAAAATGCACGGGATGTCGCCATTCTTCTTTACTGTTATTTTAAAAACAAAACATGTTTTTGACAGTTACGAAATGTGTACTGATTAAAAAATAAATAAAAAAGAACTATCTTGTGTAATCTGGTGGGCTGGGTTTTAAATATTTTTCGGGTGCGTAAATTTGCTTTAATATGTCAGGTTTATTTTAAATTTTTTATTGAATTGATATTCAATTATTTTTGTGGAATTACTCCACTAGTTTGTTATAATTATTAATACAAAGATCGAACTCTCAAAAAAAATTCCTTCGATCCGGTCGGATTCGAACCAACGTCTTCTAGCATACTTTGCCAGAGATTGTGAGGTCCGCTGGTTCGTTCCGTGGCTTAGTTGGTATAGCGTCTGGCACGGTATGCTAGAAGATGTCAGGTTTAATTTTTAAATCCGTTCCACGGCAACCCGGTACATCACGCCACCAATCATTTCCGCCAAAAACAATGCACGCGCAGCTGTAGCAACGCAAAACTAAAAAGAGCGTGACGCTTTCGCGCCATTTTTAAAAATTTATTGTCACGTGTGTTCTATTTTCTCAAAACCGGACATTTTTAGGTATTTTGGGGGCAGCGGGACACGAACTTAAAAGCGGGACAGTCCCATTCAAACGGTACGTACGGTACACAAATATAACGTTATATTTGTGTAGCACATTATTATTATTAATCTAATAAGAGGATGAAGTGACACTATGCTTGCTCGTCTTTAACACCAGCTATTGCCCTCAAGATTGGCATCTGGCTGAGAAACTCGGCCTTCCATTTGTATTAATGTTCATTGGTTAATTTAGGTACAGGCATAGACAGATATAGACGAATAAAATGTCTATATAATGGGTGATTAAGTAGACATTTTAAAAATTGGACATTCCCAAATGTGGTCGTTTTTACTAAGTCGGATTGATAATAAGAAGTGGATATGCCTAAAACTGGTCGTCTTAAAAAGTCCTCATTATTCATTACCGATTATTAAGAAGCGGACATTTTAAAAATTGTATATTACCAAAAGTGGTCGTTTTAAAGTCATCACTATATGATGTGGATAGGTAAGCTCAAAAGTGGTCGTCTTAAGAAGTCGTGTTAAAAGAAGTGGACATTAGTACTCGTAAAAGTAGATATTTTTAAAAGCGGTCGCCTTAACATGTCATCATTGTAAGAAATAGACATTTGTAAATTTTGATACAACCAAAAGTGGCCGTTTTGAGAAATTGTCTTTAAAAGAAATAGACTTTCTCAAAAGGGGTCGTTTTGAGAAGCCCTCATTATAAAAAATGATGATTGATTTTTTTTATTAAAAATTAAGTTACGGGACGAACAAGTCCATGAACAAAACCTGGAAAACGTGGGAAGGGGTCGACCCTCATTACGCCAGCGTGGCAGATTAAACCCTTTTTTTTTTTGTGGCAGATTAAACCCTAAACACTTTTCTTAACCTTGATTGTGATATCGTTTCCCATTACAGTGAAAGTCAAACTCACATAATCATTTATTCTATGGGTAAAATTTGTACACTTGCAAACGTCAGTTTTTAACCGACTTCAAAAAAAAGTTTCTCAATTCGATTGTACGTTTTTTCTTTTTTTTGTATGTATGTTACGCGATAACTCATAATTTGTGAACCGATTTGATGATTCTTTTTCTTGGAAAGAGGGTACCTCAAATGTCCCATACAAATTTGAAGAAAATATTGCACCTCTAAGGGTGGCAAAGTAGGGGATGAATGACTTGTGAGGTTTTGAGCATTTCTAGATAGGGCTCTTTTCAAATATACTAATTTTTTTTTTATAATACCAAGTGAAGGGACGAACAGGTCGAGCGCGTGATGATAAGTTAAAGTCAAATAATTTTTATTTCATAAGTAAGCAAATTACGCTTGACGTAAGGCAGATTCCCCTGAGAAGAATGAGCATTAAACTCTAGGGAGTGCTCTTTATAAATATACATTTGAATACATTTATCATTACAATATTTAATTTAAACATCTTAGATCAAGAATACCTACCTGAAAGAGCTACACGGGTCACTACCTAGGATTTTTGTCATCCTAGTACACAGAAGTTGTATAATAACCTTTAGTATAAAGCTTTTGTATAATATTTTTGTTTCACAATAGTTTTAAGCCTCGTAAATGGAAAATTTTGAATATCAATCGGAATCTTATTATAGAAGTGTATATACATTGCCCCTTAAATGAATTAGAGACATTGTGAAGACAACTCCAACAACAACAACAACTTCGTCAAGAACAGCTCGTTTATCTTTATTCCTCGTATTAAAGTTATGTCTGTCATTAATTTTTATAAAAAAAAAAGTTAAGCGTCACGTCCTCTATCCGTATAATTAGTACTTTTACATGAAACACAGGTGTCTCCTAGTTCAGGTACATTTTTTCTTATAACATCGAGTGACGAGACGATCAAGTCATGCGACTAATTTTAAGCTACGCGCCTGTCCGTAACAGTTACAGCGCCACTCAGAGCTTAAAATTGCAAAGATTTGAGGGGCACTACCACTACGCCCGTCACCCTGAGATATAAGTTGACAACTCCCATGTGCCTGTAATTTCACCAGCACCCTTACTTACCCTTCAAAACCGGAAAACAGTAATGCTAGCATTACTGTTTGCCTGACGTACTACTGGTGACCTAAAACACAGGGTATCCCTAGTTTAGGTTCCAGCCTCTATAAATTTTCCAATATACACTACTATTATTACGTTTAACTAACTGCTACTAAACTACTAGTACTTAAAATTTAACCGCAACACGCCAAGGATCAACAGTGAAAATCTAACTTGACAGCCCATATGTTACAATTATAAATTTGCAAGTACACATCCAAAGACAATACATGTGATACCAAATAAAGCACACACATAGTTCTGAACACAAATCTCACAGCGCCATTTCCAAGTTTTCCTCTTTGTAACACCACGAAGATGTCCCCCCAACCTCCACTTTCCACCCCCCTCGCGCCTAAAACATATATTTCAAATTAATACAGGCAAAATCCCCCGCCTTGTGGCACCGCGAAGTTGAAGGCACGTAGGTACTTCCGTGCCAACTAGCGGGGGAATGAAATTCATTTTGAATACAGGGTTGGGACGTTGCTATCGAAGCAAAGCAGACAGGAAATAGAAAAATAACACCTAAATTAACTATTCTAGAAGCACATTTAGCGAAATTAGCTTGATTGATGGAAGAGTAATAAGGAAATTTATTTTTACCTCACTAGCTCGGAAAGGCTTTCTTTCTCATTTAGAATTCTGCGTGCAAAAGCGTTGTTTCCACGCTAGCGCGGAAAAGGTTTTTGGGATTCGACTTGATGATGGATTGTGGTGCACCTAACTTTTTCTACAGATGAAAACAATCTGATTTCTTGGAGTTCAACCGTTTTTCTTTCATGTACCATTTTCCTCGTGTTTCGCTCGGCAGCGAAGTTGTTTTGTGTCTCGTGGCTTGAAATTCTCGCTACGCTCACTTAACTCTATTTTACTCGCTTCGCTCGTGGTTCAATCTTAGGGTCGTATTCCAGAACTCTACTCAATGCTCAAATCAGGATTTGAGTATGATTTAAAGCACTCGAAATCATACTCAAGGCCTTGCCATTAAGGTTATTATTATTATTATTACATGTGCTTAGTTGGCATAGCGTCTGCCACGGTAAGCTAGAAGACGTCGGTTCGAATCCGGCCGGATCGAAGGAATTTTTACTGAGTGTTCGATCTTTGTATTAATAATTATAACAAACTAGTGGAGTAATTTAACAAAATATAATTGAATATCAATTCAATAAAAATTTTAGGTAGATAAATACTTTTTTTTGTATTGTAACATTATGCTATAGTCGCCTACAAACACAAGAATGGTAATGGGGCTGCTCCGCTTTTGCATTGCGTCTACCATGTTTGCAGAGGTGCGGTTTGAAAGGAAAAAAAGGCCTTATTGCTTAGCAGACTCAGAAGCAACATCAACACCATTTTACAGGTTATACTTGATAGTTAATATCCTGATGGGTCCTGATCGAATAGTCTTCAATAGTCAAGAGTGTATTAGATCAAGATGCGAGTACGAGATAATGGAAAGCCCGTTTTTGTAATTTTATTTCTTTCTTTTTGTGTAACTTTTTGAACTTTTTTATTATTACCACCTAGTCTTTAAATTATTTTTGTGAGTATACTAAACATCATTGGACCCTCAAAAATGTAGTTTTAGGAATGAATAATTATATTATTATTATTATAAATACGTCTCACAAAAATAGAACTCAACACGTAAATAGCTCGTGTCTCAAATTACGAATTGTTAATATAGTAATACGTGTTACGTACGCCTCATATACATCTAAATATAAAACACAGTATCTACTGCGTATAGGAAAGCTACAGGGTGTCACTAAAAATAATCCAATTTTTGTATACTACGTACGTAATTTAATGATTTCCTAGTTCACAATCTACTTCGCAAAATTAAAAAAAATCTAGAAATTTCTTCGTCATTCTCTTTCCATTTTCGAGACTTGACATAAAGTAGTAAGGTTTGGAATTTTCTATCGATCTGTTCCGAATATTACTCGGGATATTTCTCGTCTACCTTCGACCACTAGGAGTGATTAAATTGCGTGAGTATTTTGCGTCACCTGTCTGCAAATAAGCAGTAAATCACGCATCATTTGATCTTGTTGGCAACACACTTTTTTTTTCGAACAATTGAAATAATTTTGAGTTTACACAGGTTCCAGCTACTAAGCTGTCAATGCTACGTGATTATTTAACACCCTGTATAATTATGCATACTATACTGACTGTAGAGATAGTATTTTAATACATTATCTTGCTGGAAGAGGCGAGATGTGATCCAAGATGGCGCACTTCTTAGCGCTCGCGGTTACTTTGCATAGAGACGGCTTCTTATATAATTTAATAACACATGTCGTCGGATTGTGCAAATACGCTTATGTGGCATTGGTAAAAGGCGCAGTAAACTAACTTTTACAGGACATGGACTTAACGTTATTACTTTGTTATTTCTTTAATGTTATGGCTTTCATTTTTGCCCAGTAAGCATTAATTTATGTTGTCTACGAACTCATAACGATAGATTCCCGTAAATCACTCTAATTTGATTGCCACGACATTTACGCGGGTTTGATTTGGCCAGTAAATTATCGAAATGGAAACTCACAATCCATTGCAAGTTACGCGTTATTGCACTATAACCGATATGAACATTTTTAGTGATAAATATGACAGCTTCAGGAATATCATCCAAATACATTTTGCTGGCGAAGTTAACTAGCTCGATGTTTTGAAGTTATTTTTATTTTGAGAATATACAGGTATGGCGAAAAGAAAACAATAAAAACTAATACTAGAAAGTAAAAGTACGATTTTTAAATTATACGAATAAAATTGGGTCCCCGCGGCAAGGTGCCCGAGATGCTGGCAGCGTTCCTCCTTTGTATTGCTATGCTAATGCGTTGGGTAAGGTGTCTGCCTGTGGGTTTCCCAGACAGTCTATTACTTTTTTTCGATAAAATTTTGTACAGATAAAGAGCACTGGGACCCCACGGGCCAAGAGTTTCGACTCCGAAGGTGTCGTATGTAAATAGGTAGTCGGAGCCGAGATCCTGATACTTATTACTTCTTATTCTTTCCGCCAGCTCAGCTGCGGAGCCAGGCCTCTTGCTGGTGTTTTGGAAATGGGATGGGACAAGTGTGTCGGCACATATGGCCCACACTAGTGCCCGGTACTTACTCCAAGGGATTAGAGTCATTCCATCCGGGCGTTTGCCATCTGTTCGCGACATGCCGCTTGCCTCGAGTATAGCGACTCGAATATGTTGGCAACACAACATTCGCAAAGGCTCGGCGGATGATGTCGTTGAGGGCTGCATGCCGGGAGATACGGCCGGCGCTCAGTTGGCAGGGAAGACCGTGGTGACCTAAAGCACTTACGTCTTTGCCGCAAGGACATGGATGAGAGGAGCAAACTGGGACACCATCGCGGAGGCCAGGAGCTATGCGAATGGTCTCGGCGTTCAGGAAGATACCGGTACTGGCAGAGGCGAATGCGTCTAGCCAGTGGCCAGATTACCGCCTGGATGCCGCTTCCAGACGCGCTCGGTCTATTGGGGTGCAATGATTCATTAAGTCATTTAAAGTCTTTTTGCACAGTATATTATCCCAGCTCCTTTGAATTTTGGGGTCGGACGGAGAAAGGTGTGGTGGTGTTTTTGTTTTGCTTAATTTCATCTATTTTTGCTATTTGTAGGTATACAAATTGTAGAATGCAATTTTATTTTATCTAGTTTTATTCTAGTTATATATGTATGGACAGTCTGGTCATAGTCGTGCTTTCAAAATAATATCTTTATGTAATGATCGCATACCTGTAATTTAAATGCATGCATAGCACTAGTTTTAAATGGTTCCTTTTTATATTTAACGATATGATAAATAAAATAAATGAACACTCGCTGTTTATTACATAAATAATAATAATACTTAAGTATATAATAATAACTAGTTAGACCATTGACTTACAAATAAATGGACGACGGGTCTAATACAAAAACCACGAAAAAAATGTCCCAAGTCAACCCATGTAAACGTAGTGACATGTAAAGGAATATGAAAAAGCTAAAACGTTGAATTTAAATTGTAATGTCATCGCAGTATTGTCTAATTTTGCTTGCTTCGCTGTCAGTCGAACAAACGAAGACTAAAGCGTGAATGACGCTCTGTATACGATTTTAACGCCCTATAAGTTCGGATACTTTTTAGCGCGGACCCGACGTCCATTATAATTGTAAGTCAATGAGTTAGATTATAAATTTTTGTCTCGTTTTTGATATAAAAAGAAGACACTTAAGTACTACCGTACCATCTAGCGGGGGAATGAAATTCATTTTAAATGCAGATTTGAGATGTTGCTATTGAGTAAAGCCTACAGGAAATACAAAAATAATACCTAAATTAACTACACTAGAAGAACATTTTAGCGAAATTAGTTTGAGCGCTGAAGGAATATGAAGGAAAAAAACTTTATATTGTCGATATAAACTTCTCCAAGAAATCTCTGGATTCTTTAGTTAATGAATAGAACTTACTTCAGAAAATAGTGGAAGTTCTTTTTTTCTATTATAATAATATACTATTGTCGCTGGCAAATACGGACTATATTTAAATCGCACCCAATAAGGTTACATCTGAAAAAAAAGGACAACTTTTCAAAAGATATGTTCAAAGATTCTACGAACGCAAATAGTCGACAACTTTTTGTGCTTTTTAGAACAGTTATCAAAGTTCACACAATACACATAATTTGTTTAATGTTCTTATTATATTTCTTACTTTCATGTAATAAAAGCACTTTTCACTTGTGATCACATATGGCCTTATTACAAGCAATGGTGCGATTTGGGAGCCATAGGGTACTAAAAAAATTGTTCCAATTTAATTGTAGTGACTTTTTGAACGGGATAATATTATTTTTGATCCCCGAATAAATAAATGATCTATGGCAAATGTGCACTTTTTTAAATAAACGATTTATTCATGTTTGATACATATATAATATTAGTTGATCTACGGAATAATTATAAATGAACTGCATTCAAGGTAAGACAAATATTAAATTAATATAAATTGCTCTTTTATTTTAACGATTGATGATATTTATAACCAGTATATCTTTTGATATTGATCCCATAATAAATCTTGGTTGCTTGGTTGCACCCTCCATTCAGTAGGTTAGGTTAGGTTAGTATACGAAAAAGCAGCACGAGTCGAGCGAGCGAATCGAGCATGTCACGGCAGCGGCCGGTGAGTGCCAATTTGCTTGCGTGTCCGAACATGTTTTCATGTCAAATTTTATTATTATTAATATAATGTTAATATACAAATATAATCAACATTTCCTTAATTTTAAAAATAAGTATCTAAATATTATTTTTAATGCTCATTTGTTTTAGTACTTGAGGCCCAACATAAAAGTATTAAACATAATTTATACAATTCAAATTTTTTTTGCGTAGCTGAGAACAGATTAAAATATCTATTGATTTAATTTATCTTATGTCTCAGAAAAAGAGGATCAATCATTAAAAGATGACTGTTTGCTTGCCCGCCCGGGATGCTCACTTATGTTAAATAGTAAACGCTAAATAAATAGAGCTGCGCGGAGGCAACGCGGTCTCGCCACGCGTGAGTCGCGTCGAATTAATGCGCCCAGAGATCCTATAACAAGTCCGTCTCCATGACAAGTCACACTCAGCAGTGCCCAAAGTTATAATATCGCTCCTAGTTTCGCGGGGTGGTTCTAAGACGAGGAGGGTTGGGTGCAAAGAGGGGGGTCTCTACTTCACTCGCTTATATTTACATAATTACATGTAATATCAGTTATTAGCTTTGACGGCTCTTTGGTGTGGATTTTTAACCCGACTTTACTTACGCGCTTTTTTAAGGTTACTTAGCCCGAGTAAGAAATCCTTCTAAATACTTTCGTCATTTTGGTTTGTCTGTCTGTGTTTTTTGTTTATATCGTATGTATGACATAAAGGACGGGACAAACAAGTGGTGCGCATGGCAGTAAGCGACACACCTGTCCATAAACATAAAATGTTATACACTAATTACGATCGCAGATTCTTTAATGCTCTCCCATGAAAATTTGCCAATTTGCAGATGTGGCCTTATTACAGCAAAGGCGCGTTTACAAATCGATATCCCCAAAGAACACTACGCGAACTTAATTTTTGGACCTGTTCTATTTTTTGGTTCTTTATTTTTTTCACAAAATTAGATTTTTTTTGTTTTATTAGAATTTAGTTTTTGTTTCTTTGTGTTTATTTTTTCACAAAATTCGTTTCTTTTTTGTATTTTTTTTCATTTAGTGTTTTATTTCTGTTTTGTTTTTTACATATGGCATTACATATTTTATTTAAATATGGCTGTTTACAAAAATAACAGAAAATAACCAAAAAAAAGTAAGCCTAGAGTTCATTGGATGTATCGAAATGATAGGAATTCCGAGTTAAGACACTTTAAAGTAATTAAAAATTACCCTATCACTGTCCGTGTAATAAAATTTACCAACATCGTTAATCGATCTCATAGGGAATCTGCAAGGAATGCCTTGTCAGTAATTACCCTCGCAATTTAGATCGTGTAGCCTTAATGTGGTCAACCATGCTGATGACAGCACAGTTGTAGATAGGTACTTGACCAATGCAAGGGTCAGTGGAGAGGAAGTCCAGTCTCGTCGAGAGTCCATGGTTAGCCGTTTAGATTTGACTTTAAAGGCAGTCTCCGATTGGGGCAGTGCCAATCTTGTCAAATTTAACGCTACCAAAATACAGGCGTGTCTTTTCTCCACAAAACGGAGTCCCTTTGAGCTGACTCTTACTTTTCGTGATATATACATAACAATAGCCGACTGTCTCCAGCTACTTTGAATGAACCTGTCGTCCAATTTGAACTTCGGCAGATAAATTGAATCCATGGCCAAAAATGCAGCAAGCTTGGGATCCTTTCCAGGGTGAGGCGTCACTTTACACCGGGACAGTTGCATTAGCTGTACCAAGCTGTTGATGATGGTGTCTTTCCTGACCTCATGAAGCAAAGTAAAGTTATTCCACTTTTCAAATCTGGTAGTATTTCTGACCCCACCAATTTCAGACCTATATCAATACTACCAACTCTCAGTAAAATATTTGAAAAAATTATTCTAAATCAGATGTGTGCACATTTTTATAGTAATAACTTAATGTCTCCTTTCCAAAGCTTTTGATTGTGTGCACCATGATACACTGGTCAAGAAACTTCGCCATTATGGTGTGGCGGGACGTGATCTCGACCTTCTTAAATCGTATTTGCGTGGTAGGGTACAGAGGGTCGATGTTAACGGTACGAGATCGTCAGGATCTGCAATTAGCATGGGTGTCCCTCAAGGTTCAATTCTAGGCCCATTTTTATTTTTAGTTTATATTAATGACTTACCTAGCCTTATGGAGAGTATAAAACATGAGATAGTATTGTTTGCTGATGATACTTCCTTATTATTTAAAGTTAAAAGGCACCAATGTTCCTATGACGATGTGAACAATGCTATATCTAAAGTAATTGATTGGTTTGCTGTTAATAACCTACTTCTTAATGAGAAAAAAACAAATTGTGTGAAATTTACATTACCCAATGTTAGAGAGACGGTTACAAACATTGTAGTTAGAAATGAAAAATTGAATCTTGTGGATACAGTTGTATTTCTGGGTATAACGTTAGATGCTAAATTGCAATGGGGTCCCCATATAAGTAAGTTATCAAAACGGCTCGGCTCTGCAGTGTACGCGATTAAAAAAATAAGGAAACTTTCAGACGTCGAAACCGCTAGATTGGTTTACTTCAGTTACTTTCACAGTCTAATGACATACGGCATTTTGCTTTGGGGTAATGCCGCTGATATCAATAGAATCTTTGTCCTGCAGAAACGTGCAGTTAGGGCAATTTACAATCTGGGCCCCAAAGTATCTTTGAGAGATAAGTTTAAGGAAATTAACATTCTTACACTAGCCTCACAGTACATTTATGAAAATGTAATTTATGTTAAAAGGAATAGTAATTTATTTATGAAAAATAGTAACAGACATAACATTAATACGAGGAATAGAAATAAACTAGCTTTTCTTGATAGTCGTCTTCACAAAGTCAAAAAATCATTTAAGGGGCAATGTATACGCTTCTATAACAAGATTCCGGTTGATATACAAAATTTGCCTTTCACGAGGTTTAAAACTATAGTGAAACAAAAACTTTATACTAAAGGTTATTATACAACTTCTGCGTACTTGGATGACAAAAATCCGTGGTAGTAACCCGTTTAGCTCATGGAGGTAGTCTCGATCTCTGATGTTTCAAATAAAAATAAAAAAATATTGTAAATGCTATTTACAAAGAGCAACCCCTAGAGTTTCTTGCTCATTCTTCTCAGGGGAATCTGCCTTACGAATGAGCGGTAGAGTTTAACCATTGTGACGATTTCAAGTGTAATAATGCTTACCTATGAAATAAAGATTATTTTGAGTTTGAGTTTGAGTTTAAGCACAAGTCCGATCGTGCATGGAGTACTGCTGCCACCTTTGGGATGGCTCTGCTACATATCAACTGGCCACTTTGGATTCAATTGACAACCGTGACAAGAGGCTTATAGGTGGCTCGAAATTAGTGGAGGCGAAGCTGCAGAGCCTTGAACACCACCGTAAAGTTGCCTGCTTATCAGTATTTTACAGGATATGTCACGGAGAGTGTGCGATGGAATTACACGGTTTAATTCCGCCTTCCCCTTTCCATCACCGGGGGACTAGGCGTAGGCTTGGGTTCCACCCCTATGTTGTGGATATTCCAAAGATTCGCACGAAGCGTTACGCTTCCATGTGGCGAACGACTATGGGGTGGAAATCCCTGCCTGCAGACTTGTTCCATGAACGTTATAACTTGGGTCTTTTCAAGGCGAGAATGAATAGGCATTATTTAGGTGTGCATGCTCCATCGTCGACCTCATCATCACTTTCCATCAGGTGAAATGGAGGTCAAATACGCACTTGTATTTTATAAAAAAAAAACCAAAACTTTTCTATACCGTTTTTCAATAACGACTACTTTGAACGTTATTTGCTTACCTTACATAAAGTAGTCACAAATTACATCCTAGGTATAATAAAATCATATGTGATTATACGTCAAAAATGCTTTTATGACATGAAACTCATAACATTGAACGTTATAACGTAAATAGCATTTTTGCTACGTGACGTTTAATCCAATGTCCGGTATCGGCACCGCTGGCTTTTTGAATACAAAATTAAGATTGTATGGCCCACAACCTCAAATGGCGTTGGTTGATACCGCATAACAGTGAAAGTGTTGAATCAATTTGAACAAAATCCACAGTACAATCGAGAACATACACTGATTACTATACGGTGTGAAAAACAATATTCGTAAAAATGTTCACGATTGAAAAAAAAACACAAACTTACCTCGAAATTTTACAAGAAAACCGGTGTATTGCATAGGTACCTTACATATAGCAATGATTTTTTTTTTATATCAACTGAACTGAACAGAACACGTGAAGTATTGTTATATATTTTTGAAATGGTTATAATTTCGTCTGTAAAAAAATTAATTCTAAAATAAAGCCAGTCTACCTTCCGCTCGACACAAGTACGGGAAAAATTTGAATCCAAGCTGAAGTATTATGGACTAGTTTGCTATACCCAAGAAATAAATTTCATAGAGCTGTAAATGGTACAATTTTTTATTAAGTCCTTTATTTATACATATAACACTGTTAATACTATTAGTGTATTAACTCTAAAAGTTAATTGTTTCAGAATCTATGCAAAACCAATTACTCACTTTCCTTAAAATGTCATACAATTTATGTATAGGATAAAGTTTACTACATACATCTAAACAATTTCCCACTTGCCAAATAAATGTATTTAAAAATAAAAGATCTCAGTACAGAATACTAAAAAACCAACCTTAAAAGTTATTCATCCCCTAGTTTGCCACCCTTAAAGGTGGAATATTTTCTTCAAATTTAAATGGGACCACTACTGAGGTACCCTCTTTAAAGAAAATCAATCAAAAAAGAAAATCATCAAAACCGGTTCATAAATGCCATTATCGCTGAACATACATACAAAAGAAAGATAACGGCATTAACGGCAATAAGAATAATAATAATAATAAAATTAAATTTATTTGCCATAATAATAATACAACATGCATGTACAGTAAGTAAGTATCAAAGAATTAGTAGATACGACCGCTGGTACTTAAAAAAGGAAGTCCTGTGTTATAAGTACCAGCAAACCTTCCAATGGCGTAGTAAAATTTACAATTTATTACGTTATTTTATTTATACATTATGCGTGCGTGCGTGCGTGGTGCGTGCGTGCATGCGTGCGTGCTTGCGTGCGTGCGTGCGTGCGTGCGTGCTTGCGTGCGTGCGTGCGTGCATGCGTGTGTGTGTGTGCGTATTTCATGTGAAAAATACTTCAATGAGCTGCATGAAGAAGATTTTCTGTTTCTTCATATGACAGTTTTATTGAAGCCATTTGGTTATCATATTCTTACACTTATATTCATTTTTTAGATGAAACGCTAAAATATTATTACTTTTGTCGTATAAGAATCGTCCCAAAAAGTAAAAGACTTTTAGGCTGAAAGAAGTTTTGCAAATAACTCTTCGGGAAATGACATTCATACGTCTACCGTATTGCAATGAAGAAAAGTATATACTCGGAGGGGCAGTGTGTTGTCGTAGTATGGTTTGGAGAACAAAGAGCTGGCGTACTGTGAGCACCTCACAATATTCATATAAAGCTCTTGATGGAAAACGAAAAGGTTTGAACGTACATACCTTTAAAAATACAGTCGACTGTATGTTCTTTTTTTTTTCAATTCGAATTGGGAACCTCCTTCTTTTTTGAAGTATTTAAGTACGGTTTCAAGTATGTGTATGTGGACTGCGACTCATATCAATATTGTTCGTTGATGCTAGTAGTGTTAAAAATCATCATCATGCCGTTTTCAACCGACTTCAAAAAATGGAGGAGGTTGTTAATTCTACTGTATGGCTTTTTTTGTATGTCTGTTACGCAGAATCTCCGGCCGGCATTAGCGAACCTATTTTGATGATCTTTTTTTGTTGGAAAGAGGGTACCTCCATAGTGGTCCCATTTAGTTTTGAAGAAAATCATCCACTTCTAAGAGTGGCTGTTGTTCATGCATGAAGAGTGATTTTTAAAAATAGCGCCTAAGTGGTATTATAAGGAGCAATTATTTTAATGGTTGATTTTGCTATTCTCCAATTCAAGGCGTTTATCTTTCTCAATATTATGTACTATAGGCAGTGAGAAGCGATTTTATTACTTTTTGTATAAAATAAATTCCCTTCAAAACCGAAATACAGTAATGCT
This sequence comes from Hyposmocoma kahamanoa, assembly GCF_003589595.1. Classification (NCBI taxonomy): domain Eukaryota; kingdom Metazoa; phylum Arthropoda; class Insecta; order Lepidoptera; family Cosmopterigidae; genus Hyposmocoma; species Hyposmocoma kahamanoa. Next base: position 12,110,995 of record NW_020653743.1, on the reverse strand, counting down.
GACATTACTGCTTGGCGGCGGAAATAGGTAAAGTGGCAGTACTATCCTGGACGAACTCTTTCACAAGGAGCTCTACTGCTACTAAAGTTTCCTGTATCAAGTCCCGTATAGTGGCAAACCGATAACCAATTTCAATAAAACTTGGCAAATAGATGTAACTCCACAAACTTTTGAGGTCGGCTTTAGTACTCTGTACTGGGATTATGTTATCCAATCTTGGGTATAGGCCTCTTGCCTCTTCTTCCACTCTTGGTGATCTTGTACCCGACTCATCCAGTCCCGACCTCCGTGTCATCGGATGTCGTCCATCCAGCGCTGCGACGATCTACCGCGCTCTCTGATGTTAGCTCTGGGTTAAAAAAACATTGTTTGTACTGGTAAAACTACAGGCACCTATAATCTTCGATTTACAATAAAAATTATTATGTTTAAAATTACGTAACGGATTTTTTATATCGGGATCGCGGCCAAGCCGAGCTTGGACTGGCTCTGAAGACGTTCTAACGCTGTCTGCCAGGCGGGCAGGGCGCCGGGGCCGGTTACCCCGCCTCCCTCCACTCTGTGTCCGTCATCTTTCGAAAATGCAACGTAAATTGCCATACATTTAACCAACTTTGTCTATGGTGACTCGTGGTTTTAATGTTTTGTAACCAATCATTATTTAAAAATATGATATATTTGTTGAAGAAATATTTGTATTCAATGTTTAATACTGTTAAATTTAAAAAACGATTTATTCAAATATAATTGAACAACGTTGTAACGTTCCGTTACAATGGGACTTTCAACTTAAGTCTCTGGGTAATGGGCGCAGAATGGCATTGCCCCTCAGATCTTTGTGATTTAAAGCTTTGAATAGCACTGCAACGTCGTGTCGCTTACCACCAGCTGCACCACTTGTTTATCCCGTGACTTGGTATCATACGATATAGACATCACGTCAATTGAGAACTTCCTCCTGTTTTCAAGTCGGTTACTTCTTCTTCTTCTTTTAAATGTTATGGCCCCATCAAAGTAATCGATGATTTCGCCAATGTCAAGTTGAGGAACACAAATCGTTTAAATTGGTTAAAAAATCATATTCTCTGTGCAGCCAGAAAACTCTGCACCATAAAGAACGTTTTCGTTTTTGCTTCTTTTTTTATTTATAATAAGGTGTCAATAATGACATTTGTTGTATACATTTTCAATTTATTCTGACACTGGCGATGATCGCCATAATTTTTATATTGTATTTTTAGACTAACACTGGCCCAAGCATAGTTGGCCGCCATAAAGGAAATAATAATAATCTACATAAAATATTTATTTTAGAATATCCACATAAATAGATATAAATCGTAATAAACGCATCAACAACTGAATCACAAAATGAAAAAACGCGAGACAACTCGTCAAAATGTAAATGACGCGAGAGAAATTATGCCAAGAAGACCAATGGAATTTAAATCCTGTATAGAATTGAAAGGGGAAGATTCAAACCGAACGCCTTTTCAACTACAAGTATCACCGCTTGATTTTGCAAAATACATCCCGTTTCTCGCTAAACAGCTGATGTTACCTTACAAGGTTTTTGTAAAGGAGACAGAAACAGGTAAGTGTAACCAAGGACCAATAACACGAGAGGACTGCTAATGTACATTCTAAACGCGTGCGCCGATTGTAAAATTATCGGCGGCGGCGTCTGATGGTTTTTCGACTGGCGACGGCAGTGTGATCGACGTGGCGTATATTTTTCGGGTGCGAATGCCGATAGTGCGAAGACGTTTACGCAAAAAGCTTAAATGCGCGATAGTTGATTTGCTCGAATGGTCAGTTGCGCGAAAGTTTGAATGCGCCATAGTTCATTTGCGCGAAAGACGATAGTACGAAGACAGATTTGACGGTTGCAAGTTGTTGCAATTCTTTGCAATGCAAAGCTTTCATAATAAAGTACACGTTTGCTTTTGTAAAAGTTTATCAGGGAATACTTGCAACAATTAACTTGCCTTCCAGCTTTCGCAAATCTGTTTTCGCACTATCGTCATTCGCGCAATCAGCATTCGCACTCACGTAGTAGATCCATATTTTTCAGGTGTTTAAAAAAATGCTTAAACATTGTATAAATCAACCTTTATCATTTGGCGCGGACCAAGCAAAGATGCCACAGTCAATTAATATATGTGTTATTGGATATCTGTGATCAAGACCATCTTACATTCTACCAAGTTCTTAAAGTTGTTATTATAATCAATCATTTTGTGATGTTCAGTCTTCTTTAGTATGTCATCAATTTCGTTTCTTAAAACCAATGATTAATTTATTATGCAATTTGAATCTAAACTCAGTATTTCCACGGCGTGGTGCGGATTTGTACCAAAACTTTTATCAAAATCTTTTAGCAGTTTATATTATGTAAATGGCCGTGGATAGCAATTAATTCCGCTTTAATATCAAATACATGGTTACTATCAGTAGTCCGAAACGACATTTTCCAGAAATAACGTTAGCTCTAATTTTCATAACCTCGAAAGTAATTTTGAGAGAAAAATGTTTTTTCTTTGAAACCCTTTTTTTTGTCGAGCATCGAGCGGTTATACGGGACTCCCGGGCGGTAGTCCCGTATACCCACTAAAACCCAGCAGTTAACTCCACCGCCATAGAGAGACGCCCCAAGATTCGCTTCGATTCCTGTAGTATGCGACAGGGACGTCTCGGCGGATGGCCCGCATGGAGCGGGCCCAGTCGTTTGGAGAATGCCCCGGGCACCTTAGTCTTGGTGGAAGGGGTCCTCCGACCCCAATCTAAAGCGGGGGAAGAAGGCGGGCGTACTGCCTCCTTCGTCGCCCCAGCGTCTTCGAAGCGGATCAGAGAGGGGATCGCTCTCTGAAGCGCTCCGCAGCCTCCTTCTGCTCTCGCAAAAGGAGACCATAGCCTCCCAGTATCTATCTATCGTGGGCGCAATACTCGGCAGCGAGAGATCTCCTCCCACTTTGGCAGTCAGGAAGTGCCGCTGAGGGCCCCAAACCGCACATACCACCAGGGTGTGCTGCGCCTTGTCCGTGGCCTTACACCACTTTTGCGTTGAAAGCCTCAATTATTGTAGCAGTAGAGGTCCTTGCGAAAGAGCTCGTCCAAGAAATAAGCCCACTATACCTGTTACTGCCAAGCAGAAAAGTGACTGTTAGTCTCAACTCACACTGGCGCAGAGTCGATGCTTTGCGTCGCGTGCTGTTTTTCAACTACACCGCCTCAAGGCGCCCAAGAGACGCACGACGACCCACGTCGACGCGCGAAGCCCCTCGAATGCTACCAAGCGTCGACGCGCATCGACCCTCGATTCCATATTTGCAAAACACAAATTTGTACCTTAATAATGGGAAAATAGAAATGAATATGCAATAGGCGAAAAACATGACGCGTCGCGACGTTCCGACTCTGCGCCAGTGTGAGTTAAGCCTTACTGACCGAATTTTTGAGATTTATTGTAAAATGGTTACTTTTATCAACGCTTAAAAGACAAAACCAGAATCTAGCACTTTTGTGAAGTTTGTTAGCATAGTCATTAAACCTTACACATAGTTAGGCGATCGTACATTATTGCCATTCCCCATTATTGAAAGGGCAAGTCTCGCTATAATACTTAATCGATCTTTGCAAACTTTACACATAGGCTTTGTGCAAAATGACACTGCCCGGGCAGTACGAACTTTGCACATCCTGTGAACTTTACCCGTAACAATAACATTGTTGAGAAAGCACTCTCTTCCATACTCAAGCTAGTCCATATCTCAGGAGGTCCAGGCTTGCTCTCCTTCGGCGATATTTTATGAACAAATTTTAAATTCTTCAGTGTATATATGACTCTTGTCGAGGTTAATAAAAGCCTTGGTAACCTAATGGTTTGACCTACTGCCTGTCAAGCATAGGGTCGTGGGTTCGAATCCGGCCTCGCACCTCTTAGTTTCTCGAAATTTATGTGCGAAATTAAATTTTAAACTTACCATGACCTTTTCGGTGAACGACAACATTGTGATGAACGTGTGAAATTTCCAATCTGCATTTGGCCAGAATAGCGGACTGTGGTCTAAACTTTTACCTGTGAGGAGACTCTTGTCAAGCAGTGGGACGTATGAACGTGTCGTTGATGCTGATGGATGAGGTTCAATTAAGTAATTAACACTTGCTTTAATTACAAGTAACTGAAAATCACTGCTCATGTTTGTTTAACGGTGGCAACCGTTAGTTGCGCAATGCACAACGGGAAGTGAGCGTGCCTACAGCTTCGGTACCTATCTGGAAAATGAATTAATGAATGAATGAAATGGTGCTTTATTTTCTCTTCACAAAAAGAGTAGATGTCTTAAGGTTAAAACAAAAAGATTGATCAAACTGTTTTTTTAGAGACTGATTACCAGTCTAAGGAAACTAGGGAGAGAGTGCTATACGTGCACCAGAGGCAGCCCACCGAAGGCCCTAGCCTTTTGAGAACCGAATGAAGTCTGTGCAAATGTACTGATCTGGGGTCAGGACCTGACTGTGAAAACCCCTGTGCGAGCTTGCTTACACAGGTTATAGTGTCCTTCCCCTATAACCAAGAAGTTGATTAGGAGGGCCACTATAAACAAAATTTATATAGAAAGATACTGACTGCTCATGTTTAAAATATTTGCAGTTTCCATCGATGGCCCAGCGGTTTACACGATGGGCACTGGATGAGGAGGTCCCGTGTTCGATTCCCGGTAGGACCAATTTGGGAAACGAACTTTTTTAAATTGGTTCTGGTCTGGGTGTCCTGGGAAGCGTCCCAGAGTACAGGGTATCATAGGAATCCCCTAGTTTTAATGCAGGCAATTGATGTAATTGTCTGGCACATTATTATTAATTGTCAACAAAATTGAAATCATATGAATCATATGCATTTTTTTACTTACCAACTAAATGAAAATCACTGCAGGTGTTTGAATCATCTTACACTATTGTCATTAGCTCATCATCACTAACTTTGACGATGGTGAAAGAAACCACACAACACTAGTTTGACGAGGAAACCTCGAAACTATTCGAAGTCTTGTGAAATTCCCAATCCTCACCCTATCCTCCTAAATACTATAAGAAAAGTGCTAAACGCTCCATTTGGCGTACATTTGGTAAATATCACTTACTGAATGTACTTCAGCGCCTGCGCCTGATATAGGTACTCATTTTTCTGGGTACCTATTCGTGGTCATGTGGAGTATGTAACTGTAAACTTGAATGCGATATTTTTATTATGTACATTGGGCATTTACGTGACCATAAGAATAATGTTGTCATTTCACATAATATTAGGTCCTTCCCTATGAAATTGCCGTTTTTATACATATAAAGCGAATTGAAAAAAAAATTATGAAAAATATGTATTTAATTAAGCCAAGTATTGACCATTATTATAGATGCACTGTTGCCATTTTAAAGGAAGTACATGGAAGCCTCTGCTATAGAAATCCTGGGGATAGAAATCAGTGAGCTGTCAGCTCATCAGATTTGAAATTTTTTCCCTGTAAAAAGTTATCCAAAGTCCGAAAGAAAAATAAAATCAATTAGAGCATGGTCTGGTGAGTATGGTGGGTGATGGAGTGTCCAGTCTTAACTCCTGTAGTCTTCAGAAGGTCCGATGTATGGACGGAGGAGTGGACTAGAGCAATTGACAAGTCTCGGTTGTTTGACAGCGAGCTGGTCTATCATCAAAAGCAACTTCTTTAGACTCAATTTGCGTTTGGGGCATGGTTTGGCTGACGCCCCTTTCGCGAACCAGTACGACTGACGTTTGCTATTATCATTCTAGTTCTACTTTTCATCACAAGTGACAATCCACTTCAGAATCCCCACGTTTCAGTGCCTATTCAACAAGCTAAGTAAGCTATGACGCGATTTTGTTGTTGTTGTTCAGTGAGGTCATACGGCACCCACTTTCTTACCTTTTTTATCTTTGCAATTAGACGCAAATGAATCTATATCATTGTATCACGTACGTTGAAGGCTGCTGCTAAGTATGACGTGGGCTTAAGGTGAATCTGCTTCCACTATATAAAATAATAAAAAGTGTTTATTTACGTTTTCTTAAACCTAGTTTACAGCAAGTTTGCAGGGGAACTCCTTTTAAGCAAACTAATTGCTTGTGCTAGGAGACCCCGCTCTTCCTAGTTAGGGTACTATGTGACCAGGTAAGTTAGGTAAGCTTAAGTAACTTAGCTAATCTAGATTAATTAAAATAAAATAAAAATTTAAGACATAAAATAAAATAAAATTTTAAATTGTGTGTGTATAATGTGTGTGTGTGTGTGTGTGTGTGTGTGTGTGTGTGTGGGCGCGTGTGTGGTGTTAACAATCTATTGTACGATGTCCATAATGGATTCAGTCTCGTTATAATTTAGGGTCTGTAGCCAGTCATACACAACTTTTTTGCAATCGTGGGTCTTTAAAGGATAAATTAAGAGATTTTTAATAATTTTAGTGTACAGGTAAGATGCACGTCTATTAAATTGTCTACCTGCAAAAGTTGTTTTAACATTATCGTAGGGAATCATAAAATTGCTTCTTCTTTTTTTCATTACGCAAGGGTCATAACTTAGACTTCTGTGGAATTTCAAAATTACTAGTAGTATATATAATTTTCTCACTGTCAGGACTGTAGAAAATGTATAGAGGTCGTCAGTGGGATATCTAAACGGTTTGAAATACATTACTTTTAGTAGTGATCTCTGAGCTCTTTCTAAATGTATAAATTTTGATTTAACAGCTCCACCCCAGATTGGAATGCAGTATGTTAGTACTGATTGAGCTAAGGCAATGTAAATTTTTGTTATTAGGTCTTTATTTGCAGAGTGACGTAGTGTTTTAAAAATCCATATCGACTTCCTAATTCTGCTAGACACTAAGTCTAGATGAAGGTACCATGACAAATTTTGGTCTAGAACTACTCCAAGGTACTTAGTTTTATCAACCTTTGTAATAATGGCTTTCATAACTATGGCTTTCAGTTCATGGTTATCGACTTACGTCTACGGTGGACTATGGGGTTCATTGTTGAGATTAAAATTTATGAAACGAATCTTCTTCTCTATTCTTGCGCCACCTGGTCCATACATGTCGTTGATATTGCGTACCGTCTGTGCTGCATTGGTGACATGACAGAACTCGTATTCCAAATTACACGCAATTTCGGTTTTTCCATGGTCACAGAAACAGATAAGTAATAATCAGTACAGAGTACTAAAAAAACCGACCACAAAAATACATGGAATTATGTCTATTTGCTAAGTTTTATTGAAATATCCCCTAGTTCGCCACTATACAGGACTTGACACTGGAGATAATAATAAAAATCGGTTCTCACTACTCAAAGTATATTGAGAGAAAAACGCCTTGAATTGGAGAAAACGCCTTGAAAGTTAGGCTCTGTTCAGAAAAATGAATCTTCATGCGTGAACAGCCACCCTTCGAGGTGGATGATTGTCTTCAAAATGAAATGGGATCACTATGGAAGTACTCCCTTTCCATCAAAAAAAGAATCATGAAAATCGATTCACAAATACCGGTGTTATCGCGTAACATACATACAAAAAAAAAACATACACACGAATTGAGAACCTCCTCCGTTTTTGAAGTCGGTTTAAAAATAAAATCGAACGGCAGAAAAACAAATGAATAATGATTTTTTTAAAGAAATATAGTTATATAGGAATGAAACTATTTTTCCGGATTTAAATCGCGTATATTTGTTTTTTCAAACAAACCGACGTTTCGGGCCCTTTACAGGTCCCATGGTCACGGTTGACTGTTTGAAAAAACAAATATACGCGATTTAAATCCGGAAAAATAGTTTCATTCCTATGTATAACAATCGCGAAAACCTAAGAACTCAATATAGTTATATCTAAAATTTGAATTTGAAGCTCTATGTAAAAAACTTTACTTCTTCTTCAACTTCCCAGTATTTGCAATCGGCAATTTCATAAGTAAGGACCTAATACGTACATTTTGAGAACAATCAAAAGGAACTTAATAATAATAATGTAGTTTTAGTAACAGTTCATCCAGGGAAGCACTACCACCTTGTATATTTCTGCCGCCAAGCAGTACTGTGAGCATTAATCCTTTTCGGTTTTGAAAGGTAAGGGTACTGTTGAAATTACAGGCACTTATCAACTTACGTCTCAGGGTGAAGAGCACTGTAACAGTGCCACTCAGATCTTCATAACGTAAGCTTTTAAATGCTTAAAGAAAGCTGAAAGAAATATTTTAAAGCTCGGAGCGATAGTGCACCTGTTACGGACAGGCAAGTCACTTACCGCCAGGCATACAACTTGTTCCTGCCATCGCTTGATATCATGAAAATAAATTTGCCAGACCTATAACCTGGTCTCAAACATATGAGTTCAATGTACTATGACTATCAGAGCAACGGGATTCACTCCCATACACTATTCGGAACACCCAGACTAGAACCAATTTAGAAATCGTTTCCTAAATGGGTCCTATTGGAAATCAAACTCTGGAGCTCATCAACGGTATTTTGTTTAAATGTGATTGTACATGATGTTATAATTACTTACGTTGACCTGTATTTTTTTTTCAATTTCGAAAACAGTTGCAATTCTTATTTTTATTTACAGAAACTTTTTTAAAATCTAAACTGCATAAGAGTAAATCGGCCATTCATAAAACTTCGCCAAAACTACTTGCACCTACTATGAGTATGTCTGTTAGCACCAGTATACAAGAAATCACTGCGCCCGAAAACTTTTGTCTTGAAGCCAGATATTGCTCACACCAACTCAACCAGATCCATTATTATGGAAGGAAGCCATTACCAAGACAGGTTTTCAAAATGATCGCCTCCATCATCCAATTTTATCCCACTTTAACAAACATCACTATTGCCAATGGATTGGATGTGTATGGTATTTACGAAATCTCTAAAATCCTAGTCATGTCTCAAATCACCGAAGTTTGTTTCGAGCGTTTAAATATCAAAAATGCTCACTACCAATTACTGCTAACAGAAGCGAGCAACTTAAACTACCTATCGTTATCAAAATGTTCAATAAATGATGAGATTATTGAAAATATAATGTTACAACTAAAACACTCTTTGCCAGCGAGTAAGACGTTGCTAGCTTTAAATCTTTCTTGTAACTTCATTACTGACAATGGTGCCCAGTTTATTGGCGAAGCCTTACGATCCAACAGATGTCTACAATATCTGAACTTGGCAAGTAATATGATAACAGATGACGGAGCAGCATTTATATTTTCGAGTCTGTTGAAGTTTCCTTTGACGGGCAAGGAAATAGATTTAAGAGACAAAACATTCATTCAGTATTCCATACAAAAAGTGAAATTAATGACGCTTTTCATCGACCAATCGATCTCTCAACCAAAAAAGGCTGAATTGAAAATAGAAAAGAAAGCAGGTAAGAAATCTAATAATACAAAAACCATTGTGGATGATACTGTCGGTCTACCGGAGCATCAGAAAGCTAGAGCATTTGCTGAAAGCATCCTTGGTCATTTCCTGCATCCATATGATAAAACTAACATTGTTCGAGAGTGCGGAATAGAATATTGTACGGGCAACAATACCCTTTGTTATTTGAACATGGCCTACAATGATCTCACGATAGTTGCTATTCGCAAATTGCTTCATATCCTGACTTATCAAAAGATACCTGAAAGATCGCCAAGAGGACTGACGCAAGTTATTATCGAAGGCAACCCTTTGCCGGCTAATTGTAGTGAGCTGCGTGATTTGAACTACTTTCTAGACTCTTTTCTCAACCTCAGCCAAAAGGGTCGCATCATCAGAAAGTCGAGAACTGCCAAAACCCTCAGCCAAATACATAAAACTTAGTAACCCCATTTTTTAAATTTTGCTTAGATATTTAGATAGTGTCTAGTTTATTAGTTTAGATTTAGCTGAGTATTTAGAAAAGGATTTAGGATTTTTTTTAATGTCATGGTTTAAAATAATTTGAATTAATATTAGATTAAATATTTGTAAGTTTTCTCCTTATTACCTGTCGTATGCCCTTTGAGTGCATTTATTGATAGTTGGTTCTATTTTATTAAAGTGAATTATGAAATACTGTTTTCAGTTATTTTAGATACATAAATAAGTAGAACATTCATTCGGGTTCAAGAAAAAACAATACTATAAAATAGTAGGTACCCATTTTTTTCCTGAAAAGTGAATAAACAGAGGTAAGCCTCTGAATAAGTTCAACCAATGTCTTTTGCCTACATTGACTTATGGTGCCGATACATGGACGCTGTATCGGCTCACACAGAAGACTGCAGAATGAGAGTTGCACACGGAGCACTGGAACGTGTCATTATGAGTCATGCTCGGTATCTAACTTAAATCGCCATTCCATGGCACCCGCGACACAGGTTTTCCCTAATGCGGAGCTATGTTGAGTGTGTCCGTTATTATTATAGAGTTTTGATTTCCGAAATCCGTAGACAAACTCCACTAAGGTCCAGGACATGGAAGATGATGGTGACAGATGGAGTGATGTGACGACAGAAACGTGGAACGTTTTGCAACCCGATGGGCAGACCATAGATTTAGTATATAGGTACCCGCAGGCCGTAGATGGGTGAATTTTTTTTTATTATCTCATACATATATTAATTTAAGTGGCTGTACACGCAAGGTGCCATAGCCAAGGTGAAAGGCAGAAAAATCAATAAATAATACTTGAGCTTCTACATACCTTTTTACAATAAGATTCCGGAACATACACTAAGATTATCATTTCCTAAGTTTAAAAACTACATTAATTTTTTTATGATTGAAATGGCATATTACAAATTAAAGACTACGTGTTAGATAAAGATGTATGGAAAGACGACATTTCTCTAGATTCCAAATAAATTTGAAAGTGTATCCATAGCATCTGTGTTCTGGTTTTGAAAGGTAAGGGTGCTGGTGAAATTACAGGCACATGGGACTTGTCAACTTATGTCTCAGGGTGGCGGGCGCAGTGGCAATGGCCCTCAGACCTTTGCAATTTAAAGCTCTGAGTGGCACTGTAACTGTTATGGATAGGCGTGTAGCTTACCATCAGGCGTGTTCGTGCCATAGATTTAGTATATGGTTCGTCCCGTCATTTGATGTTATAAAAAAAAGTTTATATGAAAGAGCAATCCCTAGAGTTTCTTGCTCGTTCTTCGCAGGGAGGTCAGCGTAGTGAACGAATAGTAGCTTAAATGTGATGTTTTCAAGTGTAAATTTATTTTACCTATGTAATAAATGATTCTTTGACTTTGACTGAATTGAATGTGGAGTTCAAGTTGGATACGGGTGCAGAATGACCTTTCCGATGAGCATTTTCAGCGCGATAAACAAATCGGAAACTTGGTTCTTAGAGACAGTTCAACAATACTGGTGGTACATAAACGGTGAGATATCAAACCTAAAGGCTTCATTGAGGTAAATTGCTTAGTGCGAGGTAAACCACAAAAAGTAAGTTTCACTGTTCTGGAAATGTCAGTACAGCCTGTGTTAGGGTTGGCAGAATGTATTAGGTTGAATTTGATTGGTACAAAAAGTTCATACATTACTTAGTGAAACAATTAAATCAGTGAAATAGTGAAATCAATGAAATACAAGATTTCATTAAACAAAATAAAGATATTTGTACCGGTATAAGATAAATTGGAACAAATTAAAAGTCTTAGAGACTCTGCTGTGCCGATTGCAAAGCCTATCAGACGTGTGCCAGAAAAAATAAAACCAAAACTTAAAGTTGCACTGGATCGCTATGAAAAAGTTGGTTGTATTTAGAAGGTGGTATGACCACAGAAAAATAATTACAATAGAAGTGGTTAGTTAGCATCTCCCGCGTGCCAACAGTGGGCCTCGTTAGACCTACTTGAGCTCAGTTCGCCATTTTGGCTATGTACGGTATGGTTGTGTCAATGTTTTCGCGTAAATTCCTTAAAATCGTAGATAACTACCTTATTGTGCTGTTTTAAAGTGCAAAATTGATAGCCGCACTAAAAATATTACCCATCGTGGTATTTCATCTCATAGACAAGTCTTTATTTTAACACATTTTCAATTTTCTGTTCATCGAAATCAATAACTCCATTTCGTCGTCGTTCAGCATTAACCGCTAGACGGCAGCACATTCATTGAAATTTCAATTTATTCATCAAAACGTCATAATTTGCAATAATTGATGGTATTGAACTTTCTATTTATTTATTTATTTATTTATTAGACGAACACAACAGTCGACATTCAAGAAAGATTTAACAAATAAATTTGCTTAAAACTAGATTTGGACCAGAATGCCAACCAGGAGCGTGTACGTACAGCATGTTTTGAAAGTTTCTGTCAATTAATTATAAATTACAAATTTTGTGTTGGTACAAATAGAGCAAAAGAAAAGACCATAGAGAAAAAGTGTTAAAATAAAATTGCGAGACTTCAACTAGACTGCTTGAGGACACCCGCAACAGACTTTTTAAATATATGACACTTAGATTTAAATATATGTAACTGTATGTTATCCTTAATTAAGTCATTATAGGTGCGGCACATTTTTGTTATGGGATTGTAAAATGACGTGTTATTTTTAAAAACATTTAGGACAAAAGCCCGAGGACACCGAAGGTTACATCTAATGTTAATATTGATACATATAGACAATAAGTTAGCAGAGTCAAGGTGAGAGTGTAAGATTTTATGGAGATATATTAAATCATGCATTGTTCGACGGACACTTAGTGATACCAGATTACATTGGGATAATCTGGTTTCGTAGGCAAACATCTGACGACGACTATGACCCAATCTATAAAAGAGAGATCTAAGAGCCATCCTCTGCACACCCTCAATTCCGTTGGAATGTACAGGGTAGTAAGGTGACCAAATCACTGTACCATACTCCAAAACGCTTCTTACCAATGAGCTATAAAGATGGATAAAGCTATATGGTTTCTTGAAAGCCGCACGGATCACAAAGCCCAGTGTCTGGTAGGCCCTGCCAACCATGCAATGAAAGTGATTTCTGAAACTTAATTTTTCATCAAATAATATACCGAGGTCTCTAACCACTTTCCGGCGTTGCAGGACATGTCTCTCTAGGGTGTACTCATGAATTATTTTATTACGTTTGTTGGTAAATGTTATAACTAAGCACTTATCAACGTTCAGGTACATTTGGTTTGTTTGGGACCATTGAGCGATAGTATCGATGTCATTTTGAAGAATGATACTGTCACTGTAATTAGTGATCGTATTAAAAATTTTTAGATCTGCGTACAAGATACAGGGGCAATGGAGTTTTGCAATCAGGTCGTTAATAAATAAAATGAAAAATAAAGGCCCCAAATGCGATCTATGATATGCCAATAGTTTAAAGTTTACATTATATTAACAATCCAGAATTGGTCATTTCTTTTTCAACTTAAAACCAATCATTTTCAAGATTTTGTAGTGTTTTAAAATAAGAATGTCTGAGTTTTAGTGACATCGGTTCTGATAGTAATAGAAGCTTAAAGTACTTCCATTGTTTTTTTCTTCCGTGGACCATTTTAGGACCATTTGGACCGTTAGGACCATTGTAGGACCAACACAATCGCATAATCGTCTGGTTATTGTAGAATAACCAGATGGTTCTCTTAGCTTATGTTTAGACCCCAAAGACTTAAATAAAAATATAGTACGTGAGAGATAACTAGTGCCCTCTGCTGAGGAGATATATAGTAACTTGGGAGGCAAGGAGGAATTCACGGTGTGGGATTTAAAAGGCGGATTTTTACAGATCTCATTAAAGGATCCAGATAAATGTTGTTCGTTTGGAACTCCATATTTTGGCCATTACAGGCTTATTAGAATGCCATTTGGCATGTCCACTCCTATGAAGTTAAAATAACGATTTTTAAAGCTTATAGTCAATCTTTTTACTCAACCAGCCTATGGGTTAGGTATACGAAACGAACCTTTAACGCCCCGCACGTGCAATATAATAATGCATTTAGAATGCTGATAGGATTGCCAACGTGGTGTAGTGCATCGGGTATGTTGGCGGTGGCTCACACGGACAGCTTCCAGGCCATCATGCGCAAAAAGATTGTCTCGCTGATGAGTCGCGTGAGGCTTAGTACTAACAGCATTCTAAATGCTATAGCGGGAAGATATGATTGTCCTATACTGAAACATTGGATAGTGCAAGTAAAGGGCGTAGCCCAGTTTCAAATATAATTAAGTTGCACTGATTATTACTAACCTTGATGTAAGTTCTTTAAGTAACATACTAGGGATATTTTATGGTCCGACATAAAGACATTATATCATAAGCACAGGAAGTACTGCAAAAGTTTAATCAACAGATATTTGAAGGGTATGGAAGGCGTACCACATTACTGTGTACTATAAGCTATTAAAAACCTAAGATTATAAATAATGTTTACAACGATATGTTAAAAAAGAAGGAAAAGTCCAAGAGTAATTACGATAAGACAGCTGTTAACAGAAATTCGTTTAATAAGGGAGAAAATAGGCCAGTTAAATTTGGAATTCAGGAAAGGTGGTTGATAAGAGTGGTCCACGATTATTTTTAATTAACACAGAGGAAGGAAACATGGTACGTAGAAACCAAAGACATATAATTAAAAGCAAAAATACGTGTACTATTAAACCTTCAAATGTAATGTACACTTATAATGTTCCAGGTGATCAGAGTTCCTGTCATAATGTTAATAACAATAAATTTGTTCAAAATATAACCACTAGGTCAGGTATTGTAAAGCCACCAGTTAGGTATAAAGATTTTATTTTAACTTAACAGTAACTTACGTAAGTAGTAAATGTGTTGTGTTAGTACTTTCTCTTGAATGGTGAGGCTAGATGTAGTTGGTTGATATTTTGATACATTTATGTAAAAATGGGAGATGTCTCACACATATATTAGTTAACGTGGCTGTATAGGCAAGGTATAAAATATATAAGGTGTATAGGCAATAAATAAGAGATGTGAAACAAATTTGTGTTTCCTTTATTACATTAATATTCTCATATAAAACATTTATAGTGCAGGATCATGATACATGGCACTAACTACGGGAATTTTCCCTATGAAAATCAACGACTAAGTGAAGTCAGGCTATGGGTGATGAAATCAACAGAGACTGGGAGAGTGACTTTCATAAAAATGCTAAAAGTTTTACTTTCGAAGAACTGGCTTCCCATTTTGTTTGTAGATTCAAATCATCACGGTTTTAGGATTCTTCCACAAACACTATAAAACAAAGAAATAATCCAAAATAACACCTACAACTATACTAAAATTAATCTAGGATGATCTCTGTGACAATTCATAAAAACTTTCTTTTTTCTTCCGATCGTTGTTACTTCTACTCTTTGCTTCCGATACAATAAAATGATCCTTTCAAGAAACTGAGTCGATCAGAATGTTTTTTTAATATATTCATTTTTATGAACAACTCACGCTAGAGCAAAAAATTGACAAGTCACATTTATTTTCCCAAAAAAAAACCTAAGACGAATTCCCTGTATGACCTATGGTTTCAGATTTCCCCATACTATATATACAAACAACTGTTAATATGCTATGTAAGATGCCCATCGAATTATTTTATGTTATTATACATTTATATTACCAGCTATATAATTACAAAGAACAATGATAAAAAGAGAATCAGCTTAAGGAAGAATCTTAGCATTATTACTTTAGTTGCAACAAAATTACAAGTTAAAATAAAATTTTCTTTGCCGCGCTTCAGCGCAAATATATTGAAGCGGTTGCTTATTAAATCTTCATGCAGCATTTCTTCCACATCTTGTATTTTTTTGTCTGGGTTATACTTTGTCATTCCTAATGTCATTCGATATCATTGTCAAACTTTAGAGTAGTGGGAATCAATCTGATCTCAGATCGACTACCCACTGTTTATTATTTACTAATTTTGTATAATATTTTACAAAAAATGACTGATCATAAGTTTAGCTACTCGTTAAATGGAGCAAGTACTCTTACCGCAGTTAGGAGTTTCAACAAAATTCACCCATCTCCTCAAGACTTTGTGTTTTTTATTCCTTGGGCCTGTCGCAAACTTGGTATTGCCATCAATGTAGAAGTCACTCGAATTCAAATTGGTACGTTATATAGGCTTTCAGTGACAAAAAATCACATTTAGGTTCAGCAAAAGGTCTCCATGTCGAGCGTTTAAATTTTTGTTGCTTAAAAAACCTCAAATACTTTGTCTACGTTTATCATAACTAACATTGCCCGTAAGCTTTGTTTTGGAATCCACTTTGCTCACCAAACAAATTTCTTTGTCGTATTTTGGTTACGTATACAGTCGATGGTTTAAGATAACTGGACCCCCTAATCGACCATTTGGTTATGAGTAGATAAGTGTGAAAACAAGTGTTTAACAAACTCCTCGAGCATATCAACAAACTTAACCTTTAACTATGAGCTGCAATATTCATTTAGGTACAACTTCCAGATTTTGTCATTAGCGAAGTGATTTAAAAAAACTTTTTAAGCCAGTTTGATTTAATACAGAATACAAATTTGAACCATGAAGCTGAAATCTATAACACTTTTCTGTAGAATGAATAAGAAGGCTCTCAGAACCAAAAGGGGCTATATAGGGCATCAGGTATCTTAGGACATCAACAGTACTAGATGATGGATAACTAATTTATAAGATTATTACTATTGTCTAATTTCAGCCGATTTTCTATTGACAAAAAAAAATAGTCGAACTAAAGCAGAGTATCATCAGACGTCATTAGATAATCTGAGTCACGCGATGTTAATAGAACGTGAAAGTATGGTGCCAAATATACCACACTATATCGTTAACATAATAGCCGTTTATTCAGGAGATAAGCTTGTACAGATAAAAATGCTGAACAACGTACGCATACCTAGGGAATTATTCAAAATTCTAGCCTTGACAGTATATTTTTATCCTAATTTAAACTCTATCGTTATTAACAAAGCCTTGACCGCGGCTGGTATCTACGAATTAAAGAACTTCCTTAATCTGTCTAACGTAACGGATATTAGTCTTGATGATACATATGTGGATACTGCTAATTACTATGTTCTTCTCGATTCTCCGAGACGATTGCGGCACCTGTCCCTCGCACGCTGCTTCATTCAAGATATAGGAGTAGAACTGATTGCCGCTAGACTCGCATTTCCGCACCCAGCATCTGAATCTTTATCATTGTTAAATCTATCGACAAATAGAATCACCGATGTCGGCGCTACATATTTAGCCACAGCGTTGAGAAGCAATAGATGCCTAAACTACTTGAATTTGACTAACAATATGATAACCGACAAAGGTGCAAAAGCAATATTTGATGTTTTGATGCCATTTCCCCTAACTTACAGCGAAATGATTGGGAGGAACGACAGATACATAAAACATTTACGAAAGAAACACGAACTTATCGATACATTTATAACAAATATTAAAAATGACGAACCTGATTTAAAGCCTGGTAAGAAGAAGAGTATGAGAATAGAAACAACAGTGAACAGACATTCAACTTCTTGTGTAAACGTAAAAGCTCTAGATATGGCCAAAAAACTTGTTGGTGATTTTAATGATCCATTTCACAAAAACGTTGTATTTAAAGACAGTATACTTCATAGTAACGGTAACAAAGTTTTGGCGTATTTAAATCTGTCGTACAATAATTTGAGTTATATTACCTTGAAAACAATCTTAAAAGTGTTGAAAGACCAAAGAAATCGTCTAAATTTCTCCAAAGGATTAGTCAGAATTGGTATTGAAGGCAATCCAATGCCAATGGATTGCAAAGAGCTTAAGGAAATTAGCAACGAGTTAGATATTTGTGTGCAAAGTTTTGAAAAACGACTCCCTCATATGGCAGCGAAGACCAAGGCTTCGAAATAATATTATTGTTTAGATTATTATAGTTTATATTAATTGTTTATAAATGTACTATCAGTAAAGTTTTCGCGCTACCAATTTAAATTGCCGCGTAACGAAATGGACACACAATTTTTGAACGAAATTAGTACGTAGTGTAATGAATAAATGAACGAATTAAATTCGGTCGCTGCGGGAACTCATAAGACCGATGACAAAAAAAACAAGACACAATTCTGCGGACGACACGCCACCTTGATTTTTGGCTCATATTTAGTTTGCACGTTACACAATTGACTAAAGGCCATCATGCAACAGTTACGAAAATTAACTTCCATTTTTTTGCAATATAAATTAAGACTAAGAGCCTATGCGACGGCGTGTTTTAAGCCGGATTTACATTGTCTGACGTGTCGTATCGTAGACGCAATTGAAACGCGATGCAGCGAGTAAACCATTGCACACGTTCACAAATTCAGTGGCGCCGTAAACGCGACATCTGCGCGTATACGTGCTGCAGACGCACTTATGTATCGCGCATTTTGATAAGAGATAGTTTTAATTTTAGTTTTGTTTCTTAATTTCAGTTAGTTTTTTAAATGAAGCAACTACATGAAATTCTAAGTGTAAACTCCAGTGGATTATATAAGCTACTTGCTTGCAACGCGATATTTGCGCTCGTTTGAATCGATTCAAAAGCTCGTGAGCTTCGAATGCGCTTTTCGCGCGCGTCTGTATTGTATTTGATTCGATACAAACGCAACAATGTGCTTTTTGAGCCTCTACGCCATAAACGCGCGCCATCTAGGCGCGTATAAATTACGCCTTATACGTTAGAGCCTATGCTCTAAGGGTTATTTGTTCGTACAGGCAACAAAGGTCAAAAGCGGCCACCCGCAGCTTACTTGTTTTAATAAAGGGTTTTAACAAAAAAAAAGGACGGTGCTAGCTACAATCTCCACTTGCAAAGAAAACTGTTTTGGGACTTTCAATGCTTCAACTATACTAATAGTACACTTGGGAGTCAAAATACAGAGCCACTGCCGCTTTCGTTTACGTATTACGCTGATTATTTTTATTGTTACGGTGTCTATCAATACGCGTCAGACATCTTTGTTTAGGTTATTGTCATCTATAAAACAATGGCCCATTGTGAACGAGAAAACATTTTGTTTTCGTCGCTCATATCAATCGGAATAAATAATTATTCAAATTGTTATTTTCATGATTATAACATTTAAGTGTTCATATTTATTTATTCTAATTCACATGGATGATACAGATTAGTAAACTTAGGACTGTAATAGACACATGCATGCACCCAGAAAAAAATTGGGCAATGTATTAGCCGTATTTATTGGAAATGAAACTATTTTTTCCTGATCTATATCGAGTATGTTTATTTTTTCAATTCAACCAAGATTTCGGACTCGTTACATGTGCCGTGGTCGCGACTGACATATACATATGTGTTTATAGTCCGATCAATCCAGATAAAATAGTTTCATTTTGCAATAGCAAAGGTTTGCAGTGTAATGAAACTACAAAAAGAGTTATTTGTATTTCCATGACAAAAAACTTTGCTACGTGATCTAAATACTTTTGCCGACTTCCAGTCAACAAAGTTTTTTCTGAGTGTATGATATTGTGCAAAAAAGTAGTTAGTACCTAAGTTACGTTAATAATTTAGATACTTACTTTAATTACGATTTTAAACTTGAACGTAATTTTTTAACATAGATATTATATTACTATTTTTATTTATTTCAAATTTCTTAATAGTAAATATTATTCGATGTTATTAACAATTAATTAGTGACAATTAATTAAGTACTTATTTATGACGTATGAAAAACATTTTTATGCTCAAAGAATTCAGATATACAATAAGTAGGTTTTCAAATGAGTAAATCTTTTAACATAGACGTAATATTATTATTTATATGTATATTATGTCTTAGGGTAATTATAATTTTATAATATTACCAATTAGTGTCAAACGATCAACTAAGTACTTATCTGACAAACATTTTTATCATCAAAAAATTCGGACATTATATTAAGATTTTTTATTAATGACAAAATCTTTTAGCATTTTAACATAGATATTATATTATTATTTATATATTATGAATAATTATACATATATTAATACTTATAATTTGAAAGAAATAACAAACAGTGACAAATAATCAACTAAGTAGGCATCTGTGACAGTGTAAAAAATGTTTTTATCCTCAAAAAAATCCGACATATCATGGTATTTTTTATGACAAAACCTTAAGTATACACTTACTCTTTTCAATTTTTTTTACATCTACGAATATGACAGTATCTATCCAAGTTGTAGGTTTATGTAGAGCACGTTTTATAACTTTCAGTTCACCTTTAACCGACGAGCATGCACGAAAGCACTGATGAGGCGAAAGATATATGTCAGGACCGTAGCAAGTGAAAGGCTGTTGTCTCTGCCGACCCCGATAGGAAATATATGAAGTATACGGGGTTCTTTGTCTAATACTAACAATCTCACAGTACTGACTATATTGGTAACATCGTAAGCAACAACTTTTGTTCAATGACCTTTTACAAAACAATACATTTTTCCAATACTATCTGACTCTTTTTAGATCTGTATCTAGTTGCAAGTTGTTTAGTGACGCCTCACACGTGCTTTCTTTTGTCAAAGTTGTTATTCAGAGCGATCTATTTAAATGTTTTTATTTTTGTACGAAAGTAAAATCTGGTGAATTATTAAAAAGTCAAAATTCAAAATTCGTTTATTGTTTTAAAAGTGGTACGATGGATGGAAAAGTTATATAATGTAATTTCACACTTTTAGTCATTTCTGACATACAATATACAATTATGGTTTTTTAAATCATAATACAATACAATATTTCAAATTAAATGTGCATTAAAGACTAAAGAATGTCAAAAAAGAAGCAATAAAATAAAATAAAATCATAATAAAAACCATGTCAAAGAAATCAAATGTCCATACACAATACAGTACACATTACATAAAAATATACCTAACCTAATCAAATATTTCATTTACATCATAAAATGTTTTTTGTTTTAACCAAAGCTTTAGTAAGTATTTAAATTTATTTATTGGTTGTGACTTGAGAGTTTCAGGCAAACTATTATAGACCTTGACACACATTGCATAACAACTCTTCACGTATAATGCTGTTCTGGGTATAGAGTCCACAACAAGCCTGTTTTGGTGCCTTACATATCGGTTTAAATTATCTTTAACTCGTTTGAACAAACCTTCGTGATTTCGTACAAATGTAACAAACGTCAAATGTAAGAAAACGTCATGTAACAAAAGTTGTTGTTTATGATGTTAGTAATATAGTCCTGGGAGGTTGTTAGTATTTTACATATGCAGGGTGTCCAATAAATAATGACATGCCTGAATTGGCTTATGGTAGAGCTTACGACTGTTCCAAAAAATATATTAAAAAAAATATCCCAAATAGTACCTACGATATTTTTTTTCCTTAAATTTAATTATTTTCACCTTAGGAAATGAAACTATTTTTCCGGATTTAAATCGCGTATATTTGTTTTTTCAAACAAACCGACGTTTCAAATCCGGAAAAATAGTTTCATTTCCTATGTGTAACAATCGCGAAAACCTAAGAACTGGATATGTTCACCTTATTTTACGTTTTTGTACACCACGACTACAAGTGAATCAATTCTTTCGGTTTTTTGGTGTCATAATATTATACGTTAACTATGCTAATAGATAGGCAGTAAATAGTATGGCCAAATATTGCATTTTAATTTTTTTTTAAGTTTTAATTTATTTTTCAGCGCAATTTTTTTTTTCACAAAGTATAAGTGTCTTAGATATAAAAAAGTATGATAACTTGAGTGGTCAACTATTTTAAAATAATGTGTGTTTAAAGTAGATTTTAAAAAAATCTTATTAAAATAAAAAAAATCGTTATTATATCTAATATAAATAGAAAATTATTGCTATTAATGTGCAAAAGGAGTCAATTTGACTAAAAACTAAGTTTTCAAAATTGTATCAATCTTTGTCGTGAATTTTGCTTAACCATTGAGGTTTAATTAGAAAACAATATTAGACATAAATACAAGTTTATCTACTATTTGTTTATAACTAATGTTCAAACGACAAAGACTTTAATATAGGCTAAATATATATATATATACTAAACCTAGGACCTAAACAATGACATTTGACGCAACTTGGTTGGCACCGTTATAACAAATAGCAAGAAACGTTAAAATCAGCAGCGGGGTGCTCAATATTTTCGCGCTCAACTGTATTTCTATTGATATTATTTAGTTTAGAAATGTATTTTATTTGTTTAATAAATACTTTATTACTTTTAATTTCATAATGCCTTTCTTTCTAATGTTATATGCCCTTAAAAATATACATAATTTCATTAAGACGACATTCATAAGTTTATAAATCATGGTATCAATTGCGTTATCTAAGGTACTCAAATGATGGTAACCTATCACTAACTCGACTTTTTTTTCCGAAGTAACGTTTGTTCGAATTTTCATTACACCGAAAGCCGAATTATAACGAAACCGTTGTTATTTCAGGATACGTTGGATGTTTATCGCAAAGACACGATTAAGTTCGGTTAAGTTAGGTTTAAAAGAAAAAACATTTTCCTCTCAAAATTACTTTCGAGGTTATAAAAATTCGAGCAATCGTTATTTCTGGAAAATGTCATTTCGGACTACCTTCGGACCTTAAACGATTCTTTTATGGGTAACGATATACGTTTTGACAATGAGATTCCGGAGCATAATATGATTTATCATTTTCTAAGTTTAAAACTTACATCAGAAGTATTTTAATTGAAAAGTCATATTACAAAATTGAAGAGTGTTTTTAGATAAAGATGTATGGTAAGACGACATGAGTCATTCCACAAACATATGATTCAAAGTGTATTTCGTAGCATTTAGTAGCAGTAAAGGTCCTTGTGAAAGAGATCGTCCTGTGAAGTACTGACACCTTACCTATTTCTGCCTCCAAGCAGTAATGTGAGCATTACTGCGTTCCGGTTTTGAAGGGTGCTGGTGAAATTACAGGCACATCATGGGACTAGTCATTATATGTCTCAGGGTGACGGGTGCAGTGACAGTGCCCATAAGATTTTTGCGATTTAAAGCTCTGAGTGGCACTGCAACTGTTATGGATAGGCGTGACGATTACCACCAGGCGCACGACTTCTTCGTCCCGCTACTTTATATTATAAAAAAATTAAGTTTTTTGAAAACTAGAATCTCTAAAATTTCTTGCTCGTTCTTTTAAGAGAAGTCGGCACAGTGAATGAGCTGTATCTTAAAAAATGACGTTTTCAATCATTGACTTACAAAGATACAGTCTTTGATTAGTTTAGGAGGCAGAATCTCTAAATTTGGTACGCCTTATTTTATATTTTGTGCTACGTTATATCTATACCAATAAAAATAAATGGACAACGGGTCTAATACAAAAACCACGAAAAAAATGTCCCAAGTCAACCTATTCGAAATTTAAATTGTAATGTCATCGCAGTATCGCGCTGTCAGTCGAACAAATGAAGACTAAAGCGGAGTTTGGCGCTCTGTATACGATTTTAGCGCCTTACAAGTGCGGACACTTTTTAGCGCGGACCCGACGTCCATAATTGTAAGTCAATGTTTTCAATTATAAAAAATGTACCTATGGAATAAATGATACTTTGACTTTGACTGTAACAGAAACGATATCACTTTCAAGCTAAAAGACAGTGTTTAGGGCTTAATCGTTGGCCAATAGGGGTTGACCACTTCACATGCTTTCCAGGTTTTCTAGTAGCAGTAGAGCTCCTTGTGTAACAGGTTTTCCTTGAAAGTAATGCCTTTATACCCATTTCTGCTGTTTAGCAGTAGGTAACATGAGCATTATTACATTCCGGTTTTAAAGGTTCTTGAAATTTACCCAACTTTATTTGTCAGGGTACCAGGCGCAGTAGCAGTGGAAGGGGCTTACCATAACCTTTTCAAAAACAGTATTATTTCAATGTAAGCATAAAGTAAGTTTATTGTAATATTACCATTGACTTACAATTATATGGACGTCGGGTCCGCGCTAAAAAGTGTCCGAACTTATAGGGCGTTAAAATCGTATACAGAGCGTCATTCACGCTTTAGTCTTCGTTTGTTTGACTGACAGCGAAGCAAGCAAAATTAGACAGTACTGCAATGACATTACAATTTAAAAGCTTTTTCATATTCCTTTACATGTCACTACGTTTAAATAGGTTGACTTGGGACATTTTTTTCGTGGTTTTTGTATTAGACCCGTCGTCCATTTATTTGTAAGTCAATGAATATTACTCATTTTCGTACCATGACAAACCTATCAACCAAGTAATGTATTATTGCTAAAGTGGCTGAAAGAGCGAATGATTTCTCAATATTGTCTATTCTTTACTAAAAGTAGGAAAGAAATAACACTATATGAACGGTATAATGCCATCTCTTTCTTTTTTGATGTTCCGAATCATTGCCCCTTAAATGAATTTGAGACTTTGGAGATTGGCGAAATCGCCATTTTTTTTGTATAATTTTTATAATAATACTAAACTACCGTACATAGTTATTTTTACTTGTCATTGGCAAAATCATTGATTATTTCGATGGGGCCATAACATTTAAAAGAAGAAGAAGAAGAAGACGACTGTCAAGAATTGTATTATTATCGTATGTGTTTGTCACTATTTTTCATAAATAAATTAATATTTATAAATAACATTTTCATCAACTGTGACGTCAGTGTAAATATGTTAATCTGTTTAAACTTATCTGTCAAAGGTACTCTGTGAACTAGTCATACTGCCGGGCACTAGAAAAATGTGAAACAATGGTTCCAAATTGTTCCAAATAGAAAATTTAGAACAACATAACGACGTAAATATATACTTACAAAGTTCCTTCGCGTAACCTTAGGACGTGAGCGGGGGTGAGCTCGAGGTGGTGGGGGCGCGCGTCGATACCGCACGGAAGCCATCTTAAAATATAACAGCGCGGGAGGTGCGGAGGGTGTTCTCCTTAGACGTAACTTTTTCAAACTATAGCAGGGGTGTACAACTAACGGATCAGATTTTAAAAAAAATTTACTCAAAAGGAACCTGTGATCTTGTGCATTGTATTATACACAAGATATGTGTTAAGTTTGAAATCTGTCACGCAGCCTATAGAAACTGCACATGTTAAAAAATTACGGTAATGGAGTAATATAGAAAAATAATGTAAGTAAAAGAGGTAGCCATCTTTTAAAGGTTGCGTCAAGTGTATTGTAATTTTTTTAGAACAGAATGGACATTTAGATAAGTAGGTAAGAATGAAATACAATGGAAAAGGAAAACTAATTTATTGATAAATTATAAAAAATTAAATGTTTCTTCCTTAGAACAATGCTATTTCTTATTATAACCTGCTCTGCT
This sequence comes from Hyposmocoma kahamanoa, assembly GCF_003589595.1. Classification (NCBI taxonomy): domain Eukaryota; kingdom Metazoa; phylum Arthropoda; class Insecta; order Lepidoptera; family Cosmopterigidae; genus Hyposmocoma; species Hyposmocoma kahamanoa. The sequence continues at coordinate 12,085,598 of NW_020653743.1, read as the reverse complement.
TAATGAAAAAAAAAACAACAACAAGACTAGGTCACAAATATTTGTCAGAAACGAAAAATTTTACCTAGTAGATACAGTTGTAAGTATTTTTAACAATGATTACACCATTCAACACGATTTATGTTTCTGCAAATTGATTGAATTGATTTGCAAAACCGGGCGAAAACTTTTTCTTCGATAAGAACACTTTTATTTATTCTAGCCCTTTACGACATAGTGTAAAGGGCTAGAATAACGACATAGTGTAATAAGTAAATAAGCGGTATATTACATCGCAAATAATGTTACAAATATTATACTTATAATATACCTATTATAAATAAATGTATATATAACATACTAAACCTATCTGTAAAGGTAACTACCCCTGTGTATTACATATACACTCCCTAGTTTTTAACTGCCTACACAGATAAAAAAAATAGCCAACTTGCATATATTTTTTATTTATATTTCTTTTTTTTAATGATACCAAATAAAGGACGTACAAAAAAGAATTAGCTTACACACGAGAGGCGAATGTGTAGGTTAGAATTCGTCTTTAACCGCAAAACAATTTTTTTTTTGTGTTTAAAGTTGGAAATAGAAAACAAATCGATGTTCTTAAAGTGTTCACCAAATAATCTAACCATTCGAGTGAATACCACGTTTTGTGCTGTAATGAATTTTTTTTATCATGATATTAAAATAATTTAGATATGCGTACAGTGATCTTGTTAAAGTACTTACGTTAGTTCAAGAAACATCACTAATACAGATCAAGGTGTTGTTACAAATAAGTAATACCGCACCTAAAGGTCATCCCTCGCCTTCCCCGAGGACGTAAAGTTGCCTACCTAAAATATACCCGATCTATTTATAGGAATTCTATGTCAATATTAATAACAATATCTTTGTCTGGTCACACTTCACCACCATTAATAAACAAAGGCTATTCTTAAAGATAATAACATCTATTTACTTGGAAAAATGACAATGGATAAGATTTATAAATGGTCAACAAGATAAAAGAACTAAAATATAAATTAAAATAAAATTATATTAATATGTAACCTATTGTTATATAAATTTGAAAGTGTAAACCTATATGTTATAAAAATCCGCTTGCTAATACTAGCATGCTGTGGTAGCTGATATGTATAATGTTTTTATATATTTTGATTGTACCTTTTTAGCCAACACAATACATATTCTCTGTATATGTATTGTGTTGGCTATCCATTCTAAATAAATAAAAAAGATGATAAAAGAGGAAAAGGAAAGACGTAACAAATAATAAAATGATACTAAAAAAGGTGCAATTATTATAAAATACTCCCTATAAAACTAAATAACACAGTAGGTACACAATACTCAAACCAAAACGACATAGATTACAATACAGGGTTATTTTTAAAATACCAACAACCTCGTAGGACTATATTACTAATATCATAAATAACAACTTTCTGTTCCTGTACTTTTAATAATCAAACAGATTTCTCTATCATACAAAAATAAATAGATTGCTCTAAACGATAATAACTCTGTGCAGGGCGGGGGTGGATTCATCGCTGAAGACGCTTGCACTTTTGAACTTATTCTACCAAATTTTTTTTTATTATTATATTTATTATTAATATATTTAAAAATTATTCTACCAAATACGTGTCAGATAGTATAACAAAAACTTAAAAGTTAATTTTTAGTAAATCAATTATGTTTTGTCTAAAGTCATGGGACAAAAGTTGTTGTATATGATGTTAGTAATATATTCCTGCGAGGTTGTTATAGTACGTATTTTAAAAATAACTCGTATAATTTTAATAGTAATCGACGTGAAGTTTAACAATAAGGAAGCGAAAGTGATTTATGATTTATGGGCACGTCCTCTAGTTTCAAGAATTTTTATGGGAGTGACAACGGATTGAAAAAAGAGAATAGTAGTAAAGGAAAAAGGAATTCGAGAAGGATTCAAAATTTTAATAATCTCAGTACAGAGGTACTAAAAAAACCGACCTCAAAAGTACGTGGAATTACATATGATTACCAAGTTTTATTGAAATCGGTTACCGGAAAGTGCGCAAACCCGGATTCATCCCCTAGTTCGCCACTATACGGGACTTGACACAGGAGATAATAAAAATCGGTTCTCACTACTCTTAGTATATTGAGAGAGAAAAACGCCGTGAATTGGAGAATAGCAAAATCAATCATTAAAATAATGGCTCCTTATATTAAAATGTAGGTGCTATTTATAAAAATGAATCTTCATGCGTGAACAGCCACCTTTAGAGGTGGATGATTTTCTTCAAAATTAAATGGGACCACTATGGAGGTACCCTCTTTCCAACAAAAAAAGAATCATGAAAATCGGTTCACAAATACCGGAGTTATCGCGTAACATACATACAAAAAAACATACAGTCGAATTGAGAACCTCCTCCTTTTTTGAAGTCGGTTAAAAATAAGTGGCCAGGAATCGGGAAAGAGAATGATAAAAAAGTGGAATGACGTTGAAGGAGATCAGGCATTTACTGTCAATTGTCAAATAAGTAATACTCGACCAAACGAGAAAACAATGTCAAGTATGAAGTTTAATTCGCATCATGCATCTTTTAATTTGGTCGATTAAAATGCTTATTTGACAGTAAATTATTTTGGACGAATGTCGGGCAGAGAACGGGAATAGACCTCCATCATCCAACCTACCCTTACCTACCTAAAATATACATTAGTATCAGAGGCGGCTCGTCCTAAGGAGCGCTGGTGCAGTGAACTCGCACCCCTGTACAACCCACCAAAATAAATTTATTAATTATGCTTTCATATTATATTAGTAGCCGAAGTATTTTTTTTTTATTAATGAACGACAAACATGCAATTAGATTTTTATCTTTCTCTTTAATACAATATAGCATACTGACCCTATATGAACCGACTTTGTTTACAATGTTCAGTAGGTACAGAATCTCGGATTGGTATCATTAAAAAATATCTACGTATATAATAATAATAATAAAAGCACGAGTTCGTCACAAGGTGCGTACTAAACAGGAAATACTGCCTTGGAAAATATGCCCATTTATTACAGTTATGGGCGAAACGTATTGACTATATCTTAAATGTATAAAGCCCAAACAAAACTTGTGAAAAATAAAATAACCTCGAAACGTATGTATGTAACGTAAACGTGTGTATGTAAATAATTAAAACAACATTAGCATAAGTATAATCTAAAGAACCTGATGTCTATAAGTACGTCTAAAAGGGGAGACCCGGGGAAACTTCCCTTTATGACACGTGGTAGCGTTTATTCGGAAATTACAGCAAAATGTTTCCCTCAAGATAGGGTCCGCGAAAGTTTCTTGCGCGACTTCGCAACGGGTAAATCAATACGGCATTAACTCACACAGCTCTGGGTACGCGCACTGATGCAACGCAAAAACTATCGAAATGAAAATATACGCGCACACACACAAACGTTTGTACGGTGACCATGTTGAAGAATCGTACTAAACCATTACGGTACTGATCACTAAATCACTGCCACTCCAACACCAAGAATAAGACGATCAATTTTTTTACTTACTAATTTACTTACTAAGACATTTCGAGAAATATGATTTCTGATTGGTTTTCACTAATTTCATTTCAAATAAAAATTAACTTTGTGACATTCTACCTTCAAATGACGTCTTTATTTATTTTTTTAGTCAATTTCAACTTCTTACAAATTGATCGCAATCGGTTTGTTCTGAAATGAATTGTAATAACGAATGTCAACATTACCTATTATTTATTTATTTATAGAGCCTTGGCCAAAGAGCCATCGGCTGAAAAAGGTAACAAATAATAAAGAAACTCAAAACATATTATTATACTTCAACTAAAACTTTATTCGTGTAAAAACTGTAACTTCAAAATCCCGCCATGTTTTTACGAAGTCAAAACTAAAAAAACTATGACGAAACACTCTCACAGATTTCTCATAGGCGCTACGGCTAAAAAGTCGTAGAAAACAAAATACTTTGAAAAAAAAAAATTCGTGAAGTCCGCTGGTTCGTTCTGTGGCTTAGTTGGCATAAGGTCTGGCACAATTCGCTAGAAAACATCGTCGGTTCGAATCCGGCCGAATCGAAGAATTTTTTTCTAAGTATTCGATCTTTTTATTAATAGTTATAAGAAAGTAGTAATTTCACAAAAAAAAATTGAATATCAATTCAATACAAATTTTAAAAAGCTTTTAATTAATTTTTCACCAGCGCTTACCCAACAAAACTGTTACGCAATAATGTGCACGTTACTGCTTAGCGGCAGAAACAGGTACAGTGGCACTACGTACTCGGACGAACTCTTTCACAAGGAGCACTACTACTACTCAATAGTTGCTTATTTATTTTCGACGAGACATCACTACAGTCGTAGACATCGAATTGTGCCATCATGTTTATTTTCTGGGTAATAATAAAAAGAAACAACAGCTTCATGGTCACTCTACTCACGTATACAGACAGTTTGCAGGTGTGCTTAGGTCCGCGCTAGACCCGCGCCTCCTCCACCCAGCCGCACCTTAGACGTTGGCTTTTTAAATGGAAAGGGGTTCGCATTCTGCGGCTCGCAAATTAAGTCTTTTGGAAAATTATTTCGTTAATCTTTTTACTAATCAGACCTTACATTTAGGGTTTTTGCTTGGTAATGTTAATGTATTGTTTCAGCGCAATTTTTTCACGTAAATTACTTTTGTCTAATATATTTGGAAATAATACTTAATCTATTTTCAGAACAAAAAATTCGTGGGCAACAGTGGGGCTTCAAATGCTTGATTCTATTATAATAACGTAGACATTTTAAAAATAGCAAAGTCAGAAATTGAGATATTAAATAAAAGTTGTTCTTTTTGTACAAATATTGCAGTGCGCATAGCAGCAGCAAAACCCTTTTTAACTGACTTCAAAAAGGTAAAAGTTCTCTATTCGACTACATATTTTTTGTGTATTCTGCGGACTTCAATGATTCTTTTTGTGTTGGAAAGGGAACTCAAAAAGAAAATATCCTACATACCTCTAAGGGTGACAAATTCTAGTAAAAATAATAACGCAGACACTCATAGCCCCGCACTACGGAAACCCTGTATAGCGGGAGCCATGGACACACACACATAGACAACCATAAATTACACCCAAACTGAAGAGAAATCAATGTAGACCATACAAAAATTTCTTATTTCCGGGAATTGAACCCGGGATCTCTGCGTGGCAGTCCAGCATGATGACCGTTCGGTCACGGAGGTAGTTAAATAGGGGAGGAATCCGGTTTCTTTAATTTCATCCGCTTTCCATTCGAATCTTGTAGACCTTTATTCAAGCAGCTCAGGTGACTCACCCTACCCTTCATGTACATTCTTGAGGTTCGAACAAAAGCAGTACTCATATTTATCCAGATTTCCAAATCGCTCTGGCGCTTCTAGTAAAACTACATGTTTCATGAGACATAGTTATAAGATGTCCATAAAATTGTTTAATTTAAAACTTTTAAATTTTAAATTTCTCAATTATAAATTTATTTAAGTTATTATGATCAGAATACATTATATATTGTAAATTAAACTTTATATCATAATTGACATAACTAATGACAAAAATTGACATAAATTAATAAAGATAGATAAAAGAATAATGTTGTAAGTGTTTATTAGAACGACTGCTATGATATAATATTGTAAAATTTTGCATGTCAGAAATGGCGCAAGACGTTTGTACAAGTATTATGCAGTTTTACCGTCACCAATACTGTGTTTGCTTGCAAATAAACCATTTACATTTTCCATTAACCGATTTTAAAAACTTGTCGTTGTGAAAGAGTTCGTCCAGGGAAATACTGCCACCTTACCTATTTCTGTCGACAAGCAGTAATGTTAGCATTACTGCGTTCCAGTTTTGAAAGGTAAGGGTGCTGGTGAAATTACAGGCACATGGGACTTGTCATCTTATTCTAAGGGTGACGGGCGCAGTGGCAGTGCCCCTCAGATCTTTGTGATTTGGCCTCTTAGTGGCACTGCAACTGTTATAGACAGGCGTATAGCTTACCATCGGGTCATAATCGGTGTAATGGTTTATATTAGATATGGAGAATAGTTATTACGCATAACGCAGACTACTAAAATCCTAAATCTCCTTTAACTTCAGATTCTTTTACTCTCCACTCGATACGGCTCTGGAACGCTCTACCGGACGCCATCAGACGGTCTCCTAATTTATTCTCTTTTAAAAATAATGTTCATGAGCATCTTCTAAATTGTTTGTCACAGCAATAATCATCATCATATTCTGTTATTGTATGTATTTTGTATATGTATAGTATATTTGTATGTATGTAAGTGTATGTATTATATTATTAAGTAAGGTATTAGGTTAGTTTGTTATATATATAATTATGAATTTGTTTCATTTATTTTAATATAACCGTAATATTCTGTTTATTTACCGCGTTCGTGAATTTCGTTTTTCTCAGAGGTTGACTGGTAGAGAATGCTTTTAGCATTAAGTCCGCCTTTTGTACCCTTTGTATTGTGGTCAATAAAGTTTAATAAATAAATAAATAAATAACTTTACTGTCGTCGGTTAAAAAAAGTAAAATTACGATTTTCCTTCTAAAATGTTTCTTGATCAATCTGTTGTACAGTATTGTAATTCGAGTGTCCTAAATACGACTTGAAGACGAGTTTTCGGACAATTGGACAATTTATCGTATTATACGAATTAATTGTTCGGCAGACTAGTTTATCGGGCTTCATTCATTGCTGAGTTAAGTCACTATTGCTTTAAAGCCGTGAGAGAGGTTACTTAAAAAACTGGATTTTTTGAAATTCGGAAACACAATGGATTGTTCTGGGTTTTATTTATAGTGGCCTTTTTGTCTTGTATTTAGGTACTTTTTACTACAACTGTGATGATGTGACCTCCTTACATCGTCATGTCTCCGTTTTATCGCCTTTTCCCCGGTTCCTGACCACTTGTTTTTAAATTTTGAATCGTTCTTAAATTCCTTAGCCTCGCCATTCTGATTTTTTTGCGTTCCATTGCCACGCCCTGCTCGTGGCAGCGAACAGTACTGCTCTAATTTCAATTACGCCTAATTTTGATTATTTTACTAGTTTAAATAATAATCTGTAATAACTACTAATAATCATTTCGCACTGCTATTACAATAGTGCTTTAACTCAGTATATGTGAAATTCAAGATTACACCATTTCTAGACGCAAAATTTGACTCTCTACATGTGAGCAAAACCATCGTTAGAATATTGTAAGAACCAATGAAATTATATTTACTTGACTCAAAATAAGGCAAACTTTTTGTGATCTAAGTCTGGATAAAACAGTCACTCAAACTTGTTACTCAAAAATGTGAAATATTTTTTTCCCTTTTATTCTTAAATCTAATTGGCAAATAGAAAATTGTTTAGATATCAGTAATTAACTTTAAGCTCAAGATAAATTTTAATAATCTTTCACCGGAAATGAGTAATTCGCTTTTCATCGATTCTCAAACAATGCACTTCTTGAGTTAATGCACTATTGTATTAACAGTGCAATGTGCCAATTTTAATACCAATCTGCAATACTATATAAGTCGGCCCTTTCGGGGCAAGTCTGTCTCACGTTCAGTATTTAAGCAGGGAGTGTTTTGTAGCGTTCTAATTGTAGTGTTTTTATAGGTTACCTTTTTTGTTACAGCCTCTTTTTATCCCTTTCGTTTTAATTACGAATAAATTTTCTGCGGACCGAAGTATCACATTTTATTGCCGTGAACCTAGTTACGGCTCATTAGGGTTTACAACCTTTTCACTACTACCCGTACTCACTTATTCTGATTCACTTTTAGACGCAGGCAAAGAAAATAAGGATTTTCAAGCTGGTTGCTTCCTTTTTGTTTTACAATACCAAGTGACAGGAGGAACACCCTGAAACATAAGTTGACAAGTCCCATGCACACATTACCACTTGGCGACGGAAATAGGTAAGGTGGCAGTATTACCCTGGACGAACTCTATAACAAGGAGCTCTACTGCTACTATAAAGAACCTTTTCTTTTTGCCTTGTTTTGGTCTGTAGAATTTATAGGATATAAGGATGGCCGGATAAAAACTTTATAATTCCAAATAATTTTATTGTGCAATCAACTATCTATATGATGTTCTATTACCATGATATTCTTTTACTTTTTGTGAAATCATTCCACTAGTTTGTTATAATTATCAATATAAAGATCGAACACAAAAAAAAAACATTTTCGCGTTCGGTCTTTATATTAATAATTAGGTATAACAATCATCACATGACTTAACTCAAACGACCCGTGTCGTCCATTTTGTTTCGTCGGTCAATAGGAAACAACAAAATCGTTGTAGGTCTGTTTAATTAACAACTAATTCTTCATTCATTCATTTGACGATGAGTGTGTAATGTACCATATAAATATTTTTAACCTAGACTTTTTTCATATTACTATTCACTTTTGTATGTATTATATAAACGTAAACTCACATATATAATTTCATTTTTAATAACAATCATTAACCCTAACACCCATTTCAAATAACAATTATAAGTTATAAACGTCAGGTTACTTAATTAAATAGATTATTAAACTGAAATAAATTTGACGTAAAACACGTTCAGAAACGCAAACAAATTGAGTTTTGCTTTTTCATTTTACCCACTAAAGGAGGGACGTCATAGTACACTACTACGTAGTGTACGTAAATAGTAAACAGTACTTATAAATCGTAAAAATTATCTGAATTGACTATATGTATAATGATTTTTGTATAAAATGACCTTTATATTCATGAAATGTTCTTATGAAACGTGTATATCGAGACCTCCAATGAACGCTACGCCATTTTAATTTTTTGGTCATTTTCTGTTATTTTTATGAACAGCCATATTTATTTACGAATACTATGCTCCCCGAATTTTGTGAAAAAAAAAATAACAAAAAACAAAATTTGAAAAAACCAAAAAGAAGAATTTTGTGAAGAAAACAATAAAGAAACAAAAAATAAAATAAAAACAGAACAGGCCCAAAAATTAGATCAATGTAGAGTTCATTGGTCCCAGAATTCTGGGACCAATGAACACTACGACTCAAAGGGAGGAGGAGCTGGAGGGCAAGAAAGAACCTTGAGATTGAAATGTAATGTCCGGGGCCAATATTTTGGGAGAAACAAAAACTGCGAGACTCCGCTGGCTCGGACAAGTGGAAAGAATGGGAGAAGATCATGCCGCGAAGAGGGCTTATTTGGGACAACCGAAAGGACACCGACCGGTTGGACGTCTCAGGTACCGCTGGAGCGATGAAGTCTTGAAAGATCTCAAGGACCTCGGTGCTAGTGGCTAGAAGGAGCAGGCTCAGGACCGGGAAGAGTGGTAGAATCTGGTGTCGGAGTCCAAGACCCCCTTTGAGTCACTGCGCCACCGAAGTAAGTAAGTGTTTATTGGAGGGTTGGAGGTATCGATTTTATTGTATTTAGTCCAAAGGAAAGTTATATTAAATGAGCGTTGTATCTATTAAAATCAGTTTATTTGATTTTCACACAAACGAGGCGCACCCCACAAAGATCATATTCGACACAAAATCTAAACTACTAAATCACAATTTCATTCAACCCCTTTAACAACAGGTTTACAAAAACTTATTTATATTCACAAGAAAACCAGTATATGCTGTGACAGACAAGTTGAGTAATTTCTTGCGATTTCACACTATAGGATGTAGAAAAACCTGTTACAATTTCATTTCAAATAGGGTAACAAGTACACAGGTGTATTTTCTTGGGAATATCTTACGAAATACTATTTTATCGTCACTGTTGTTCAAAAAACCAGTATCCCAAAATGTTAGGAAATTATATTCTCACGCAAGAACTTGCTTTTCTTGTTTTTTCTTTATTAGAGTAGTAGATGGTATTTTATTCAAACCTGTTAGTGTCCACTGTTTAGTATGAGAATCGTTTTACACCTGATCACTTTCTTTAAAATTGGGGAGAAAGTTTTTGAAGAATATGTTTTTGGAAATAATGTGGCAGTCAATTTCTCGGCGGTGCAGTGCTAAGTAGTCTAGTGGCACTGAGTCTCATGTGGGACCATCATATTATTTTATACCCGTGGGTGTCGTAGTGACTAAAATTAATCTACAGTAGACTACCTTGTGAAAGAGGTCGTCCGAGAAAGTACTTCCACCTTGTCAATTTCTGCCGCCAAGCGATAATGTGAGCTTTACTGCGTTCCGATTTTGAAAGGTAAGGATGTTGGTGAATTACAGGGACAAGGAACTTGTGAACGGGCGCTGTTGCAGATTCCCTCAGATCTTCGCGATTAAAAGCAACAGGTACTGCAACTGTTATGTACAGGCGTGTCGCTTATCAGGCGCACGAGTTGTTCGTCCGTCACTATGTATCATATCATAAAAGAATTACGATCATATCATCCCTGTACATTTTCGGAAAATTTTATATATAATGTAGATATACTATTTGTTATACAGGGTGACTGCGGGGTCATGTAACAAGATTATTAATTAAAATGTCGGCGAACTAAAGCATATCAGTCAAAATCCAACATCATTCATTTAAATTAATACATCTACCAGCTAAAGCACATAGTAAGTCAAATACATTTGTTACTTCATTAATTTGTAACTTTAATTGTAGAGTCCTCTTTTTCAAATTTATAATTCTTCACATCTTCCCACACTATAAATAACACGAAAAATATATAATTAAGTTAGTAACTATTTCAAAAAACACTATATTAGAGAAATTGCAATTAAATTTCCTGAGGTTGAAACAATTGGTCGGGATCACTACCCCGCAGGCACCCTGTATACTTTCGTAGGTAATAATCATAAATAGGTCAAATATTAAATCAAATTGTCAATTTCTGTAATTATATATTAAACTGTTATGGACAGGCGTGCACATTACCATCAGATGCACGACTTGTTCGTTCCGTCACTTGATATTATAAAAAAAACTACTTTTGTCCGTAAAAAAATAACCCTGGATCTAGGAAGTAAAAATCTGTGATTCAGTCTACCTGAATAAAAGACTCGCTCAGTGATTATGTAAGTACATGCGTGCTTATCCAAATCGTGTATCATTTTCATTTTCCTCTTTCGACCTTTTGCCATTTTCGTTTGGGATCGACAGTCTTAATGGTACAGTAGTCTTAGTTACCTCTTCTGAGGCATTAAGTCTAGTAAGTAACATTGTTAGTGATTAAAAGTTACTATATACAATTTACATAAATACTTAGATGATATGACTATGTTCAATTAATTATATTAATATTTAATACATAATATAGATGTTTAATAAATTATTACGAAAGAATAATTAACGTACGTAATTATTATTACAATTTTTTTCAAATAGACAATGTGCAATATATGGATGTACCTACCTGTATTAAAGCTTTAGTAAGTAGAATAAGATTAGAATTAGTTTAATTTATATAGATTTAGTCTTTGATTGTGCCCTTGCAGGGTCCATAATGATTTTAAATCATTTTACGTAGCACCCTGTATAAATCTAACATCTTTTGTTGACGCAACATCGCCGAGGGTCTGCCTCGGCTCTTCGAACCTGTTTCTTTGACGCACGCTTGTTCTTATATGTGCTCAATACCTTGGTGAAATTACAGGCACATGGGGTTTGTCAACTTATGTCTCAGGGTGACGGGCGCAATGGCAGTGCTCATAAGATCTTTGCGATTTAAAGCTTTGCGTGACACTGCAACTGTTATGGCCAGGCGTATAGCTTACGAGTACCATCAGGCGCACGACTTGTCCGCCCCGGCACTTAATATTATAAAAAAAACCTTTATATAATCTTTCGTTTTTCATTATTTTTCAAAGTAACGGAAGACTGACACCTAAGACACAAGCAAGACCTGGTTTAGAGCACATGACGTATTTAAAACGCGTCGTAAACGCGCGTTCACGAAACGAATCGGTTGAAACGCGCTCAAACATCGGGTTGCAGTCAAGAAGCTTCATTTCAAAAATTAACTGAAATTAACAAACAAGACTAAAATTAAAACTATCTCTTATCAAAATGCGCGATACGTACGTGCATTTACCTACGTTTAAATACGCCGTGTGCATAGTCTCTTAATTAACCGAGTTCACTAATATTTTACATTTTTCATATAAGTATTATATATATAAATGTTATACATCCATACATTTCACTACAATATCCTATCGGGGTAGGCATAGACCACATTCTTCCACTTTTCATACACGGTCGATGGTTAAGACTGCTCCTGACCGGGCCTTTCTTTAGGGTGTCTTCAATTTGGTCGTAATAAGTTCACTTTGGCCGCCAAATGTAAAAGTTAAAGTACTAAAAAAGGTTATTATCTTCTGACATATAGAGCATCTGTTGAACATTCAGCATAACGTAAAATCATAATTAAAAAATCAAAAGCCCGCTGGCTCAGTTCGCAGAACATTTATTAAGTACAAAACCCATCGGCACAAACAAACAGTGCGTATCTCGCAAAAACTTGAAATTAACATTCTCCTCACACACGCTCGAAGCATCACAATACCCTAATTAGCCATTTAATTATAAATCTGCTATGAATTCTTAACCACTAGACGTATTAAAATTTCACTTCCCCTTCCTAACGGCGCACGCCTATATCGCGGCCCCATCTCCACTGTCTTTCTAAGGGGACCGCATAAAATAGTTATAGAGGGGAGCGGAGCTACTTAACCGTTTTTAGGAGACTCCCCCCGACCCCCCACCGCTCCTTGCACCCCACTTCCTGCACCCGCCTCCTTCTATCTCCCCTCTATAACTACTCGTATATTTTTGCAAAATTCTTACCGAGGGTTGGCAATACCTGCTTTTATAGTTCCAAATTTAAATGTGTGTCGCTGATTGGTGTTTGTGTTGTAGTGTGCGTGCGTTTGAATTCAGGTCGCGCGATTTAGTTTTAATTTCAGGGATTCGGATACGGGCGAACTGGGATGTTTTCGTTTTTGTCCGACGCGCTACGCGTGCAGAATTGTTTTAAAATGCTCACTTATTTTATAGCTAGAGCATTAGAAGTTTTATGTGCGAGAATGCGGCAGGTGAATTTACGATTACAATGTGCAATCGAAACCCATATAATTATATTTTATACATACCTACATAAACTTGTCCCACAGGAGGGGTAGGCTGAGACCACGAAACGTCACCTTACTCTAACCTAACACAACTTTCGAAACTCACATACGTAACTACCATTTTCATATAACTTCTTTTATTCTTGTCACTTCGGATCCCAGCCTATTTTTTAATAGGTATTTATTACTACACGCCTGCCACCCAAAATAAATACATTACTATTTGAGGTTGTTTGAAAGACATCTCTAAAAGCTGTAAGATCAATAATCTTGATTACATTTACGTATGGCTAATGCATCCGGTGTTAATTTCGTTGCTCAGACATCATAGTCCAGGGTCAAAAACAAATCGAGCTTGAAACTTATGAGTCTATAGTGTAGGTTGGTGGAAGATGACGCGGGCGATAAGTTGGCGCATTAGTGATTGACTGATTCTGGTATGTGGTTCGCGTCTATGGTCAGTCGTAGTTTTTTTTTTAGTTTGATGAGTTTTGATGCCAATAAGTGTTCACAAAAAAATATCCAATTTGGATACAAAACGCTGATTGCAAGTTCAAAGATTTTAACTAATTTTGATCTAATTTTATCGTAATTTCAAATTATTGCCATTCAAAATATTTCCAGATATTCTGTGTTTCGACTTGATTATTGATCAAAAAATTCTTTCACATTGGCGTAAAAACGAAAAAATTCCGATTTTTTTTATAAGAGATGGTGTTAGTATATTAATTTCTATACTAAGGCAAAATTTATAAGTTGGCGCACTGGGTGGGTTGCACAAGACGGCGCGCGCCAACTTACAAAACCTTATTTTTGAATGTTTGGGACCTGGACTTGTTTTTAGAGATTTTATTTTATTGAATTGCAGAATGCAAAGGCACGAAAAGAAGACTGATAGTCAATCACACCTTCTGTTATAGCAGAAGCGCGTAAGATCCTCGACCAAGGAAATAGTAAAACACATGTGATAAAATCTTTAGGAATGCCAGAATCCACATTGAGAATCTAAATAAATGTAATTGGTTACATTTTATACCTAAAAATACCTAAAAAAAATTTTTCAAAGCACCAAAGAAAAGTAAAACAAAGACGGTTTGGACATGTGCTGGGTGTTAACAAATATACAAGGAACCTATCGGAGAAGACTAGACTGAATGCTCTGTTTGTCAGAAATGGTGCCACGTGAAGTGCACAGGATATCTTAGATTTGGTTGTATATAAATGTGTCATGTGTTTTCAATAATTGATGTATAAATGACAATGTATAAAGTGCGCCATCTTATCGACTTTGCCGCGCCATCTTACCCGCAGGGTTGAGTAATAGTGCGCATTTCTTATTTTTTAATTTCTTGTTTACATTCACCTAATGATATAAGTTGATATCTTTTTATAATTACGTTTTTATTATCAATTAGTCAAAGCCCAAAAATAAATACAGTTGATTGTGATACTGTTCCTTTTAATTTTTTTATGGCTAGTTGTTTCAAAAGTGCGCCATCTTACACCAAACTACCCTACTACCTCAGTTTAAATTAAAATTTTTGTCGCATAATGCAGGGACACTGGCATTATTTCAGAATTTTTTTTACAGACTCAAAGTCATTTGAAAATGTGTATCATATACTATGCGTGTTCTTTTTAGTTCAATTGATTTTAAAAATACATTCATATATGTAAAGTATTGAATACAGTGGTTTTCTTGTAACATTTCGAGGTAAATTTGTGCTTTTTTCTATCGTGAATATCATGTTTTCTATATTTTTTAGTTTTGTATATAGTGTATATCTTAAATTTTAATATATATTTTTTCCAAGGTGATTAATTCAACACTTTGTAGTTGTGTAGGTAGTAGTAGTTCTGTGTGTTAGTAGGTTGTATCGAGTCTTTGGATTTAAATTCAACCGTCCATAGTGTAAAAATTTCAATTAAATTTTTACTTTGATTTATTATAGTAAAGCATATTCACAATCAAAATTTACGCTTACAGCTGTAAGGGGGCGCAGCTGGTGCTGGTGGCGCCAAGACAAGAGCGCTGGTGGAGTTCTGGTGGATTGTAATATACATAGATTGCAATCCACATTTCGCATTAGTGAAAGCGTTTGCCGCTGCTGGTACCGCTTGGAATGTTCTGTAGACCGCAGATCTTCCGTAGTGAGTTTGGTAATTTAAATCTGGTTTTATAAAAAATATTATTAAGTTTTTTTGTGTTTTTATAAATGTTTATAGTGCAAGAGGTCTTGTAAAATGGTTCAAAAAAATTAACGAGAGATGTGTTCGCTACCGCGATCGGACAGGGAGTGACGATGGAACGGAACAAAATCAGAATGTTAGGCAAAGAATGGAACAATTCCAAATTTGAATTTTAATACGAGTGTGAGAATAAAATAAGAAATTTAAATAAAAAGTTGGGATGACGATGCAAGGAGGTCACACCTAAGTACATATTGAATATTATGTTATTTTAGATGTATTAGTTACATTTTATTATATGTATTATTTCTATGAATAATTTCACAAAAAAGTATTTTGTGTATAAATTCAAATTCAAATTCAAACATCAACACATCCCGGTTAATAAATTTTTGTTTGTCTTTAGTTTTATGTACATTTGTTGCTTAAACATGAATGGTTTAACTATATAAGTTTTGTTTTTTTTTTGTGATAAGCGATACGCCTGTCTGCAGCAATTGCAGTGCCACTCAGAGATTTAAATCGCAAAGATCTGAGGAGCACTGCCACTACGCCTGTCACCTGCAGACTTAAATTAAAAAGTCCCATGTGCCTGTAATTTCACCAGCACCCTTACCCTTCAAAACCGGAACACGGTAATGCTGACATTACAGCTTGGCGGCAGAAATAGTTAAGGTGGGAATATTTCTCTGGATGAACTCTTTCACAAGAAAGTCTACTGCTACTACTACTATATTAGTATTTAATCCACCATGGTTAGCCAACATCAACCTACTGCTGGGCGTAGGCCTCTTCTTTATTGCGCCAGTTTTTTCAATCCTGCGCCTTTCGTATATCGTTAGACAGGTAATTTGCAGGTAAGTTTTTTGTACCCATTTTGGTGAGAATATCATCATGAAGTATTATTTAATATTCGAGTTCGGTAACCTGAAATATTCTTTAATTTTCACGATGTAATTATTCGATTAATTAAATAATAAAATTGTCACCAAAATTGAGTAGAAAAAACTTACCTGAAAGTTACTAAGACCATCAGGCTGCTGGTCTGCCCACTGGATTTTTTGCTCGTCTTGGCCACCGTTCCGTAATTGCTTTGGTCCGTCGTCATTTAATCGTTTATTTAATCTCTACAGTGTATGTTAACTATTTAAATGTTAATATTTGGTACTGTTATAGACAACATAGTGATTTTTTTTCTTCATCTCTACATTAATATTCTAATGACTTAGTAACAAAACAAAATCCTTTTATATTTAGTCTGTATTAATATCAGAATGAAGTGTTTATCTAAACTTGGTGCATTTGACTCTACCAGGATACCCTATTTGTAAACCAGGTTAAGTGTTATTAGAAAAAAACATTTATTCGACTTTACACAAATGATATTACAAACATTACAAATAGTATCAGTTAAAAACAAAAGGACATACTAAATTAAAAAACTGGAGTACAAAATCATAGCCGGCTCAGTTTTATGCTGGGCAGTACCTGAGTGCTGGTTTTTAAATACGTAACATATGTCATTTGTAATTATAAATTATATTTATTAGTGTAGCCTTCTTGTAATTTTATTTTATTTTCCGTTTATATAAATGTAAATTAAATAAAATAACAAGAAGACTAAACTAATAAATATAATTTATAATTACAAATGGTCCTAAGAACGTGTATTCGCCATTACATATAGCTACATCTGCATTAGGATATAAAAAATAAAACAATGTTCATATGTATACATATATCAATGTACCTATGAGTAACAATTGTAATAAGTAACAAATGATAGAACAATTTCAAATGAGATTGAGGCTGTCGCCGTTTATCTGTAGCATTATAACGTTATTAATTATCCTTAATTTTATTACGGAAACCAGTCACAAAAATTGACAGACACCTTTTCACAATAGTATTAGCTTTAGGTATGTTACTTACTACAAATGGGCAGTTCTCGTAAGCAATACGCAAAGTCTATTTAATTTAGTAGGATTAAAAATTCTGCTTCAGGTCGCACGGTCCCTGACCCAGACAGTAACTTTAGGGCTAGCCAATACGTTGTTTTGTCAGGGTGTCCACGTTTAAAGATAAATGCTAGGTTATAATTGAAAACGGTATAAAACAGTCAAATACATACAATATAAGACTGCAGTAATAATTAATGTTTTAGTTTATTCTAATTACCATTATTGATTAAATAATAAAATTTCATTTCATCCAATAAAAAGTTATAGTGTTAAAATAAATTAATTTACAAAACATAGTTAGGCGTAAGTTGGAATGTTTGGTATTTAACTTTTGTGACTATAGATAAATAGGATGGTTTGCACTAATGTTAGACATAACTATGTCTTTATGATGACCTTACCATGTCAGTTAGCCGTGAGAATTGATTTTTATTTTTAACCGACTTCAAAAGGAGGAGGTTCTTAATTCTATTGTATTTTTTGTATATACATTACGTGATAACTCTTTTGTTTTGTTAATTTGTTAACTAATTTTGATGATTCTTGGAAAGAGGGTACCCCAGCAGTGGTCCCATTTAAATTTGAAGAAAATATTCCACCTCTAAGGGTAGCAAACTAGGGGATGAATGACTTTTGAGGTCGGTTTTTTAGCACTCTGTACTGAGCCTATCAATCTTTATTAACAAAAATAGTTACACGTAAATTATCTTACAATTAACATTCGATCACATAAGTAGTGTTATTTTTAGAATAAGCAACATGTGTATATAAAAATGTAATAAAAATGAGACTTATAATAACAATTTACATTGGATCTTTAGGCCTTAAGTTAATTTAGAATGTTTATTACACTATACAATAATAAATTGTTTGCAATATTTTTATAAGTCGAAGTTACACAATCACAAGATTATGCTGCCTTCTAAACTCGGAGATCCTGTAAATAATGTGGCAGAATTCGACACGGGGCTTATTAAAAACTTATAAATTATAAGGTATAATAACATTAGTTAATTTTAGATTTGGAATATTGCAAAATTATAAAATGATAGCTTAAATTTAAATGTATATAAACAAAAATCCGTGCCCATGGGACCGGTAAAAGGCCCGAAACGTTGGTTTGTTTAATAAAACGAATATACGTTATTCATATCCCAAAAAATCGTTTTATAATATCTTCATTTTTACAAGTAAAATTGGATATCGAGCTAACTATAGGTAGTTAGAAACGTAGAGGGGAATTGGCTATAAGTCCCATTAACTAAAGGGAGAAGAACTATTTCGCAATAGCCAATACAATATTGTTATCTTAAGATTTTCATGCGACTTAGTCACAATAAGGAAATACCATGGGTATCTGAAATGAATTCTTCTCTTCGCTAAACATAGTCAAAGTCGAATAATCGTTTATTCCGTAGGTCAAATTTGTACACTTGAAAACGCACTGCTCGTTCACTGTAATGTCTTCCCTGAGAAAAACGAGAAAGAAACTCTTGGAATTTCTGTTTTCAAATAAATTCAAATGCTTTGGAATACGCTTTGTGTGGAATCTAGACTCATGTCGTCTTCCCATACATCTAACTAACACGTAGTCTTCAATTTTCTAATAAGACTTTTCGATTAAAATATTTTTGATTGATAATCAATGAAATGATAATCTTAATATATGCTCCGGAATTTTATTGTTAAAACGTATACAGTTCCCCGTAAAAAAATCGTTTACTTTATAGTTAAACGAAATTATGGTACTTGGGACTTAGTTTTAAGATTAATATTATGGGCAGAACAGTTAATTTAAACAATTAAATAATACGGCCTAAGAACTTATAATCAAGGCTGAAGTTTATAATAATAATACTTTATTTCGGACCAAAAACAGTTATCCATAGTTTGTTAGTAAAGAACTTAGGAATAAGGTTAGTATGATGCTATTCAAATGCTAAAATTGGATAATATTAAAATAAATGAAAATTATACAATTAAAATTCAAAAAAGATACAACCGCGGATAATTACAACATTATATATAAAATTGGGATTGTTTAAATATAAAATTGAAATTAAACTAACACACGTGGTAATCTAACAACCGCCACATGAAGTTTCATCCAGTGGGCGTGGATGGGGCAATCAATTTTATCTGCCACAACTTTCAGATCCTTGGTATAATAACGCAACATGTGATCATACGTCAAAAGTGTTTTCTTTTATAACACCAATTGACGGGACGAACAGGTCGTGCGCCTGGTAGTAAGTGACAAAGCACTGCCACTGCGCCCTAAGTTGACAAATCCCATGTGCTTATAATTGCACCAACACCCTTTACTCTTCAAAACTAGAACGCAGTAATGCTAACATTACTGCATGGCAGTAGAAATAGGCGAGGTAGCAATACATCCCTGGACGAACTCATTTACAAGGAGCTCCAGCTATGTACAATGAGTAAAATAATAACTTAAAACAGTACTATAAAAAACAGCATTCACGACTATATATTACTAATATAAATTCTCGTGTGTGATGGTGCGTGAGTGTCTGCCTCACTCTCTTTCCTCAAAAAATGTGCTAACCAGGTAAAACAAACAAAGAAAGAAACCTCTTGCATCATTAGTGCTTGCTACTTGGAACAATAAAATCCAGGAAACTTGTCTCAGAGCTTTGTGATTTAAAACTCTGGTGGCGGCACAACTGTTATGGATAGACGTATCGCTTACCATCAGGCCAAACTGTTCTTTCCTTCATACTACACCACATAACATATTTTGTAAACGTTTTGTACTGCCTATAGGACATTTGTAATAGATGTATAAAAGCAGAAACGTTGTTGATTACGTAAAATAAATTACAAATTAAATTACATCGCCCAGAATCATACAATAATATAAATCGCTATAGTACAAGGCAATAAAATATTCCACCATTCCACGACGTCTTTGTTTCACAGATAAAGCACACAGCTAGCTGTATAACTTGGTATATAATACGTGATAAGTAGGTGCGCGAGGAACGAGGTAAAATTCGAGGGGGCGCACCGCGAATGGCAGTCAGTAGATGTAAGTGAAAATTTTAACCAACCATCGGAAAACGAGCTCTCTGATTTTAGTACCATTGTATTCTCTGTTTATCCGTAACATCTTATTGTTATCAACGACTCTTTCTTAAATGTTTCTGTTGTTTGAAAGCTGAATTTGTGAAATATTTGACGAACGACATTTTAACAAGATGTTAAGGTTAAGTAGGTTAAGTTTAAACGTTCAGTTAAATTAACATTATTATTAATACAAAAATCAAACACTACACTGTGTGTCAGACACGGCATGCTAAAGGCGGTGGTTCGAATCTAGCCGGGTCGGAGATATTTTTCTTAGTGTTCGATCTTTGTATTAATAGTTATGACAAACTAGTAGAGCTATGTCACAAAAAAATTGTGTATCATCACTTAATATCAAAGTTAATATTGCTTGGTTTAACTGAATACTTAACAAAAAGTTAGCAAACTTTGTAATGGATAAATACACTATTTAAACATTTTAAAGTAAAAGTAAAACTATATAATTTGTAACAGTCCATTCCTTTGTTACCTCAGCAGTTTCAAAATTTACACATACAACCTGCCCCCCCTTACCCCAAACGTGTCTTGATACAGCATATAAGTCGATCGCGGGGTGGTTTTTACATTCACCCTTCAAGTATACTCACACTCTCGTAACGCCCGAGCGCCTGATGCTAAACGCATTGCAAATTCTCCTTTAACTACAAACGCGAGAGCTCTACTTTGCTACAAAACATTTTGGCAGGCGCAAGCTTTGCCCGGGCGATAGGGGGTAATCTTAATATTAATATTGCCTTGGGAAGCTCCTTATGTGATAGAGTTTTACGCTGTTGGTAGATTGCTATGCGAGATTATGTAGGCGCTTTATGAGATACGAGAATTAAGCTGTTTTATGGTTTGATGTATGGGATATTGAGTATGATATAATCATAAAGGTGGTAGAAACTATAGTTATATACGCATTAAACTACTTTGTGCAATATTTTACTGTCTCGTTATGTTAGTTTGTAGCACGTAACTTTTGTAGTTAAATGTATTCATTAGGTTATAAATATGTCATAGGTATATGTATAATATCAGTTTTCTGTGGGGTAGCCTGAGATTATGGTTCTTTTTGACTGGTTTTTATTCTACTTGATTTTAAAAATCACTACTTATATTAAATATATAATATTATGTATATAAAACATATAATTTACCTTTATGACCCCAATGAGAGTTCTTCTTTAGCCGTTCTGAACCCCTAAACTGTAGACTACCTTCAGTTAATGCCAGATTTCCGGGTCTTGAGCAGTTTCTAGCCACACTCCGTTCTACCACAACCTTACACCAAGAGCCTTGCTTGCAGGCGACATGGCCAGCCCACTATCACTTCAATTTCGAAACCCGTTTAGTAACATCGCTCACTTTACTTTGCTCTCTGACCTAATTGTTTCTTTTACGGTCTCTCAGTGTAACTCCTACCAGTATTCTTTCGATTGCTCCATACGTAAGCACCGGCATAATACACCGGTCGCAAATGCGAGTTTTTTGTTCGGCACTGATTTTCATGTTAAACGTGAATTCGACCCACGCCTATCAATCTCATTAGCCTGATTGTCCTTCCCATTATGACCTCCTGACCAACATATTCGATACATATATTCGATATACGACAATACTATTGTTGTATGCCTTGTTTGGCACAGACAAGGCTCGAATCCTGACAGGACGAAGGATTTTTCCATTGTGTTCAATCTTTGTATTGATAATTATAACAAACTAGTGGAGTAAAGGAGTAATTTTCAGGTAAGTTTTTTGTACTTAATTTTGGTGACAATTTTTATTATTTAATTACTCGAATATATCGCACTGCTATTACAATAGTGTTATAACTCATAATATGTGAAATTCAAGATTTTTCAATATTGAACGTAAAGTTTGATTATCTACATGTCAATAAAACCGTCTTTAGAATATTGTAAGAAACAACCAATAGAGATATACTTAACTCAAAATGAGACACGCTTTATGTGAGCTAGTTCTGGCCAAAATAGTCAGCCTTATTCAAAAATATAAAATTATTTTTTCTCTTTTATTTTGAAATATATTTGGCAAGTAGGAAATTGTTTGTAACTATAACCTATACATACATTTTAATTATCTTCCACGGGAAACTAGTAATTCGTTTTTCGTCGTTTCTGTAACAATACACTTTTTGAGTTAATACACTATTGTATTAATAATGCGATATCATCGTGAAATGTTAAAGAATATTTCTGGCTACCACACTCGAATATTAAATAATACTTCATGATGATATTCTATATATATTTAAATAAAAAGAAATTGTCACCAAAATTGAGTATAAAAAACTTACCTGAAAATTACCCAAATTTTGATTGATACCAAATGACCGGACGAACAAGTCGTACGCCCGGTGATAAGCGACATGCCTGTCCATAACAATTGCAGTGCCACTCAGAGTCTTAAGAGTCGATACTACCTCTGTCCGAATTAAATTTTTTCCTGTGCTAATACGGTTCATTTTTGGCGTTATTTCAGAATTTTTTTATTCAAACGAAATTGAAGAAATCTGAAAAGTGCATAATATCGTATACGAGTACTACACGTGCTCTATTTAGTTCAGTTGCTATAAAAAAGATCATTGGTATATGTAAGGTACCAATTGAAAACAGCAGTCTTCTTATAAAATTTCGTGGTAACTTTGTGTTTTTTTCCATCGTGAAAATGTTTAGGAATCGTGTTTTCTTACAGTATAGTAATCAAAGTACATCCTGAGTATTGCTATATATTTGTTCCGAAGCGATTTATTCAACAGTTTCACTGTTACGCAGAATCAATCAAATCTATTTAAGGTTACACAGATTCTTAAATTGATCTGAGGGGCACTGACAAGTCCCATGTGCCTGTAATTTCACCAAAATAATGACAGTAATGGTCAGCACTGTAAATGGCAACACTGCCAACAGCTTGATAGAAAGATAATTTATATGTTAACACTGAGCCTGAAAGCTGGAATATCGATGACAATGTCTTTTGCTTTACGTTGTTACTCGGCTGATCTTCGATCCGCTTTGTCCACCTGATCCATCCTACACTCACACCTACTTACTAGGTACCTACATCGTTAAACTAAGACATATAACAGTATAAACTTTCACATAAACAATGAACGAGTGTACCTCGTCCCTTAGGAGTTTATTCAGAAGATTTATTGTTTATTGTTATGGCTACGTTGTAGTGTATATATTCAAAGGTGTTTCTACAACGGTATTCACTAATATTTCTACAATTTTACCAGAATGTTGGAACTTTTGAAACGAGTACGGTACAGGGCGAGATATTTTTTAGGTTAGAAATTTTAGACGAAACCTGTAGTAATATTTTTTATTTTAGTACCAATTTTTGTATTTTAGTACTCATTAACGAAACCTAGTACTGATCTTTAGGACCTAAATTTATCCTTTTATGCCATCTTAGTCAACCCAGTATAATCGCCCTTCAGAAACAAAATCTTCTTATTACAGAGCCTCTTTAGAAAAACGTATATTCTCAATGACCTTTATGACTTATTACATCGAATTGTAGACAACGGAATTCTTATTTTTAACCGATCTCAAAAAAGGTGGAGGTTGTCAATTCAAGTGTATTTCTTTGTGTGAGTATTAATTACGATTATTACAAAATTTGTGAACCGGTTGCTATGATTCTTTTTCTGTTTCACAGGGGGTACCTTAGTAGCGGTCTCATTCAACTGTAAAGAAAATATTCCACCTCTAAGGGTAGCAAATTAGGGCATAATAATAATAGCTTATTTCGTTAACAGTTAACCTTTAACAATAATAGTGATATCAGATCTTAAAACTTTGAGTTTTCCTGCAACAGTGTACTGGACATCTTTGTTGCTTATCATCAAACGCACGACTTGTTAGTCCCGTCAATTAATTTTATAAAAAAAAGTAGTTTTCTTTTAAGCGTATTACAATGCTTATGATTGGAAAACGTCGCTATTCCATAACCAGGCTTTACAATATGTATAAACTTAACCGTAATTGTATGTAAACTATTTAAATTTCCCTTAAATTTAAGTTATTAAATAAGTTAAATATAGTTTTGAATTTAATATGTGCATCACGCGATATAAATCCGGTTTATAAGATTTAACCCATTTTTATACAACTTTATTCTCTGCCAGTTCTATTCATTGTACAGAGTAAAATGCTCGTTACACTCATAACAGTATGGTCGTCATTCGGTACGTATGTCATTTGAGGTTGAATAAATTTTTATTTCTGTAGTAAATGTAACATATGTTGTGAATAAGGTAGGTACCCTCGAAAAGATACTCGTCTCTACAAGCTACGCTGTCACCAGCGGCGAATATTTACATAGTGAAGCCTTAAATAGCAATTCACCCTTTCTTCGTCACAGCTTTAAGCAATTGTTTTTCAATATTGTTTGTTTTGTGTTGGAGAAAAAGTTCTTTTTTATAAAAATGGCCTCAATCCAACCATCCAAATCGCCTGGTGGTAAATGACACGCCAGAGCTTTAAATCGCAAAAAGATCTGAAGAACACTGCCACTGCGCCCGTCACCCTGAGACATAAGTTGACAAGTCCCATGTGCCTGTAATTTCACCAGCACCCTTACCTTTCACCCAAACCTGAACACAGTAATGGTCACATTACTTGGTGGAAGAAATAGGTGAGTACTTCCCTGGATGAACTCTTCCACAAGATGCTCTACTGCTATGCAAAGTTCGATGGCCTCTAGCATTGACTTACAATTATATGGACGTCGGGTCCGCGCTAAAAAATGTGTCTGAACTTATACGGCGTTAAAATCGTACACAGAGCGTCATTCACGCTTTAGTCTTCGTTTGTTCGACTGACAGCAAAGCAAGCAAAATTAGACAGTACTGCGATGACATTACAATTTAAATTCAACGTTTTAGCTTTTTCATATTCCTTAACATGTCACTACGTTTAAATAGGTTGACTTGGGACATTTTTTTCGTGGTTTTTGTATTAGACCCGTCGTCCATTTATTTGTAAGTCAATGGCCTCTACGTAATCTCTACAGTCTACAGTAGAGTTTCTATTCATTTTGTTCTTGTTGTAAAATTCTTATTGTATTTACTATACAAATCTAAATAACTAACTATAGCAGTAGTAGAATACTCGCACTAAAACGTATTAATGTACTAAAATGTATTGGATGTTCAGTGGGTACAAGTTTCGGCTATGCGGGCATAAATTTTATTGGCGTAATCTCAGAACCGCAAGATTCACTGGGTGGAAATTTTAAGATATACGGTCTAGGTAGCGTCTACAGAATATTATAAGATACAATGTAGAATGTAGTTGGATTTATCGAGTTCTTAGATTTTCGCGATTGTTACTTATTGTAAATGTAACTATTTATTCAGACCTAACGGCATATTATTTGTTTTTTTTTTAACAAACCAACGTTTCGGGCCCTTTACGGGTGCCATGGACACGGCTGACAGACGTGGTGTTAGCTATTAGCCAGTTATATCTAATATTATTGCAAACTGCCCTACTTTTCACTCAAGTTTAGTGTTCGGTCCTGGAAAAATTCCCATGTTGAAAAATTAAAGTTTTTCAAAAAAATAAATATTTTTCCTATTATTTTCCACATTTGACGTTGACACCCGTCAAAAGTTGAAGTTACTGGACGAAAACGATGGAGCCTACAACAAGTTGTGGTGGTGTGGTTGTTGGAGGTTTTTCGCTGTTGTGAAATTATTTTAAATCTCGTTCCGGAAAAATTTCCACTAATTGTAATTTTTCGGAACAGATTACCACTCTTGTTACAAAAATTATTTATTTAAATACTTTATATTTAATTTACCAAACAACATTTCTAATTAAGCTACAAACGTTTTGCAAAACATTTTAATTTCACAATGTAAATTTTTACTACATTTATTAATGGAAAGGAGTTAGAAATGAATTAAAACATTATAAATAATAGAAGTAAGACTACTTCTGCTTGGATAAAATATATTTATTTCCAACTAAAAATTCTTCTTGATTTTTTCTTTGTTCGAGTTCTTAGGTTTTCGCGATTGTTACACATAGGAAATGAAACTATTTTTCCGGATTTAAATCGCGTATACCATTGAGAGGGAACACTTCTACACATGTGAAGGATTTATACCATTTCTTCAGTGGAATCAAAGATCTACGGTTAACTGGTGATGACACCATGGTCAGTTTTGATGTTCAGTCGCTGTTTACCAACCTACCAGTAAAAGACTGCATTGAAACTGTACGTAGAAAGCTAAGGGATCATAATATGTCCATTGAATATGCAGAATTATTAGAACACTGTCTAACAGCAGGCTATCTATTGTGGAATAAAGAATTCTACCTACAAACTGACGGTATAGCTATGGGCTCCCCGGTATCTCCCGTTATTGCCGATATTTTCATGGAAGACTTCGAGGAGCGAGTTTTACCCATGGCCCCAGCTAGGCCGAAGATTTTCAAACGCTACTTTGATGATACTTTCACAATATTACCTAAAGATAGCATACCGTCTTTCTTGGACCATCTTAATTCTTTTAGTACTAAGATCCAATTTACTATGGAACAAGAGAATTGTGGTACTTAGATGTTTTAATTAAAAGAAATCCTAATAACACCTTAGGCCATACTGTTTTTCGAAAGAAAACCCATACAGATAGGTATCTCAATGGTAATTCCTATCACCATCCTAGCCAGTTAGCTACCGTGGGCAAATCTTTGTTTCAGAGAGCACATGGTGTCTGCGACAATAATCATCTGACAGGGGAACTTCAGCATGTAAAGCAAGTCCTACATGCGAATAAGTTGAAGATTCCACGCCAACGACGCAGGCCCCGTGTGAAATCACCAACAGTCGAGCGAAGACCTGCCATCTTACCTTAAGTGAGAGGTGTTACAGACAAGATCAGAAGAGTCCTCAGGCGCGCATCTATCAAGACCTATTTCAAGCCCCTGAGGTAAATTTCTCAGTTCCTGAGACCCGTGAAATGTAACATCTCCTTACAGGAAGCAGGAGTTTATAAGCTTGACTTTGAGCGCGGTCTCTCTTATATTGGACAAACAAAACGAAGTATTTGTACCCGTGTCAATGAACATATAGCTGATGTCAAATACCGTCGCGTAAACACGTCTGCAGTCTTCGAGCATGTCATGGATAAACCTACACATTCAATGAAGTTTGACAAACCCCAGGTCCTTGCAAAAAAAGCCCGTTATCTACCCAGGATGCTGCGAGAGGCCATTGAAATTAAACGCATTAGGACATCACTAATTGATTAGAATTCGAGCTGTCAAAAGTTAAATAAATAGTTGGATGGTGTATAGTGGAGTAATTGCACCAAAAAAGAATTGAATATCATGATAGAAAAACATGGTGACATTTAATAAAATTTAAAAATTAAAGTATTTATTCAACTAGATTAAAGTATTTACTAACATAACCTAACTTAGACTGTTGGGAAATAAGGTAATTCTAAAAGAGTGGTTTATCTACATAATACCCAAACCTCAGTAGAGTTGTGAGAGCGCTGCTGATGCTGTTGGTGGATTGACACCGCTTAAGCACGTCCTGTCGATTATAATGTAGCCGCTTAGGGTGTTCTGTCAACCGCAGATCTAGCTTAGTGAGTGTAACGTTCAAAGTTCAAAAGGGTAAAGAACTAATAGTGGTAACAAATCCAATTTTATAAATATTTATTCCAGTTTTAACAATAGTTATGATCATTAAAATGTTTATCAAAAAAATAAGAAGAGAAGACGTGTTCGCTGCCGCGATCGGGCAGGGAGTGACTATAGAACGAAACAAAATCAGAATGCGAGGCAAAAGAACTATGGTACAATTCAAAATTTAAATAGGAATCGCCAGGAACCGGAGAAAGGCGATAAAATGGTGGAATGACGATGTAAGGAGGTCACACCGTCACAGAGTAAACTGTTAAGCATATGTCTGCTCAGGGAGCACCTATGCAGCAGTATTCTGTAACTTAATGCGTCGAAATAAACCTTAGATTTTAAACATTAAAAAAGCAGCATTTTCTGCAGACCCTACCTATTTTATTAGGTCAACTTCTAACAACGTCTTCGCGTGTAATCAAAGGAAATTTCCAATTAAATTGATTACGATCAGCACCCCCCGCGCATCCCGCAACCCTGCCCCTCACCCTTGGTATTTATCTACAACATATTGCCTCTTGTGCTTAGAAATTTATGTTATGTGCGACTGGATTTCTCTCTCACACCGTTTTCGATGAAACGGTGCGTTCAAAATTAATAATTGACTTATTGTAAAGTAGGTAACCAATATCGCATTGATTATTTGGTTATATTATTATAAGGTATATAGTTACGAGAGATGTTTACATAATTTTCTCACACTAGTTGGATTTTTAGTTCGGGACTTAATCATGTACAAACCATATTTTAATTGCCTCGACGTTTCGGGCGTATTATAACGTCCATGGTCTTGAAAGGACTGAAGAGGCGGTGTCAGCATCTTTTTGATTGTCAATATTTATTTATGCTCTAGGGTTGTCACTAGACCGACACCCAATATTCACGACACAATTCACTTTTTCAGTCCCTTCGAGACCATGGACGTTATAATACGTCTGAAACGTTGATGTAATTAAAATATGTTTTATACATGATTAAATCCCGAACTAAAAATCAAATAACGTGTATGAGTAAGTCATGGGGCATATAAAAGGTATACTAGACTGCCAGAAGCATAAATTCACAATAATCAAAACGGTAAAGGCGTAGCAAATTACACCTATAATTTTGATACATTTTAAACTTGACCAACGATTACTTACTATATACTACGTAACAGATACATCACTCTCATACAAAATCGAAAATAGCTACGCTATAATTGCCTACTGAATCTGAA
Organism: Hyposmocoma kahamanoa; assembly: GCF_003589595.1. Taxonomy (NCBI): domain Eukaryota; kingdom Metazoa; phylum Arthropoda; class Insecta; order Lepidoptera; family Cosmopterigidae; genus Hyposmocoma; species Hyposmocoma kahamanoa. The sequence goes on along the minus strand of NW_020653743.1, from coordinate 12,056,286 downwards.
TAATGACACCAACAAATCACTACGAGGAAAAGGAACCTAAGGACGCGCTCAGAGATTTTGAAATAAGTTTTGAGACCACAAAGACGCTATAAATGATTTTAAAGATTGGTGGAATATATCTACCTCGGTACTAACATTATTATAATTCCTGAACATACAAAACAACTGATCGATTGATTGTACGACACGTTGTACGTCGTTAGTGACACATAAAAAAATTATATACATATATATCATATACATCGTATACGTGTTCTATTTAATTCAGTTAATACAAAAAAAATCATGGGTATACTTTTTTTTTATATAATAACGCACACACTCAACATAGCCCCGCACTAGGGAAACCCTGTGTCGCGGGTGCTATGGACACACACATAGACAACCACAAATTACACCCAAACTCACGAGAGAAATAAATGTAGGCCATATAAATATTTCTCCCGGCCCGGGAATCGAACCTGGGACCTCTGCGTGGCAGTCCGGCATGGTAACCGTTCGGCCACGGAGGCAGTTAGTTATTCAATATTGTCTTATTCAAGTAGCCTATACCTACGTAAAGTACCTATTGAATGCAGCGGTTTTATTGTAAAATTTCGAGGTAAGTTTGTGTTTCTTTTCTATGGTGAAAATTATTAGGAATCGTGTTTTCACACCTTATAGTTGACTATACTAGACTATATGTATAGGATCTAAACCGCGCATATTTCTTTTTTCAAAACAAACCAGCGTTTCGGGCCCTTTCCAACGCCCATTTTTTTAATAAAATGTAAGTGCGCATTTGACCTCCATGTCACTTGATGGAAAATGACTTTGAGGTCGACGATGGAACATGCACATCTAAATAATACCTATTCTCTCTCGCCTTGAAAAGACCCAAGTTACAACGTTCAAGGAATAAGTCTGCAGGCTGAGAATTCCACTCCATAGCCGTCCGCCTTATAAATGTGGAAGCGTGAGCAACATAGGGGTGGAACCCAAACCTACGTCTAGTCCCCCGGTGATGGAAAGGGGAAGTTGGAATTAACTAGTGTAATATTCCATCGCGGCTTTCCCTGAAAGGATTGTCGGGTTTTAGTATAGGCTAAAAAATAATTATTTTATGCTGTTTAGGCCACGTCGGACTCATGTGACCGGCATTATTAAATAACTATAGTAAAAAGTCTGTCAAAAATAAAATAAAAAAATATTTGTTTGATACAATGCAGGTAAATATTGAAAACTGTAATTGAGTAACTAAGTGAAATATTTATTTTTTCATTATTGCTGCACATCGAGTATATAACCAGAAATAGAGACGAAATAAGGGCCATATATTCCTGGTAACACCTTAGCGATACACCTCTTATAAATATCTAGTATAGTATAGTCATATGTCTAGTATAGTCATCAGTATATCCTCGATTTTACTATATATTATTTCAAAGTGATTGATTCAACAATTTCCCATTGACCCTTAAGCACATAAATAAAAAATTCTGCTGTTTCGTGTTATTTATAAAGTCAGAAGATATATTTTTATTTTATAGATTAATTTACACGTGCAGCCTATGAGCTAATCACAGCGCCTATGAAGCTCTCCGCGTCCGGTATAATAACGCATTCAGGGCGGTACTGGGGCTGCCTCGAGCATGTAAGCTTTGGGGTAATGCCGCCGATATCAATAGAATCTTTGTCCTGCAGAAACATGCAGTTAGGGCAATTTATAATCTGGGCCCCAAAGTATCTTTGAGAGATAAGTTTAAGGAAATTAACATTCTTACACTAGCCTCACAGTACATTTATGAAAATGTAATTTATGTTAAAAGGAATAGTAATTTCTTTATGAAAAATAGTGACAGACATAGGAATAAAAATAAACTATCTTTTCTTGATAGTCGTCTTCACAAAGTCAAAGAATCATTTAAGGGGCAATGTATACGCTTCTATAACAAGATTCCGGTTGATATACAAAATTTGCCTTTCACGGGGTTTAAAACTATAGTGAAACAAAAACTTTATACTAAAGGTTATTATACAACTTCTGCGTACTTGGATGACAAAAATACGTGGTAGTAACCCGTTTAGCCCATGAAGGTAGTCTCGATCTCTGATGTTTCAAATAATAAAAAATATATATTGTAAATGTTGAATTGTACAAATGTTGTTTACAAAGAGCAACCCCTAGAGTTTCTTGCTCATTTTTCTTAGGGGAATCTGCCTTACGAATGAGCGGTAGAGTTTAACCATTGTGACGATTTCAAGTGTAATAATGCTTACCTATAAATAGAGATTGTTTTGAATTTGAATTTGATTGAATTTGTTCTGCAAGGCGCACGTGAACGGCTGCCACACGCCATCATGCGCAAGCGCGCCGCGTCCATGGTGAGCAAAGTGCGGGCCAGTTTCAATGTCGTCCTGAATATGATTGCGAACAGACTGGACTGGCATACATAAATCATGCATGCGTAGATGAAACTTATGTCGTCACTGCAATCGAAGCAGAGCCTTTCCACCAGAGATGTGCGAGTTATGGGCTCTTTTCTGTTATGCGCGGGCGGGATACGGTGTGGTGATGTGAGCGATAGCGATATGTCAGTGGCAGTTAGTGACATACTTTCAGTAGCTCTAGCTTCCTACGCCGTTTTGCACACATTCATCCCACACATTTCTCGCTATTTTGTATGTACAAATACTTAGCTCAGCTAACCCTTTTCCACCGGAGCTGCGCTAAGCGAGGCTAGGGAAATGAAGTAATCCTATTGGTGGATTTCTTCCTCGCACACCGCCCCGCTACGTCGCACATCTCTGGTGGAAAGGCAGCCTAATCGCGGTTCTTACAAAGGTAGTTCTTTGACCTTTATTATCATGATTTCCATTGTAATAATTTGTTAACGCAATTATTATTATGGTAACTGGAATTATTTGTTCGGCCATAAGAATCGATCCTGTCAGGGTCGCCATCTCATATTATTAAAAAGGATGGACGTAGATGGTAGAGTGAAATACGTTGATTTAAAGAGACGTGTTTATTGTTAGGTCTACAGTATATACGTGACAAAATATACCTACAATTTAAAATAAAACATAAATTTAATTGCTAATCTACCAATACGCACCACATGTTGCAGTTAGACTATAAATATAGTCTATGTATACTACACATGTGCACTGTGTAAATGTGACTAGAAATAAATCCTGACGTCGCGAGCGCTAAGCCCACGCCATGTGACACGAGATACTTTCATAATTCCTCGTGTTATGAATAATTTTCGTTACTATATTACCTATGTTAGACGCTTGCTCTCAAGCGTCATTCTAGGTCTCGAACGTTCCAGTGTCTTTTAACGACTATATGCCTCATCTTAGTGCTTTTTTATGTTTAGTGATATAGAGCTCCTTGTGAAATCAAACCAAATTATAGTAGATTGTACAACAAGTGCATAAAGCGCGTCATTTTACCCGAGACGATGAGACGAGATACTTAAGTCGAGGTTAAAATTAGTTTTATGAACGTGTTATACACTCTGGCTTTCACTTCGATTGCGAGGAAATTAAACAGCAATATTACAAATAAACGATAACACAACTATTGCCAAGAAAAAATAAAAACTTTCCGACAATGTACTACTTTTTTTGTAGACGTGACTCAGGTCGGGCTACATAATGCTCAGTTATATTTTACAAGCTTTTATTTTTTATGCATTTCTATTTCTTATAACGTATTAGATATATACTATTGCCTATTTTTTTAATTTTGTAATATAACACGAATTAAAAAAACAAAAGTAACACTTTATTTTACAAAGTTGTAGTGTGCGTGGCTGTCGGCGCAGGCGTTATTGAGTCGGTCTTAAACGACGATTTTATTTTATGCACTAGAGCATAAAATACTACACACACACAGCCTACACCCAGCATAAATACGAACTTTAAAAGCATGAGAAGTGAAAAGTATTTTTATTTCGTTGGTAATCAAATTACACTTCAATTCGTCACACGTCAAATAAAAAACCACTAGTCTTTAGCAGGTCAATTTCACCTGAGAATAATGTTTTTTTTATCACCACAAACATTAATTAGTCGCAGTAGAGCTCCTTGTGAAAGAGTTCGCCCAGGGAAGTACTGCCACCTTAACTAATTCTGCCGCCAAGCAGTAATATTAGCATTACTGTGTACTGGTTTTGAAGGGTAAGGGTGCTGGTGGAATTCCAGGCACATGGGACTTGTCAACTCATGTCTCAGAGTGACGGGCGCAGTGGTAATGCCCCTCAGATCTTTGCAATTTAAAACTCTGAGTGGCACTGTAACTTTTATGAACATGCGTGTAGCTCTGCCGTACGCTAACAGAGTCAAAAATCATTTTTTGAGATTTCATAAAAACCATAACCCAGTTTTAGAATATTAAAATTGGTTAATGATATTTCAGCTATGCATCGTTAGTGTAAGTTTCGATAAGTCGAATTTCAACTGTTAACTAATTTCAACTGTTTTTAAAAGAGAGTTGTGTGCTCTATCTTGTGCTATTAAATAGCATAATTGACCATTTGTCATTTAGCACAATCATCCATCAAGCACGTGACTTGTTCGTGCCGTCACTTGATGTTACAAAAAAAAACCGTCACATACGACTTGTCAACTTATGTCTCAGGGAGACGGACGCAATAGCAGTGTCTTAGATCTTTGCGATTTAAAGGTCTTAGCCGCTCAGCATCTGCTATGGACAGGCGTGTCGCTTAGTTCCAGGCGCACGACTTGTTCCTCCAGTCACTTAGAATACTTAAAAAAAATTAGACAGTCACTCATCGACACGGAATTGAATTAGGATAGATGTAAAGTTTTTTCTTACCGGATCCAGCAGATTCGGCGTGAATAAGTGTGGCGACACCTTTGGCTTGTTGGAAAAAATAAATATACGCTACTTAGATTGGAAACAATTGTAACTTTTTATTTTAAAAAAAAACCGACGCCAAAAGTTCATGGAATTAATCTATTTGCCAAGTTTTATTGAAAACGGTTACCGGAAAGTGCGCGAAACCCTTACGGGTGGAATATTTCCTTCAAATTTAAATAGGACCAAAACTGAGCTACCCCTCTTCCCAACAAAACAAGAATCATGAAAATCGGTTCACAAATGAGTTATCACGTAACATACAACCAAAAAAAAACAATCGTATTAGAACTTCTCCTTTTTTGAAGTTGATAAAAATAATTTCAATTCAATACGATTAAGACAATAAAGTCACGAGTGTTTGCTTCTCTTCAAAGACGTGTGGATTCACAAAATTTCCACGTGGTATGGTTAAATCCCCCTACGTGTGTTTTATCATCAATCTTTCTACGTGAAATTGTTTTACACACGCCACTTTATTACTTCAAAAAGCGGTTTCAAAAATGACTCGCTAAAAACTCATAAAAGCAAATTGAAAGTCAAGTGCTTGAAAAAACGAGGCAAATTGCTGAACAAACAGCTCACTTAATAAAAAATCCTTGTAAAAATAAAAAAAAACGATGTTAACATGCGCCCAGCGTATTAATCACCTTAACAGCCTGGGGAAAAAATCTGTTAACTTCCCGCAAGCCCCGGAAAAATCCCGGGAAAAAATCCCGGGGCACTTAAAAAGCCATTTGTATTCCCGCGTGTCCCGTACGGGGATGGAAAAAACGTAAAAAATATGTTGTAAGGGAAATGGGTGTAACAAGTGGTATCCGGGGCTTAATACTTTTTTAGTAAAAGATGTCGCGATAAAAAAGGGGTAAATGTATGTATTTTATTAGTATTACATCTGAAACATTTTTTTATAAAGAAAAGGAGGACCTATGCATAAAATGTGTTTAATGACAGACATGTTCTGCAATTAGAAGAGAGAACAAAAATCACAAACTGAAGGAGATTCAAATTTAAAACTGCAAAATTTTGTGGAAAACAAGTAATGTTTAATTATTCACTTCACATTTACGGTGTCTCTTCAGAGAGATATATCTCTTTATCTCCGTTCGGTGCATTGTAAGGAACCTTCAAAGAGTTTGACTATCGAGATAGAAAGATAGATAGATTGAAGGTTTATTTCAGGTAAACCGAGAAGCATAAAATGCGTTGAAAAAGTTTTGTTTGTACATGTGACGCCATCTTTTGTTGAGTAGCGCAAAACAAATATACTTTTCTACTGTCTTGTATTTTATGTTCTTTACATAATGCAATATAATATAATGTACTTTGTGACCATAATAATATTAATACATATTTTTCGCGTTATTTCTAAATAGATACAACATAAAGAACAAATTTTCTACTAACCGCTTATAGGCTGACAGACACTTAAATCGGCACTAAACACATCGGTACCAAACATGAGGAATTGTTTTAACGATGAAACAAAAATAAAAAACAAACCAATACAGAGAATAAACGCATCTAAAAAAAACAAATTGGGCATTAACAGCCAATATAATATGTTACGGCTACTCGCCGCTTCACTGCCTAACGCTAACATCGTCATTAGTTCGTCCGCTGGACGACAGATAGCGCTTTACATTTTATTAACCCCTATCAGCCGACAGATGGCTTTTAATATTTGTAGTACGGTAACTCGACACTAGATGACTCTATACATTTGCTTATTCTATTTGACACTAGATGGCAAGTTTTTTTTATTTTACTACTTGACACTAGACAATTTAGATATGCTAATTTATTGCTTTGATAAAAATTTAAAGCAACTGTAAAATATTCACCTCATAAATTCTAGTTTATTTGTAATTTTGTTTTTTGTTACAAAGCGGCTTGATTTTTATTTTAATCCAGCAGCAGCTGGCATCTCAATGACGTAGTTTTGGCTGCTGTCTCAAAAAAAAAAATCAAAGATATATTTCGTTGTCAACAAATTACGCTTTGTAATCGTCATAGATTTTCATATTTTGTTACTTGACCGACTACACCTCGGTGGGCGAAATTCAAAATGGATCTGGATAGGTTGATGTCTAGACAATAAGTATTAGCAACATTTTAACCGATTTAACTATTCCAGTACTTTGTAAATCGATTTCATTATAATAATAATTAATAACAACATTACGCTCTTCATTGCATGCAAGGTACAAAAAATGCAAGACATAAGGCAGAGTACCCGTCCTGTACCTTCCGTGACGACGTCGGTGGCTCAACTGTTTGCACTGTGGGCACTGGATGCGGAGGTTCCAGGTTCGATTCGAGAAGGATTGATTTGGGAAATGACCTTTTCTAAATTGGGAGTGAATTTATTTTTTAAATTAAACATATAATATTAGTAGTCTGTATGATCGACGTGTCACCGTGAGAGGATTTAAAAGATGATAGTGAACCGATGAGCTGAGGCCGAGCTCATAGGTTGCCTGCGTTCACTATACATCTCTGGTTCCTACTCGAGAGAAACCATTCTACATGCTACTATAGTAAGCTGCAACAAATAGTCATCACGTTTCTTCGCCCTCGTTAACCGACGTTGCACAAAAGGTATCAAAAATTTTATATAACCTTAACCCTTTTTTACAACGAAGCCGTCATCATTGTCCAAAGAATTAATACAAGGGGTCATCTCTATACAACATATTTTATTATTTTTCTTATTCCTTTTGTTTAACATAGATTTGTTAAAGCTACTTATATTGTCGGTAAGACAAACATTATTCTAAATAACCCTTGGAAATAATGTGAATAAGTAATTCAATGCACCGTGGTTTTTACGACGGGGTGGTTGGACGAATCTGTGAGAGTGTTTAATGAAATAAGTCATAGGAAATGAAACTATTATTTTCGCATATTTGTTTTTTTAAACAAACCAACGTTTCGGGCCCTGAGTGACTGAGACGGTCAAGTCATCAACTAGACGTAACTAGTTGATGACTTGACCATCTCAGTCAACCGTGACAATGGGACCTGTAAAGGGCCCGAAACTTTGGTTTGTTTGAAAAAACAAATATACGCAATACAAATGTAATTTTATTTTGTTTTTACCAGTTCTCTTCGAATGTTAATATAGGCGGGAAATGATAAAACGGTTCTATCAAATATTGCACTATTGGCGATGATCTCTTTGCAGATATTCTACTTTGTATATAATATTTTTTAATTTCTTTGTCTTTCATTAAAACTAAACTAGACTAAAACTAAATGTTAGGCAACATCTCACATGGAAATCGAAAACAACTACTGTACCACAAACACCAAACCCGAAACAATATAGAAAAGATGTGTTTCTACACTGACCCGGATCGAACCTGAGACCTCAGAGTCGCCATCCATTTGACCACGGAGGTCATTGAAAGATTTTTGTCTCCTCTCTTTTTTGCTGATATTTTGTGTATCCTGTGTTTTTTTTAATCTCTCCTTGCGTTTAATAACCCAACGGTTTGTACTGTGGTTGCAGGATGAGGAGGTCCCGGTGTCGATTCCCGGTAAGACCAATTTATAAAATGTATTTTGGTTTCAGACCGGGTGATGGATGAAAAATACATCTAAAATGTAAAAAAAGAAACATTTAATTCTAATTAATAATGATGTTACTACGTGTTGTCTACGCAGAGTCTACGAAAGACTAACGCCTACGCCGCGTAGGCGTTAGTCTTTCGTATATCAACCCGTATACCGGTCAAACTATAAAAATACATTTATATACAAAGAATTTAAACGTGACGCAGTATACATTTGAAGATTATGATATAGTAATAATCAGATGACACGTTTTTTAATTACCTCGACCTTTTTGGACGTATTGCAACGTCCATGGTGTCGAAGTGTCTCATCGTACGTAGGACGTCGAGGTAAATAAAATATGTTTTATACATGCTTAAGTCCCGAGCTAAAAATCAAGTAATTTGTGAAAATCGTTAATTTTAAATCAAAGTATTTTTTTTCTTTTTTATTTTATACTCTACTTGTATCCATTGTTTATGTTTCTGCGCGGTTGATATTTGCACAAGCCTTGTACATTCAAGCTTGACTTGACTGTGAGTATGATATAACAAAGTTCTGCTAGATAGAAACCCTACTTATGTTGACACATCATTCTAAAGTAACAAGAAAGAACTACATAAATTTACTGATACGTTACATTTGTTGATAATTTACTTGTTTACTTAATACTAAAGCGTCAAGGGAATGGGTGAAAATCTATACAAGTGCAAGTTGCTTTACTACTCGTTTAAATACTTTGGATCTTGGATCAAAAATGTCTAACTCAATGTTTTTCATAGATATCTCGTTGTAAAGCCGGCACATTTTTACAAGGGGGTTGTAACAGATAATATTATTCCTGTATGTCCGCAAGTAAAACGTCTTGTTGGGTATTCGGGGGTTGCGCCTTGTAAAGCGAGCTATTTTATTTAAGAGGTAAGGAGAATCCATCTCACCATGAAGAACCTTGTGCAAGTGAGTGAGGTCCTGTTTCTTACGGCGAACACGTAAGTAGGTCACTTTAAATTCGTCAAGTCCCTCACTATAGCCAACGAGGCTGCGGCCATAACCACATTTGTAACTAAGTATTTTAAGTACTTTTCTCTGAACGCTTTCTACACTATCCGAGTAGACTGAGTAGCACGGAGACCAGATGACACAAGCATACTATAAAATACTACGGACAAGGCTGTAATAGACGGTCAGAAAACTTTGAACCCGTTTGAAATCTTGGTGCATCTTGTCTTGAAGCCTAGCAATTGATGCGCTTTGTTCTTAATGTATGCATAGTGTTCACCTTTAAGCATACGATATAAGAAAATCGAATCTTCTTCCGAGAAACTTCCAAATGGAATAACGTCGTTATAGTTGTAGTAACAAGGATACAAATAAAGGTGTTCATAATGTCCGTGTTAATCCCTTCGCGGCGCGTGAGAAACGGTCCGGCCGTATGCAAATGGCCTAATTGTCTATCAGACAATTATGTCCCTTTGATCTTGAACCATTGATGCTTAATTTTTTTTATAGTTTTATGCAATGACTTAGCTAAATAAAAGTAGGTTCATCTTTTTTGGTTTTTTTCATGATTTAGTTATGTAGATATAGATTTTTTTTTTAGTCTTTATTTATAGAGGGTTTTTCTTGATTAGAAATGGTCACCCCATGGGGGTTCATCACATCATCTAATCTATATAACAATTTTGCTTCCTTTGATCTTGGGGAAGATAAGAAAATGTTCCATACACCCAAATCTGCTAAATTGCAATAAAGCTATAAGAAAAATCGCTTCTTTCGGCTCCGTTCCGTACACATTCCATCAAGATATGGTATACATCCTCCACTATCTCACATTCAATGCAATAATAATAAATAAATAAATAAATAACGCACACACTCAACATAGCCCCGCACTAGGGAAACCCTGTTCGCGGGAGTCATGGACACACACACATAGATAACCACAAATTACACCCAAACTCACGAGAGAAATTGTAGGCCATACAACTATTTTTCCCGGCCCGGGAATCGAACCTGTGACCTCTGCGTGGCAGTCCGGCATGGTAACCGTTCGGCCACGGAGGCAGTTAAGGCAATTGGCGTTGGGTCTTTTCATTAAATGTGAGAAGCTGTCTAGAGGCATGTGTCCGGATCGGATCATCAATTATTATTATTATATAGAAGAACAAAAACTGCAAAATATTTTCAGCCTTAACGTGTTTGTGTGTAGAATTTCAATGAGTTCTATCAGTTTAGACAAGTACAATGAATAAATGTGTCAGACAATTACACCAATTACCTTGTCTACATTGTGGAGTGCCAAAGTAACTCAATTCTCTTACAAAGTTTTGTAAGTACACTACCCAACACACCTAGGCTAGAACAACTAGTGCAGTAGTGCTCCATGTGAAAGAGTTCGTCCAGGGTAGTACTGCTGCCTTACCTATTTCTGCCGTCAAGCACTAATGTAAGCATTACTGCGTTTCGGTTTTAGAAGGTAAGGGTACAGGTTGACTTATGTCTCTGCCTCAGGATGACGGGCACAGAAGCAGTGCCCCTAAGATCTTTGCGATTTAAATTCTGAGTAGCATTGCAACTGTTATGGACAGGCATGTCGATTACCACCAGGTCCACAACTTGTTCATTCCTCACTTGGTATCATAAGAAAAAAAAAATTGTGTTGAACATAAAAATTTAGAATACTCAAAAACAAACTGCTTGGACGCGTAATAAAAAAAAAATTGTATGTCAAATCGATTTTTGTTTAATATACGAGAAGTATTTCGTGTTAATGTAAATGATTGCACTTAATTAACTGCCTATTGAACAAGTTAAACAAAAAAAGACTTTTATCATAAGTTAAAGTTTGTGTTGGACAACCAACACAATACAAAACAAGACAAACGTAGGAAAGACGTAAATCGTTCGACGTAAGACGTAATTCGTAAAAGTTATCGCAAAACGATTAGTTTTTAACTATGTCAGTATACCGTTAAATATTATTTTATCACTATCGACATGTGCGAGCTCATGTCCGCAACTTTGAAAGCCCGTTAACCCCTCTCGTGAGAACCGGTCTGGCCAGTATGCAGATGGGTCTTTTTGTCCACCGGACAATTCTTAACCCATCTATTGTTAAAAGAGACGTTACGGATGTGCAGGTAATGCAAAACCAGTGTTAATTATTTATCTGCGCTGGTATTATTATTTTAAATGGCACAATGTAGTAGAGCTAGTTTGATTTTATTAAGCACAATGAAGTTTGTTATAAGTCTATGCATGCACAGATTATAATTTATAAATTAATATCGTGTTTTGAAAATGAAAGAACAGATCGGAAGGAATGCAGTGGACAGGGTCGTGGAGACTGAGGCTAGATTTATGTTTAAATGAATATGTAGATTGTACCCTTCTTCTGGATTTAGCGTAAACGGGTAAATACCAAAAAGATAATACAGTAGGCACGACCACGAGTCATATTAAGTTCGAGCCCTTATTGGCAGGTGCTGAAAGGTATGTGCTAGTAAATACAGCATACCTACATACATATAAATATAATCTTGAAATAGACATACTGCAAATTTTAAGTATAGTTTCAGAGTCAAGGTGTACAAACAGACATATGTCCACAGCCACCGTTAACCCCTCGCGTGAGAACCGGTCCGGCTGGTATGCAAATGGGCCGTATTGTCCACCGGACAATTCTTGCTCGGCCATTGTTGCTAGTCGCCGCATGTCCGGGAATCTGTGACGAGCAGGCACGGGTTAGCTTTTCAATATCGACATGTCGATATTTTGGGAGTTTAAACTTGAACAATCAAAGTGTGCACCTACTTTTTACTACACCATTTAAGAACAAGAATGGTTGTTATAATGTTTTCGTAAGGACAAAATTTTTTTTATGTAGTTTATATATATTGTGTACTACTAGGCAAAGACTTCCTCCATATCCTACACATCAGATTATCACTTTAAGCGGTCTACCTTAGTGCATAGTTTGAGATAAGCAGAGTATATTTACCTAAACTTCAAATACACATAAGGCAATAAAGCATAACAAAATAGTTATATATCAAGTTTTTAGGGTTTCGCCATTGCTACACAATGAAACCATATTTTTCTGATCCAAGTCGCTTTACTAGTCCCATGGCGAAGGCTGACTGACTTTACCATGATAAAATTTAAAGAAAAGAAATTATATTTTTGCCGACAATTACAACACCTTCTAAGTACAGTACCCAATAGAGGACAAATATTCCTCTTCCTCATTCCTCAATGTCTACTTAAGTGACATAAAAATATTGTTCATAAAATATAAACCCCTAAAATATGCGAGTTTATTATGTGAAATATTATTATGGCACATTATGGAAAGTGTAAGTATTAATTAAGGGTAAAAATTGACAATTAAGTGATTTTTGTGAGTGAACGTAAATATTTCACATGTATTTGTTTTAAATACTAAAAGATACAGCATTATTATTTTATAGTAAAAATTCAATAAAGTTATTTCATAGACCACATCACTAAATCCCACGCCGAAAACCGGTTAGGTCACTTCCGCAAAATACAAAAAAAAATCGCGCTACCCCTTCACTTAAATAGCTGCAAATATATTAATGGCCCCATTGTTACCCTTACACGTCCAAAGGTGCTATTATGTCCAGTTTGCACCCTATCCCGGGGGCAAGATAACCGGTAAGACAGCTTTTGACCCACATTGGCATGCAAAGGGTTAAATTACCTCAGTCCTATTTTGACCATGAACTGTGCAAGTATTAAGTCGTAGTTGTGTTTTTGAATTTACTTTTATACTATTTTATAATTAATGGATATTAAAAATAAAACAAATTGGTAAGTATTATTATACAGCATTCTATTTGTGTATTATATAGGTGTCTTTGACGTCTTCATATCTGAGTTAGTTATAACTTCGCTTAATAGGAAGTTTCGTTCAATTTATAAATCAAACTTTGAAAGTGTGTGGTTTTAATCCATTTTTACGCTCCAAAGAATTTTTCAAGTTTCAATAAAATGTTTTAACTTACCTACATGACATAAAAAAGAATAAAAACTAACATTTACTTTATTTTTCAAGTATCAATATTACATCGCTGCATGACAATTGTTAAAAAAGTCCCTGTTAAAAAGTTTAGATACGTTTACCCCACTTTTTAAAACCCTCTTTTATAAAGTCTCCCCCGCTCCATCGATCACTGTTTTTTTATCCACAACGCCGAACGCTGATTGGCCGGAATTTTTGTTCCGAATTCAAAAGGTTTTTCTGGCGTAGGCGTCTTGGATGAGGGTGGCAATATGGCCGACATTAAAAAAGGAGGCATCTTTTGTACTATTTGCGTATCGCTAGAATTTCATTTAACTTAAAATTATTATACCTAAATAAATTATTGTTTAATCATTCTTAGAACTTTTCTAATGGTTTTTTTTAATTTACAATCCATCACAAAGATCTTTTTAAAACACAATTGTTTTCATCATCAGCAACCCATTTATTTAACCAACTGCTGGGCACGGGTCTCCTCTCAGGCTAAGGTTCTTCGAAGTGCAAGTGTCATCACGATTATTGTTTGTTTCACCGAAAAGCTCATAGTGAATTTCGTAAATAAATTTCAAGAAACCCCAGAGGTGCGACCCCGGATTCGAACCCACGGCCTCTGCTTGAGAGGCCCTAAATCAAACCATTAGGCTACCACGTATATAATTAAAATTATTATATAGTTAAAAGTACTTATAATTAAATAATTTTACTAAGTAAACATTATTGTCTTGGAATAAATGAAGCGTAAGAAGTGGACAGACGTGTCGCTAACCAACAACACTCAACTTCTTCGTTCCGTCATTTGGTGTCCTAGAAAAAAGAGAAAAATATTTCAAATTCAATCAAATTAAAACGACCACGTCCGCTTCATACGTATTGCACAGAATATAGAGAAAATTCCAGTCATAAATATTCAATCATACTAAAGCTGTAATTATTTATTTATTGAGCATTGGCCATAAAGCCATTAGCTTAAACAGGTAACAAATAATTAGGAAACTCAAAACGTAATAATACGTAAGCTAAAAATTTAACGTACGGAAAAACTGTAACTACTAAAACCCGCCATTTTTTTTTTCAACAATTTCTAGAGCCTAAATATATGTTGCGTCATATTAAACACATAAAACCTCCTTAGAAGACAGAGTGAAAGGGAGAGAATAATTCACAAAAAATATAAAAACGAATACTCCCGCTTCGTACGTGTCAATTACCAAGAGTATTGAGAAAACTCGAGTCAGAAATATTCAATCTTACAAGAGCTTTAATACACCGCGTCATATTAAAGACTTAAAATCACGAAATCTTCGGAGAGCGAAAGGGAGAGAAAAATCCACAAAATATTAGGGGAACGAATTGATTTTATTTGAGAGACGACACGATTTTTTAATTAAGAAGGGCCTCCGAGTTTCGGAGAAATTTTAATGATGGCAGCGAGGGGGTTGAGAAACTTGGACGTTGGAGTCATTTTTAATGATAATTTAAATTATTTCGATAAGAAATTAATGTTTTCTTAAACAAGACAAACGAGAAGAATATTGAAATGCTTATTTCCAATTACTTTACGTTATAAATTCTTTTTTCATCGTCATTATAATAGGGAACAAGACAAGTTTTCAGAAAATATATGAAAACAAACGGTAATGATATAATATCCTTACTTACTTCGGTGTCGCAGTGACCTCCGACACCAGATTCTTTTTTTTATAATACCAAATGACAGGACCAACAAGCTACACGCCTGTCCATAACAGTTGCAGTGTCACTCCGAGATTTAAATCGCAAAAATTTGAGGGGCACTGCCACTGCGCCCGTCACCCTGAGACATAAGTTGACAAGTCCCATGTGTCTGTAATTTCACCAGCACCGTTACCCTTCAAAACTGGAACATAGTAATGCTGACATTATTGCTTGGCGGCAAAAATAGGTAATGTGGCAGTACTTCCCTGGCCGAATTCTTTCACAAGGAGCTCTACTGCTTCTGTCACGCCTGCTCCTTCCAATCACTAGAACCAAGGTCCTACAGGTCTTTCTGGACTTCATCGCTCCACCGGTGCCTAAGACGTCCTCTCAGTTGTCTCAAGTACGCTCCCTTCGCGACACGATCCTCTCCTATTTTCTCCACATGGCTCGGACATCAGATCTTCAGTTGAACACATCGAGTATATAACCAGAAATAGACACGAAATGTCATTTAATTTGTTTGAAAACTTTGTTTCTGCTAAATAATTACTGTGACAACTGTGCTCCTATTGGCCAGCACGAATTCGAAACAATTGACGACATCCGTCAACGGATAACGGATGTCGTCAATTGTTTCACTTCAAGTCGACCCGTTTACCATGAGCTTTGCTATAATGGACGAAAATGGAAAAATTACATATTCAATATTTAATTACTAATGAAATGTGTTTCAATAAGATCTTTTGCTGTTTTTCCCACACCACCAAATGGAACAAATAAATAGAGAACATTTTTGAAATATCTTAGTATTAGGACTAACCTTATTCCTAATATACATAAATGACTTTTGTAACTTAAGAACGAAGAAGTACCTACCGGGTGTTCTCATACGCTGATGACACAGCTCTGGTTTTTTCGGGTGCCTCGTGGGACGAGGTACGTGAACAGACTGAGAGAGGGCTTGCCGGAGTCGCTGATTGGCTTGAGACAAACCTTCTTACATTAAACGCCTATAAAACCAATTACATATGTTGCGCGATGTACAGTAAGTACACAGCCAGGCAGCGACTTACGACAATAAACGATTCTGATTCTGATTCTGATTCTGACTTTGGGCTAAAAGTTCATAGATTTGGAAGAATCACGGCGCAAAATTGTGACTGTGCACATATTATTAAGGTATCCTCTACTAAATATCTGGGTGTTATAATAGACCAACGTCTTACCAATCTGTGCTACTTGCTCAATCTGCGCGTACCAACGCGCAGATTGAGCAAGTAGCTAAAAGAATCCGGAAATTAACATGGATGTTTAAAAAATCTTAGACATATAGCAACAAAAGAGTCAATAATTAAAATCTATCTCGCTCTGGCTCAGTCTGTGGTCACTTACTCTATTTCTGTGTGGGGAGGACAACATTTATAGAAATTGAACGGGCTCAGCGGTTTTTATTGAAAGTAATGCTCTTTAAATCCTAAAGGTTCCCAACTGACCAGCTATACTCGATTAGTAAGTATACATAGATAGCTATATAATATATAGCTATAGATAGCTATATATTATATAGCTATATAATATATAGATTTCAATGCAAACTAGAGTTGATATTTAAAAGTGGTATAAGACCCATTTGCCTGATGAGTTGCCCGGGATAGGTGGCGCTTATTTCGTCTCTATTTCTAGTTATATACTCGATGGTTGAACAGTAGGTACAAGCGTTTTAGTTCAATTTGTTTCGTCTCAATGCTGTCATTGTACTTGTACGTATTTTTCTGCCTGCCTGCCAACCTGCATCCAGCATGGTCATAGCTAACGGAAGGAGGTCGGAGAATACCTCCCAATATTTTTCCAAAAATACTTTACACGTTTTCATGGATTTAAACAATTAATGGCGGACATAAATCTGTAAGATTACTTGCTTGTGTTTGAAGAGTAAGGTTTCTTGTAAATTATACTTTATTTTCAATATTATCGTTAGGGCAAGTCTGGTAATTTTTAATCATCTTGGGCAGTGTGGCGATAATCACAGTCAATGGCAGGATTTTTGTGCGTTTGATATTGATCGTTAGTGATTCCCGCACTAGGGAAAGCTTGTATCGTATTATATGTTACAATGTTACAAAAAGTTAAATTACATAAATGTTAGATCATACAAATAGGAAATCAAACCAGTGACCTCTGAGTGGTAAACATGAACATGGTAACCGTTCGACGATTGAGGCAGTTAAAATTGCAAACTCCCCTATGTTCATTCTATTTATCAAGACTGAACGAAATTACGCGTACGTAATTATGCAGGTTTTCTTCATTAGATCTGCCTCTATTCTAAAACGTGAGTAAACATTATAACTATTTTTGCAAAAAAAGCAACCTCAAAAATTTTTCTTGTTCATTTTCGGAGCGTTTTATTTTCATTGGATATACATCTATGTGCCAAGGTTTAGTGAAACCGGTTCACGGAAAGTTGATGAAGTTCAATAAGCTGGATTCAACCCCTAATTCGCCAACTTTAGAGGTGGAATGTTTTCTTCAAATTTGAATGGAACTCCCTTTGCAACAAAAAAAGAATCATCGAAATTGCTTCACAAATATCGGAGTAATGCGTAATATAGATAGATATCATTGACTTATCTATCTATATTATAGATATACACTTTATTGTTCACGCACAGGAACAAAAACAGTACATAGACAGGTTAAATATTATATATAATTATATATAATATTATATATATAATATCAATATTATCACTAGGGCAAGTCGGGTAATTTTTAATCATCTTGGGTAGTGTGGCGATAATCAAAGACCTGCAGACTTGTTCCCTGAACGTTATAACTTGGACCTTTTGAAGGCGAGAGTGAAGAGGTATTATCTAGGTGTGCTGCACCATCGTCGACCTCATCGTCACTTTCCATAAGGTGAAATGGAGGGCAAATGCACGCCTACATTAGAATAAAAAAAAACAACAATATGGTATACCGACATGTATATTAGTATATATAAATATACCTAAACAAACTGATACTTACTTATAAATATATAGACGTTGCAGACTAGGACAGTGTCACAATATATTTATGCAATTCAGTTTTGAAAATAGGAAGCAACTTTGAATGTCGGATTTCAGACTTCATAGTTGTGCAGCCTTAATCGTAAAGGAGTTTGAAAGGTGGTTTCAGTAGGTTATCCATTTTAGACCTAAGTTCACGGTTGTGTTCCTTCCGGGGAAGCGAAAATGTTCCTTAATACTTTAAGTATCTCCGCCTTACCAGTCGGAGTACGAGGGTCATATCGAACGTTATAGAGAAAGCAAAAAAACGTGCTCCTCATGGCGCGATGGCGTAACTTGAAGGGCAGCCACATAAGCCTTCTACTTACACTCACAAAAATACAGATAAATTTAAAACCTCCTCCTTTTTTAAAGTCGGTTCGAAATTTCAATTGTTTTCTAATACTCATATATTTTTGTACATTCTAAGAATCCTTTAGTAAAATAATCCGATGTTATGATTATTCTCAGAATGGTAATTTTGTTTTTAATTTTGATTTCAAGTCTTCTCCGGTGTCGTTAATTAAGCTCTCATTTTATTATCGGATACTTTTACATTCAAAACTTTGGATTGTTTTTGTTAATGCATTTTAAACAAAAATAACAATGATGAATTTTTAAGTACAAAATAAACAAACAATATAATTATGTAAATGATGGATAGCCTCTTTAAAAAGCGAACGTATATATACCGTCAGTGTTTTGTAGAATGGGCGATAGCGTCATTTCGAAAAAAAAACAGAAGAGCTTGTTTTAACGACCGTTTTAAAATATATACCTAAATCCTGTTTTAAAATTATGTTTTGGTTTTAATGAAGTTAAAGTTTTAAAATTAAATATTACAAAACACTCATCAAAAACTAAAACATGGTATATATATGTAACCGATTCATTGCTCTAAAAGAACAACATTAACATAATATAATATATAACAAGTAATGATATTTATCTCATTTAATCACCAATTTATCAAACTAATAATAATAAACTAGTGGATTGGTTTCACAAAAATTAATATCACGGTAGTACATCATCAAGAAGTTCAATAAAATGAATATTGCAGTTCCTAAATTATTTTCCTGAAATTCTTCTCTCGATGTACTTAAGCACAGAGCAAGTAAGTCTATTTGACGTGGTTTTAAGATACAAATAGGGAAACTTTACAAGTCGGTGTTAGTCAGTGGGAGTTGGTGAATGTTTTTCAAACAAATTGCGCCATTAGAGGGCAAATTGGCTCGTGAACTTTCCCGGTGGCGCGTCACTTTGAAAAATGCGTATCGATCGACAAGAATCAATTTTGTTACTTGCGTTTTATATGGTTGATTGTCGATTGCCGTACATGTTAGTAATGCCAGTTCGCTGGCTCAAAGTGTATTTGATTCCTTTTTTGAAATATTTTTTAAGAAATAATTTTCTTTTCTGATCTAAATCACGTACATTTGCTTTTGAAACTAAAAAAATAAAAATAATGTATTATTAATTACTTTAGTAACTATAGCCTGGTTAGCCGTGATTTGTCTAAAAAAATATGTGCGATCTAAATCTTAAAAAAAGTTTCAATACCTCGTGAAATCGCGAAAACCTAAGAACTCTATACAGGGTGTAAGCATTAAGTGTGCCCAGGCAATTATTACGTACATGTAAGACATCAAAAACCTTTGCAGTAGGTAGGAAGTATGTTATGTTATCTGGAAATTTATTGTAACCTCTAAAAGTAGGTCAACTAAAGCCTCTCTACGAATGTCATATTCAAATGTGGGAGAGTTTAACTTTAAAATTTTGAATATTTCTAGTATTGTTATAATTATTAATAAAAAGATCGAACCCTTAGAAAACATTCCGTCTATCCGGCCGGATTCGAACCGATGTCTTCTAGCAAACCGTGCCAGACGCTATACCAACTAAGCCACGGAATGAACCTCATGAATTTTTCTATGTGCTTATTTTTCGGATCTTTGTATTTGATTTTCAACGACTTTTTAGCCTTTTTTGTATTAATAATTATAACAAACTAGTGGTATAATTTCACAAAAAAAATAAATGAATATTAATTACATACATTCATTTCTATCATTATTTTAAAAAAGTTATTGATATCGTTTTACTCATTATGTAACGTACTTTCGATGTCAGTTTAAAGGTTTTTAATATCTCTTATGTTTGCCGAATAATCGCCTAGGCACACTTAACAATTACAGCCTGTATATTTTTTTAAGTTTTTCGTGAATTTTAAAAACCTAACTGTGCAATTTGTGCCTAAAATTACAAAGAAATCGTTTTGTTTTCGAATAAGATGTAGAGTTTTAAGCTGTCACGGGAGGAAGGGTGGCTTATCTAATCTAAATTACTTGTAACACCGACTGTCGCTTAGCCCTTCCGTTAACACCCTTTTTTGACGTCTTTTGGCTAACAGAACCACCGGAAGATTAAGATAATGTATCAAACGTTTAATAATAATAATAAATTACAAAACATAATATAAACGTTACAGTTGGACCGTTTTTGGACTTATCTTTATTACTTTGTTGTTTTTTAAATTCTTCCCGTTAAGGAAAACGCAAGTTTGAACACCATACAGCCAAGTATTGGTTAATTCTTCTTATGGTAGTTTAGGTAGATAAGCTTAAGCCAAGTCTAAGTTGAGCATCATTTTATAGAAAAAAGAACTTCATTGTCAAAGATGCGGATTTTCGAAGTTACAGATTGTATACTAATTAATTTTTAGTTTAAATATTAACGTTATGAGTTTCTCGATTGCTTCTTTATTGATTTCTCGATGGCTCTATAGTCAATTTTCAATAAATAAATAATAATAGATTAACTCACTTAAAGGTTTTTGTAGTAACAAATATACAAGAATCAATTTTTGGTTAGGTACATATATAATTACGATATTTGTTTCCTTTTCAAGCTGATAGTTCTGTAGCCAATGTTCAATAAATAAATAATAATAAT
This sequence comes from Hyposmocoma kahamanoa, assembly GCF_003589595.1. Lineage (NCBI taxonomy): Eukaryota > Metazoa > Arthropoda > Insecta > Lepidoptera > Cosmopterigidae > Hyposmocoma > Hyposmocoma kahamanoa. The sequence continues at coordinate 12,035,132 of NW_020653743.1, read as the reverse complement.
AATTAAGTTACTCATGGGTTTAAGAGAAAAATAATTAAGGTTTTTTGATGACACTTAAATGTCAGCTAATTAAGCATACTAAGTAGTATAGCTTTTCTCGTTATCTACAGTACAATAAGAAAGAAAATAATAAACAATAAAATAAAATTAATTGTATTAACAGTAGAAACAATAATTCGTTACATGCCATTAAACAAAGGAAAGAAACAAAATTATGTTCGAGTTGAACGCAGAAAATATTCATCGAGTTCCGTGTACCGATGTAAAAAAATTATAGAAACATTATGTAATTATTTATTTATAAAACATACAGCATCATATAATACATTTCATTACTAACACATGGAACAAACACTAGCCAAAACAGTTTCCACTAATGTTTAAAACAAGTTACGTTGGATAGACAAACTTGTACGTACCTATAACCAGACAACAAGTAACATAATAATTACCACCGAGGAATAATTTATAAATCAATTTTAACAATGCAAAGAAATTAAAAGTACGACGTGTACTCAAGTGTACTTGCTTTTGCTGTAACTTCAGAATCTTACAAACTTGCTCTGCAAAGAGTACAAGCATTGTTTGCATTGCAGCAGACTGAATAGCAAAATACCTACATGGTTATATAACATACATAGACAAATAGATAGAAAATGCTTTATTGTTAGCACCACATACATAGAAAGATTACAGGACAAAAATTAAACACATCAGCAGGGTAACAATTGGCGGTCTTATCGCTTACACCGATTTCTTTCAGACAACCTTAGGATGGAGAGAGATTAAACAAGAATAAAAGCGGGAATGCTAGTTATAAATAATTACACAGACATATTAAACAACAGATAATACTTAAAATAACACTTATATACGACATAACTATATAGTATAGTTCTACATACACAATTTAACTACCTCTTTGGCCGAACTATTCTGCCAAATAATTACGATGACAACTGCGCTCCGATTGGCCAGCCCGTATTTGAAATAATTGACGGGTGTCGTCTATTGTTTCACTTCAAATCGACTAGTTTAACTTGACCTTAGCTAAAATGGACGAAAATTGAAAAATTACATATTTAACATTTAATTACCGATGAAATGTGATTCCGTTTGTTTCGTAATTAGATGTTTTGCTGTTTTACCTACACCACCGAATGAAACAGTTCCCCATAGTTAGAGATATTATTTTTATTACAATAAATACAGAATGTTTTTAGAATATACGGAGACGTACGTACAGGTCAGCTGTACTATTTCAGCTTTCTAATTTGTGATTTCAGCGCAAACGAGAGTTGATATTTAAACTGATATAAGGCCCATTTGCCTGATGAGTTGCCAGCGATGGATGGTCCTTATTTCGTCTCTATTTCTGGTTATATACTCGATGTCTGCCTTTGACACTCTATCGCCTGAATTCTGAGATGATTTAAAATTTGCAGAATTGGAGTCCTGTTGTTAATATTGTTACCATGGTAACCGAACGGTAACATGTTGGACTGCCGCGCAAAGGTCCGATTCCCTGGTCGAGAGAAATATTTGTGTGGCCTACATTTATTTCTCTCGTGAGTTTGGGTGTAATTTGTGGTTGTCTATGTGTTAGTCCATAACATCCGCGATACAAGGTTTCCCTAGTGCGGGGTTATAAAAAAAAATTACATATTCCAAAAAAAGAAGAAGCAACCCAGCAGCAGTATATTGCTATTTTGAAAGGTAGAATTACTTGACTTGATTTTTAAATAAGCTTAACGACTGCGCTTGTCTAATAGTAACCAGGAGAAAGTTCCAGAGACGAACGGCGTGAGTACAGAGAAAGAAGAACCATAAAACGAAGTGGAGTGCGATGGCATCGTGGTTCTATTAGCCTTTTTTACATTTGATTTACGTTTAATAGACTCTCAAAAAGATAAATATAAATAAATAATTAGACAACATCACACACGTTGCTCTGAACCCCCCTTGTGTTATGGAAATCGGAAACAACGACGGTACCACAAAAACCCAGACCCGAGACAATGTTAAAAAGTCGCTTTCTACATTGATCAAACCCGTTTGCAAGCAACTCGACCAATGAAGTTGTCAAACACACTATCCATATGTTCTAAAACGTGTCTAAAGATAACATTTCGAGAAAAATATTACCTTGCCCATAAACTTAAACAAAAGTAAGACAAGCGTCATGGGATTTCGTAATAAAATGCCACCAATTCAAATTTAACTGAACAGGCCTACAATTTGTACTTCATTTTGTTACATTATTTTCGAGAAGGGTTGAAGAGAAGAACTAAGAAAGAAAACAAGACATTGATTTGTGTCCCCTTCCCTAACAGCTTTGTACAAACTTCGAATTACATTTAAGTTTGAAAATTTTCTTATTGTGCTATAATTTGGGGAAAATTGTATTTACATTTTTATAACTATCGTCGTCGTCGTCTATTTGTTTTTTTTTTCAAATAAACTAACGCTACGGAAGCGTTACAGTAGAAGAGACCTCCTTGTAAAAGAGTTCGTTCAGGGAAGTACTGTCACCTTACCTGTTTCTGCCGCCAAGCAATAATGTGAGCATTACAGCATTACACAAAGGGCTGATAATGCATTGGATATACCACTAGCAAAGGATTATATATTAAACGACTATTCAATTCGGTATTATAGTCTGAACCTTAGGCAAGCACGGAGGAAGCGAAATCAAAGTTTTACTCCATTTTAGATAAAAAACAATCAGCAGCAATATAATGCACAGGAAAATGCTGATGTTCGCTGAAACTTTATTCCTCAATTGTTTTCTACAGCGTGCTCGGGAGAATATGGTATGGTCAGAGATCATAACTTTAGCCTTAGGGAAACAAGGCCCTGAGGCTTAATTCTCATTGCTATTTAATGAAAAGTGCTAAGAATAACAAGTACACGAATATATTAAAAAAAAATACCTTCGCCTGCCCTAAAAAAACTTAAAAAGAAAACGGCTTCTGTTATTCAAATCCAGTAAAATCCACCGTCTATCTCACTCATTACGGAGAGATAAAATTTAAATTGCAAAATACCCCCCTTCGAAAAAAGGGCTAGTGGGTGGTTAAAAAACTCACCCCTGAAGACTTGCCAGTTGCCTCCTTGAATTAATATTTTTCGTTTGTTTCTTACTCTCGAGAGATAATTTCTTGAAAGATACTCGAAATTCGATTTGAAGGATACGCCGCCATTTTGAATTTTATATATATTGTTATGGCTCGTGGGATTGTAATTGTATATTGCCTATTTACTAAATTGTAATGAAAATGAATTCAAATTTTTATACTAAAATATTAACTGGCGTTGAAAATGCTTTCCTACAGATCACTATAACAAATCAATATAAGTAAACAATAACAATTGTTTCCTTTTATTCAGTGAAATATTCTAACCCTACTTGAGGCTTGGCTTGAGGATGGAAGAAGTGATAACAAGTTTTACTCTGTCTTAGGGCGACAGTAATAAAGCTGCAATCGAAAGCACAGGGGGATACTGTCCATTAGTTAGACTTACCATTTACTGGCTATCTCCGTAACTTTTTAAGGCGTTGTGAATATATTGAATTACAAGTTAACAAAATTTTAAACACGAATTTTAAATCGTAGCGTTCCAAAATTAAAAGTTAAACGTGGAAACCAAAATGGCGGTGCGAAATAGTTACCAGTTTGAGGGAAAGTGCAAACTTTTTAATTTGCGAACGCCGGAAGTCGAATTTTTCATCGGCCCGCGAACTTCGCTAGTTGAAGTGCTAACTTTTAAATAGTCTAACTTTTGCTCAGTGGATTTAAACTTAAGTTTTTTTTTTACTTCCAGCTCCCGGATAGTTTTTGGACTGTTTTTTGAACAATTACTTTTTAATGAGCGTATTTTACAAAGATTTTTACCTGAGCCTAAATAAAAATAAAACAATATTTGTGTCAGTTTCACTTTGGCATATTCCGGCACGAAAGTTTTTTTCCCCACTTAGCATTTTATTAATATAACGAAAAATTAAATATCAGTAAATGGTAATAAAACTCTACAATCAGGCCCATAGCCAGGATCAGCGGGGCTGGGGGTTCAAAAGGGTTGATGAGTTTTGAGAAAGTAATTATTAATTCTGAGAAAATTAAGTAATTTATTAGTACAGTTAATACAAAATGATTTCGAATTTAGTTCTATTCGTCGTTATGTTACTTTTAGGTTTTAAAAAAAATCCTCACGCTACGTTATCGGCCGTACCTCAAGCATTTTTTTGTTACACCAAGTGACCAACCGTGCGCCTGGTGATAAGCGACATGCCTATCCATAACAGTTACAATGCCACACAGAGCTTTGAATCGTAAAGATCTTAGGGGCACTGCCACTGCGCCCGTCACCCTGTGACATAAGTTGACAAGTCCCATGTGCCTGTAATTTCACCGGCACCCTTGCCCTTCCAAACCGGAAAGTAGTAATAGTCACATTTCTACTTGGCGGCAGAAAAAAAAGGTGGCAATACTGCCGTAGACGAACTCTTTCACAAGGAGCTCTACTGCTACTTGGCGGCAAAAATAGGCATGGTGGCAGTAAATATCTGGAGCAGTTAAATAAATTATCGACATTGCTCTCACAACTGTTTGTGAAAACAATGTTTTCTATCAATTTATTATTTTAATTTTAAAGCCAGTCAGAGTTACTAACAATGTTATTGTTAACTACGCTACATCCGGTAACGTACTTCCTGTGGCGCCGGAGGTGAGCTATTATGTCACTTCCGGATAGGCACGACTTCCCAATCGAGTTCGTTTTTCACTTACAACCCACACGATGTACTTACAAGGTAGATTCGAACTTCATTATGCTGTTTAAACACACTTGCTGGATGGATATTAAAGACACTAAGTTCCTCTATACTTGTGAACGTAAGTTACAATTTTGTCGAAAACGAATAACATCATGACATAAAACTTTAAATACTGAATAGACCGTACATACAAGACGTACAAAACCATACCAAAAATAAACGGAAAGTTTGAATTTGTATTTCCAAAAAAACTAGTTATGCTAAAGGGCATGCTGCCAAAACTATTAAATATAAAAATATATAGAAATTTGTAAATCATTTAGTTTTTAAAATTGTAAGTCTGTATATATCTGTCCATATGTATACGAGTATGTTCAGTATTTTAGATATTTATAATTTTTTTATAGTTTTATTAAACAATTCAATGATATAGCGAAAATGGTAATAAAATAGCATTAAGGGTTGATACTTCCCTTAATGTACCCACGCAAGCATGTCAATCGATATAATTAAAAAATCCTACCAGAAAATTTATTTTCCTGACGAATACCGTTAAAATAAATCTTACGCCCTTAAATTAGAGCCCAAATTTGTGTAGAAAGAAATTGAATAGGCAAAGTTTCTTAAGTCCTCGGTAATAATTCTTCAAAATGGCGGCAAAAAAGTAGGGGATTGCGAAGGATTTCGCCAATTTCGATTTATTTTTCTCCCTTTCGGGGGACGAAAAGTTTTGTTACCACCTTAGGGGTGGCCGAGAAAATACCAGACGAAAGAAATTGCAGGGATTCTTTTTTATGAATGAATGAATGAATGATAGATTGGACATGAATGAATGATAAATTTATTCCCAGTAAATGTGGTTTGCAGAGTAGAAATCTACGTTTAAATCGCATGTAGGTGAGCTGGTTTCAGCATGCAAATTTACAATACACAGTTTATCATTAAAAACGGTAAAAATATCAACGACTTACATTTCGAATTATCTGCCTCCGCGGGTGAGCGGTTATCATGTTGTTCTGACACGCAGACATATTTGTATGGCCTACACTTATTTCTCTTGTGAGTTTTGGTCTAATTTATGGTTGTCTAGGTGTGTGTCCATGATATCCGCGATACAAGGTTTCCTGAGTGCGAAGCTATGAGGTCAAATTACAAGTTTTTTATATCAGATTTTAAAATATGTTATCATAGTCGTACATGCCTTACCGTTAAATAAATATGCAACAAATATAATATTAACAATGTGTACCATTCAACCAAACCAATTAATTAGTTAATTATTTCCTGTACTTTGAGTATTCAGAATATATATAATATAATAATAATAATAAAATAATATAATAATGCCCATTTTTCAAACTGAAATCAAACCCAGGACCTGCTCATCCAGTGCCCGCGTCTTAAACCGTTAGGCCACTAAGGTCATCACGATACTAAAATAATTTTGCCATGCACCTGGTTTTACTTTTAAACTATCTATATCCAGTACTTTCCTTCATCTGTACCACTAATAATTGCTACCTACTGACAAAAAATTAAATGGGGTGCTACCCCTTGTAAAAACGCGTCTCCTTAACATTACAATAACCCCTAGGTAGCCGTCTGTCCATAACAACTATACACATAAATATAAGTTACTACAGGTATATAATAGTAACGGGATTAAAATCTGTAATATACAATCTGTGAGTAAACTATACGGAGAAGAGAAGTAACGCCCTGCGCCTTGTGTGTTGCCAACGTATTGTAGCTCATCTTCACGCGCCCACATGGATGGCTTCGTATTACCAGAGATGCCCCAGTCTTTAATAAAGATACAGTTTGATTAAAGATTGATTATTAAATGATTAATACAAAGGTCGAGCACAAAGAAATAATCCTTCGATTCGGATGAAGGTGATGACCGAGGAAGGAGGAAGGAGATCAAGGTACATTATGGTGAGGTCGTTTGTTCGTGTCCAGCCGGATCGAGGAAATTCTTCTTTGTGTTCGACCTTTGTATTAATAACAATATTAATAAACAAATTGTTTGCCATAATAATAATAATACAACATACATAGTGTACAGTAAGTAAGTATCAAAGAATCAGTAGATATGACCGCTGGTACTTAAAAAAGGAAAGCCTGTGCTTTAAGCACCAGCAAACCTTCCAATGGCGTAGTAATATTTACTGTTTATTTACAGGGATCATCAAAAGTGTTTTAATCACAAGAAAATTACATAAATGACACGAAATACATGACACGAATTTGTTGGTATAAGTGACATTTTTTTTATAACAGTTACAGTGCCGCTTAGAAATTTAGATTGCAAAGATCTTAGGGGCAATGCGCCCGTCACCCTGAGACATAGTTGATAAGTCCCATGCGCCCACAATTTCACCAGCACCTTTACTCTTCCAAACCGGAACACAATAATGCTAACATTACTGTTTGGTGGCAGAAATGAGTAAGGTGGCAGTACTTCTCTGGACGAACTCTTTGACAAGTAGCTCTACTGCTACTACTATAACTCTCCTAATTAAAATTTTTTAAGCTCTCTCCTGAAAAGGTGTTATGTTACAGATGTGGACTTACCAGACCAAGGATGCGAACTGTTTCGTATCTACATTTGGGTCAAGTAATACATATTAATATTTACTATGGTTTTATTTTCCTTTATTTCACAGGAATCTCCACAGTAAAAGTTGTTGGTTTTATGGATAACGTTGCCTTAATAAAAGTCTGTTAATAAATGTATCTCATAAAAAGAAGATTTAACCTACGTTAATTACCCGCCTGCCTAATCCTCTTTTTTTAAAAGGCTTGTGTTAGTAAATGACTACAGGCGGTGTTAGACGTAAACTAGCTAGAGTTCTTTAATTTTATTTCTTATTTTTAGCAGCCAAAGATCTTGGAACTGTTTCAAAGACATATTCCTTGCTTGCCCAAGTCTTAAATATATAAAAAAAACTATTGTATCTGTGGCAACGTCTGGCTGGTTTCCAACGGCTTCCGGTTCCGGCTGCAAAAATATCGCCGCCATTTTAAATTACTTTGATTTAAAACTGGCTTCCTTTAGAATGGTTCGAATTTTGTTGTTTGAATATTCGGAATTTATTTGTCTATGTGTATGACTCCCGCCCTGTTGTGGAATTTTAGAACTACGAATAGAACCTTAGGAATATCATCTGTTTTGGGAGCTTTAGACCTATACATTTTATAAAGAAGTTTTATGGCCTGGTTAAATGTACACATAGCACTTTGAAATTCTGTTAACGTTTATAAATTTTAACTTATTTCCAGAAACTTTAACTCATTCGTGAACAGTAACAGCGTTTATCGTAAAATTAAATATTGAAATATAATACCTCGTGGCACCCCGTCTCGCTATTCAGATCTAAAAACACCAACCACTGCCTTTGTCGGCATAATATGCTTATGCACATTCAATAATCTCATATGGCATAATTTTGTGGGGCAACTGTGTCTGAAGTGTCTGAACAGACATTAAAGATATTTTCACACTACAGAAGAAGTGTGTTAGGATATTAACAAACGTTAACCAAATGGGATCATGCAAACCTCTTTTTACAAAACACGGCTCCCTCACACGTTAATATACATTGTCGAATCATGCAAATTTGGAAGAAAATGTAAGAATCTCTAACCTGTAATACTTTGAAACATCGAAATCTACACAAATTAGAAACAACCGTTAACAATCTGAAACTAGTAACATCAAGTCCTCATTATATGGCAATAAAATTGTACAATAAGTCACCTATTAATATTAGATACCTAGAAAAAGACACTGACTATGAAAAAACATTGAAACTAATTAAAAAAATATATTACAATGTAAATGAATACACCTATAATAAAAATTTGGTGGAATAATGTAATTGAAGAATAATTTAGAATAGAATATATTTTTAAATTTTATTACGAAATCTCCTTTGACATTTAGTTACTAATCTGAAGATTTTTTTTACCTATTTTTATTTTGTAAGTACCCATCTCCTATCTTAAAATGTGTCTAATGTTAACAGCAGTAGAGCGCCTTAAAGTGTTCGTCCAGAGAAGTACTGCTACCTTATCTATTTCTGCCGCCAAGCAGTAATGTAAACATTACTGCGTTCCTCTAATGTTTACAGTAATGTAAACATTACAGGCACATGGGACTTGTCAACTTATGTCTCAGGGTGACGGGCGCAGTGGCAGTGCCCCTCGGATCTTTGTGATTTAAAGCTCTGAGTGGCACTGCAACTGTTATAACTGGATAGGCGTGTCGCTTACCACCAGGCGCACTACTTGTTTATCCCGTCACTTGGTATTATAAAAGAAGGGTCAATAGCCATTTCTCGAAAGTTTGCTTTTTCATTTAGAGACAGGATTAGTTTCAATGTGCGATATAGGCATAGGTACGCCTTTCTCGACCTTCCCCAAATTTCCATTCATATTCGCTTTACCTTTAGAAATTCTCCTTTCCCAAGATAAATTATAAACAACACAAGTAATTAAACTTTTTACAGCAAACCACGTTTTTCTGGTAAGCATCTTGCCGTTTCTCATTTCGAGGGTAAATTAAAAACAATTACGGAGGGTGGCGCTGGGAGGCTGGGAGGACGGTCGCGAAATGAAAAATTAAGACAATTTGCTAGACTAGTGACTACCTAACTTTTATGTCCACTATAGGAAAAGTCGGGTGTAATAATAGGTCGTAATGCTTTTTTATTTTCTAAGGGCGTAAAAGATTTTATCAATGCAACTTACGTGTTAAGCCCTGTTCACAAGTGCACAATATGTCCGACTGTGGCGATTGAATGTATTTTCTACCTTATATGTCCAATAGATTGACAATGTTGTGAACGTACAAGCCCGAGAAACTTATTTTGTACGTCCAAACAAACAATTTTCATTATTGTTTTTCTTTGAAGTTTTTTTTCGTAAAATTTTTCATGTATATACCAAACTTATGGCCCTCAGGTTCTGTAGGAGTGTAAGAAGATACTATGTATGCAAATAATATAATAACATTAATTTCTCTAATTTAAAAGTTATGCGCCCGGGCGCGCCTTTGCGTGCGTGCGTGTGTGTGCGTGCGTTCGTGTGTGCGTGCGTCTCGCGTGCGTGCGCGTGTGTGTGTGATTGTGTGTGTGTGTGTGTGTGTGTGTGTGTGTGTGTGTGTATGTGTGTATGTGTGTGTGTGTGTGTGTGTGTGTGTACATGTGTGCACGTGTATCGATATTTTTAGGTCACATTATGATGTTGTTTTATAAAGATATGTTTATTGTTCGGTCTCTAGAATATAAGTAACAATACAATCGAAATAAAAAAAAACTTGTTCCAGTTTGACTTTAAATTTATAGGTTAAATTCAGTCCTTAACAATTAATATAAATAATATGTCCCTTTCATTTAAAAAAGAATTTCTTTATGTTAAGAAATCAATTCCGCAACTTTACTTTACTTTTAAGTTTTTTTTTTTTTCATGATACCAAGTAACCGGACGAACAAGTCGTGCGCCTGGCGGTAAGCGACACGCCTATCCATAACAGATGCAGTGCCACTGCATCTGTCAGAGATTTAAATCGCAAAGATTTTAGGGGCACTGCCACCGCGCCCTTCACCGTGAGACGTAAGTTGACAAGTCCCAATAGGTAAGGTGGCAGTACTTCCCTGAACTACTAAAGTAAACGTACTGGAAAGGAATGCCACGCCTTGCTGGAGGCTCCATTCGTGTTTACGCCATGTAATTGGTGTGGTTGACTGATAGTATGATTATCACTAGTAACAGTGACCATGCAGCGTGAAACTTTAAAATATCAACAATATATAATCCCTACATACTAATGCGGCACTGTATTATCCTTTTGAGGTGGCTGGAGTGACTCTGATGGATAAATTACGGAACAGTATGATAAGAGATTGTTGCGGCGTAGAAGAATAGTGACAAAGATAGGGAAAATGAACGAAAGAAGATTGAATCAAACTTTGATTAATCGACGATTAAAGAAGATCGAAGCAGATTTATAAGGCGAGTGTGAGCGGGCGTGTTGGTACGGGCCGACCAAGGCGAACTTACCATGAAGCGAGAATTTATGTTTGTGATTTCGGCATCTAAAACTAGTATTATCTTTCATTCAATAAATTGTAAAACTTAATATAGCGTAAATTGGAATGTTTTCTTTGTAAAATTAAAAATAAGGTATTTAATTGATAACTATTGTAACTATAGTGAAAAAATAGGGTGGTTTGCATCAATATTAGACATAACTGGTTGAAGACTGTACCACCTCAGTCAACCGTGACCATGGGACCTGTAAAGGGCCCGAAACGTCGGTTCGTTTGAAAAAACAAATATACGCGATTTAAATCCGGAAAAATAGTTTCATTTCCTAGTATTATCTTGTTCACTCATCACTAACGTTAAATGTACCTACTTACCGATTACGTTTTGTTTAATATTATATACTCGCAATGATATGTAAACAAGGGAAATAATATTGAGTTACTTATACGTGATGCAAGTCGTTTGCACCACTCGCTTGGTTAGTTTGTCAGAACACATCATGTCATAAAAATGTCCCACCTCATACCTCACCTCATGTCACAGCCTCACTCATATCACACTGCTTCGAATTCAATAAATGCAACAATTGGTGGCCTGCTTTTTAGCTGATTTTACATCATACAATCATAATACCATTGTACTAAATAAAATTAACATTTGTTTATACTATATCATAACACTTAAGTCATCCAATTGAGTGATATAATCAAGTTATGAAAATGAGCTTAGTATTCCCTGTCTGTTGAGTCATTGCCGTAGGTGCAAACATTCTTACCACTACCTTACCTCATTTGAAGTAGGACATTGTATCGCCTCGGTTTTTGAAATGAGGGGCTCCCTCAAACTCATTTTAATTTCGTGTCCTACCCAACACTAGAGGGAAACCTGTCATTAGCTTTACTCTTAGCCTATACTATGTAAAATACTTTATGTAACGCCGTTGGTTTTCTTTATAAATATATAATTAAATAAATGACCATATTGAGTCTAAAGAATCCCGGACAAGAGTCACCTTAACCGACGAGCGTCTATGAAAACACTGATGCGTGTTGATAAGGCGAAAGATGTGTGTCAGGACCGTAGCAAGTGGAATACAGTTGTATCTGTGTACCCCGATGGGAAAAAGGCATGTAGTATATGTACGTGTGTATTGTCCCGTTAAGGAATGTTACGTGTACAGCCAATCAAAATAATCGCAAAATAATCTTCAAGCAATATAAAACCTAAAAGAAACTGCCTAATCAAATACTCGTTTCAACACAAGTCCTCTCCCTACCACCCCTTAAAAAAGCGGGATATAAATACTTGACAACCGTAAAACAGACAAGAAGGGAAGATGGAACGAAAAATTAAGATTCAAATAGTAAGAAAATTAAAATTAGACGAGCGGTCACTTTTCTTACTCTTTCTGATTTTGACTTATTGTATATTGTTGTCTCTTTTTCTCCTGGGGATAAAAAACGGGGAGCGATCGTTTCAACCCGAGGGCTACACCCTTGGAATAGTAATGAGTTTGACGAATGACGTTTTAAAGAAAGTTTGATAAGTTTTCCTTCTTTTTATTCCGATTTAGATTCTGTTGGCCAGATTTCTAAATTTCACAAAAACACGTAAGCCGTCTCGTTAGAAAATACCTGTGCGCAGCAATGGAACGTGTGCGAGATGATATACTAAAATTATATAATTGTACTCGTAATTGAGTTTATTGAATATCAGCATGTTTCACCAACATGATATTCCACAAGTCTGCAGGCAGGGAATTCCACTCCATAGCCGTTCGCCATATAAATGTGGAAGCATAACGCTTCGTGCGAATCTTTAGAGTATCCACAACATAGAGGTGGAACCCAAGCCTACGCCTAGTCCCGAACGATCGGACTTGTGCTTGGTACAGCTGAAGCAACTGTCCCGGTGCAAAGGAACGCCTCACCCTGGAAAGGATGCCAAGCTTCGTTGCTGCATTTTTGCCCATTGATTTAATGTATCTGCCGAAGTTCAAATTGGACGACAGGTCATTTCCAAGTAGCTGGAGACAGTCGGCTATCGGTATGGACATATCACGAAAAGGCGGAGTCAGCTCAAAGGGACTCCGTTTTGTGGAGAACAGACACGCCTGCGTTTTGGTAGCGTTAAATTTGACAAGATTGGCATTGCCCCAATCGGAGACTGCCTTGAGTGTCAAATCGAAACGGCTAACCATGAACTCTCGACAAGACTGTATTTCCTCTCCACTGACCCTCGCAATGGTCAAATACATAGGTATTTAGATATGTAGATAGCTACAACTATGCTGTCATCAGCATACGCAAAGGTACCTGGAATTAACATATCATTGATATGCAGCAGAAAGAGATTTAAGATTTAATTTTCATAATCTCGAAAGTAACTTTGAAAGGAAAATGTTTTTTCTTTTAAACTTAACTTAACCGAACCTAACCGAACCTAATCGTATGTTTGCGATAAACACCCAACATATTATCCTGAAAGAACAACGGTTTCGTTACAATTCGGTCTTCGGTGTAATGAAAATTCGAACAAACGTTATTTCGGAAAAAGAAATTCGAGTTTGTGATAGGTTACCATAAAGTACATCTTTGAAGAGCACAGCAATGGACAGAGGATACTTATTTTACGTTGTTTACTTTTAAAAAACAACTGGTTCCCAATTTAAACTCCTAGCAGCACAACATTTTAAATTTTAGGTTATATGTAACTTTGCATGGACAGCCACTAACTTATTACTATTTATTACTTGGTTGTATTTAAGGTAGGTTATTACTTGGTGTACACTCCGCATATTAGCTTGGTGCAGCAAGCGAATAACTAAGCTACAGGTGAAGACTGAAAATCAGCAATGCTGAGTCTTTAACCTTTCTGTCCACATCACTCAATTGTTTTTTTCTATTGATTTTTTAAGTATTGTGTTTCTTATGTTTTGTGGGAAAACCAATGCCCTTTTATTTAATTCTTTATTTTCTAAATAAAAACAAATCCCTAAAACCAGCAATCTTTAATACTAAAACATACGTAGCTAATAACTACATCAGTAACTTGTTTAACTGAACTAATAGAGCCTAGCTCTATATAAGATAGAGAAATAACAATATTAGTATATAATATCGCCCATAGATATATGAAAAATAAGTTCCATACGCATAATATGGATAATTGTTATGAACACACGTTTTGAATCGTTCGTAATTAAAAAAAAATTAATATATTTTTCTCAAACATGCTCGGAAATGTTTGCATTACTTTCAAAAAACGAACACGGAAAGTTTATTATTTACGGGCGATTTCTTTCTGGCCAAAGCCTGCAAATTAAGTATGAAATTAGGATGAAAATCCATCGCTGTCCTCTTAACTACACTTTTAAATATACCAACTATATAAACAGACAAAAGAAAAACGCATACAGCCGACTGCCCAGTGTTCATAACTGCGAGATATAAAAGTACCTACCTGCACCGCTTACTTAAATAATCTCAGTACAGAGTACTAAAAAAACCAACCTCAAACGTACGTGAAATTACGTCTATTTGCTAAGTTTTATTGAAATATCCTTAAATTCGCCACTATACAGGACTTGACACTGGAGATAATTAAAATCGGTTCTCACTACTCAAAGTATATTGAGAGAAAAACGCCTTGAATTGGAGATATAGCAAAATCAACCATTAAAACAATTACTTCTTAAGTAAAATTTAGGCGCTATTTATAAAAATGAATCTTCATGCGTGAACAGCCACCCTTAGAGGTGGATGATTTTCTTCAAAATAAAATGTGACCACTGTGGAAGTACCCCCTTTCCAACAAAAAAAGAATCATGAAAATCGGTTCACAAATACCGGAGTTATCGCGTAACATACATACAAAAAAAGACAAAAAGAAAACATACAGTCGATTTGAGAACCTCCTTTTTTTGAAGTCGGTTAAAAAAATAAAATCGCGGTAACATTTGAACTAAAGTGTTTTGCTATTTTTTTCCTCTTTTTTGTATTTTGGTAGTGAAAATGAGTTATAATGAGAAGAGCGATAACAAAAATACAGTAATAGACACACATTCAAACATATCATCAGAACTTTAGCAGACTACTATTAAAGTGCCTGGAAAAATAATAACCTTTTCTTTCAGCAATTATATTATACAAATTTTAATGTTAATTAATATTTTTTGCATTTTCTATTATACATCTTCCCCTCTTTAGTCTTTTATTATTTCCTCACATTGTTTGAGAAAAAATTTATACATGCCTCAGCGAGAAAGGGGATTGCTTGACTCTATTAATACAAGGCCTCTCTGGCCCTTGTAACTCATACTCGTCCAGTAATCCCTTACTTCCCGGCCTCTACAATAATGTACTATTTCTCAAACATGCTCGGAAATGTTTGCATTACTTTTAAAAAACGAACACGGAAAGTTTGTCATTTATGGACCGTGCGACTGCTTCCCGGTCAAGACCTGTATGAAAATTCATTACTATCCGCTGCTATTGTTATTCAATAGATTTAAAAGTTTTAAACTTTGCAATGAACTACGTAATCAGGACAGTAGTTATTTGTTATGCAAGGCCGCAAAGTTGTTGTTTAGGCTTGTATTGAAACCTGAGCGAGCGAAGGAAGCTAAGATGGAAATAGATTCCTGAGTGTAGCGACAGACGATATGTAAAATAACTTTGTTGCCGAGCAAAACATACAACTTTTGACCTCACTAAAGCGAGGAAAATGGTAGATGAAAGAAAAACAGTTGAACATCTCTTCTTTAAATAAAAGAAAAAGTTTATCTTCGGATGCGTTCTGAATTTACATCTCATCAATTTTTATTCTTGCCTGTACTTTTTATTTTGCGTGATTAAGTGATTATTGAAATTATTTTAGTTCTTCGACGAATGAAATTGTTATTTTTGATACGAAAAACCTACATTTTATTCCTTTGTCAATAACAAAATCAAATCGTAAAAAAGTTAATGAAAAAAGCGTTTACATTCAAACGATGAAAAAAATTAGTACTTTTTTTGGCCGACTTTTTTCAATATGGCAACTGTTGCCAGTATTCAGCCACATTAAAATTACTATTTTATATTACTTTATTTTCTACATAATCGCTACTAAGGAGCATTTACTTCATAGGTGTAAAAATGCGGTCTCTCCATAGATATAGTATAGTAATGACGAATGACTTACGTCACAAAGCACATAAATATGAAATAAATATACAATCTCTTTAGTTCTATGTTTAAGACTTAAAACAACAGTAAATTAAAAAAAACTGGAAAAGTAAAAAGCACTAGTGCGAGAAATCCAACTTTCCGCACGATTTGTAGTGCGAAAAATACCACGTTTTGAGCAACTGTATTAAAAATAATTTAATATACACAATTAGTTGTCATTATTAATTTAATGTAACAATAATAAGAATAGAATATACAAACGGATTTATATTATACATTCAACCGCATCATCAGAAGTCCCAGACTACTATTAATGTGCCTGGAAAAACAATTACAATTTTGTTTAGCAACACGTCAAATGTTACTTTTAATATTAATCAATATTTTTTTAATTTTTTCTATTTTACATCTTCCGCTCTTTAGTCTTTTATTATTTCCTCACATTGTTTGAGAAAACTCCACTATATATGCCTCGACGGGAACGGGGGTTACTTATCTCTAATTATAACGCACACACTCAACATAGCCCCGCACTAGGGAAACCCTGTGTCGCGAGTGTCATGGACACACACATAGACAATCACAAATTACACCCAAACTCACGAGAGAATGTAGGCCATACAATATTTCTCCCGGCCCGGGAATCGAACCTGGAACCTCTGCTTGGCAGTCCGGCATGGTAACCGTTGGGCCACGGAGGCAGTTAAAAAAAAAAATAGTTCCTTATATTAAAATGTAGGCGCTATTTATAAAAATGAATCTTCATGCGTGAACAGTCACCCTTAGAGGTGGATGATTTTCTTCAAAATTAAATGGGACCACTATGAAGGTACCCTCTTTCCAATAAAAACAGAATCATGAAAATCGGTTCACAAATACCGGAGTTATCGCGTAACATACATGCAAAAAAAACATGCAGTGGAATTGAGAACCTCCTCCTTTTTTTGAAGTCGGTTAAATATAAGTATAAAAATATAAGGCCACGGAGGTAGTTACAATCTTATTAATACAAGTAACTCATCTCGTCCAGTAATCCTTACTTCCCGGCCTCTACAATAATGTTCTATTGTAACTATAGTTCAGAATATAATGGTTTGCATTAATATTAGATATATAACTTTACCATCTCAGTCAGCCGTGACCATGGGACCTGTAAAGGAACCGACACGTTGATTTGTTTGCAAAAACAAATATGCGATATAAATCGGTAAAAATATTTTGTATTTCCAATGTATTCCAATCGCGAAAACTTACGAATTCGAAAGGACTTTTATCCAGGATATTTTTCTGTCCATTACAGAACTTAAAGAGCTTTCAAGACATTAACTGTACTTTTCCTTTAAACTAGAACACTCGTATCGTGTAATTGTATATATAAATCAGTTCTAATAGCTCATCCTCTCTAACGGCTCCACATGGACTTAGTGTGATTTTTCACCCAAAATAAGGGATCATATTTGACCTCGTAATAATCATTAAAGTCTTTTCTCATGCATCCATATAATCTTCAAAGCTGGCGAGATACAGGTTGACCTCACACTTGTCTGCGAAATATTTTCCATGACACAAATTGCGTCATGTTCATCTTTTACCAGGTTGCCCGTACGGTTTCAAAATCAATATTTTCAGTTTCAAATGTACCAAATTGCACTCTCGTATTACTTATGCACCCGATTACATTTAATTAGTTCGGTATTTTAAATTCGCAGGTTTTCCAAAGAAACTCGAAGCCTCTTTAAAACCGAAACGCTTTTTTCAGATAATTAAACGGCGCCGTCAAAATGTTCTGATCAAAGAGGGGTTGAAGACGCTAAAAATGTCCCCCCTCAGCCCCCTTGGCGGGGGACTGGGTGGGGGCTTCGTTTCTTTGTCCCGCGTTATCTATACAATTATTTGAAGAAAGTAAAGTCGCGCAAAAAGATAGGAAGGCTGGACGCCCAGTCAGGGCTGTCAAAGTTCCACTAATTATTTTATTATTTATTTATTGACAATTACATTTTCCATTTCCATTTTATTTTCTCCTATAAGAATACATCTGTTTTATAAAGTCCTTAAGTTTGTTTCAAAAAACAAATATACGCGAATTCACATCCGAAAAAATAGTTTATTTACCAATTTCGATTTCTAATTCCAGTATTGCATTGGGAAAAAGCATTCATAAAATTTCACAGATAATTCTAATAAATAAATAATACATAGGATATTCGACTGCTCAACTCTGAATATCATATCAACTACAGCTATTCTCAGTCTAAACTCACGTTAAGATATTTGTTTATTTAAACTTAATTGCACAATACAAGTGGCAAACTTAATGCCATTAGGTATTCTTTACCAGTCAGACATCAAGCCAAATAGAAAAAAAATAAACGATTGGTCCTAGCAGATTTTAATAAAAATGGAGGTTAATTTGCTAATATATAATTAATAAAACAAATAACACAAGCGTAATGACAGTCACAGATATTACCACCGAAAATTTATATTTTTAGTGGTGATGTCTAGGACTGTAATTGCATAAAATATACTTTTTGGTGGTGGTGTCTGTGACTGTAATTGCACTTGTGTTATTTATTTTGTGAGGAGAGAGGTTGGGAACATTAACTACATGAAAAAATATTCAACACAACCGCAGCAACTTTACACGATTTAACCATCATCGGGTTCGCGGAGTAGCAGAATAATTTACTTCCATTTTTATAAACATGGACTTTCGCAAAGTAACGCCTTAATCTGTTAATTTTTCTTTTTTTATGGTTCAAGCGCCGAGGCGAACAAGTCATGAGCATTGTGGTAAACGACTTGCCACTTCGTAACAGTTGTAGTGCCAATCAGAGCTTTTTAAATCACAAATAATTGAGGACCAATGAATGGTACTGCACCTGTCACCATGAGAAATAGATAAACCCTTACCCTTCAAAACCGAAATACAATAATGCTCACATTATTGCTTGGCAGCAGAAATTGGTGTGGTGGTAGTACTTCCACAGGGAAGTACAGACGAACTCTTTCATAAAGAGCTCTACTTCTTCTTCCACACAACAAAATACATAAATCAAATATTGTAATGTTAACACAAGATAAATATAACTTAATAAATACCATGTTACTTAAAAGGAATTCATCTCTTAAATTGGATTCGATCGGCATCATAAAAATACAGAATATTTTTCTTTTTTTACATTTGGTCGGCTCGAATCCCAATTGAAGCAAGCAACTTTGAATGTAATATTACATTACTTTTAACAATAAAATAACGTCTTGTTGAAGCAAAACGTACTTTCCCTACGTGTCGCATAACCGTGAGACAACCTATGTAAATACCCATTAGAACATTATCATGGAATCTTGATCTTGAATACAGCTATCTTTTTATGCTGGTAACAGAGTACGTCCGAGCAAAAGAGTTTTATATACTGCTATAGTCTGAATTTGTTGGTCTAGTGCGCCTAGAAGAGACAGCAATGTTTCCCCGCCGTTCTTTTTTCTTTTTTTTTATAAAATCTTCGTGACGGGACGAACGAGTTGCAGTACCACTCATAGCTTTAAATCACAAAGATCTGAGGGGCACTGCCATTGCGCCCGACACCCTGAGACACAAGTTGACAAGTTCCATATGCCTGTAATTTTACTGGCTCCCTTACCTTTCGAAACCGAAACGCAGTAATGCTCTCACTACTGTTTGGCGGCGGAAATAGGTAAGGTGGCAGCACTTCCCTGGACGAACACTTTCACAAGGAGTTCTACTGATATGAAAACGTCTTCAGTTACTGCTGACTCTAGTAACTAATGAACTTTAGTAGCAACAGAGCTCTGCTGAAAGAAAGAAGTACTGTTACCTTACTTATTTCTGCTGCCAAGCAGTAATGTGGGCATTACTGCGTTCTTGTTTTGAAATGGTAAGAGTGCTGGTGAAATTACAGGCACATGGGACTGTCAACTTATGTCTCAGGGTGACGGGTCCTGCCACTTGGTATCATAAAAACTCATCATCATTCGCTTGTCCTGTCATATGCGATGAAAATTAAAAAGGCGACAACTATAGAGTTGTAAACGGACATCAATGTTTCTAAACGCAACTGTCAAAATGACTGGTCCCGCCTCTTATTGCTCTCACTGTCATCAAGTGTGTGGCTGTCCGAATATATCCTCGTAAATCCTGCCTACTAATTTATGTCCTCAAACTTTCAAAAATTTGTAGGTACATAATACCATCGAGTATATAACCAGAAATAGAGACGAAATAAGGGCCATATATTCCTGGTAACACATTAGCGATACAGCTCTTATAAATAAATATCAACTCTCGTTTGCACTGAAATATAGACAGGCCTACTACTGACCTGTGTGTACGTCAATGTATTTTCCAAAAAATATTCTGTATTTATTGTAATAAAGATAATATCTATAACAATGCCGTGCTGTTCTATTCAGTGGTGTGGGAAAAACAGCAAAACATCTAATTACAAAACAAACGGAATCACATTTCGTCGGTAATTAAATATTAAATATGTAATTTTGCAATTTTCGTCCATTATAGCAAAGCTCAAGTTAACTGGTCGATTTGAAGTAAAACAGTTGACGACACCCGTCAATTGTTTCGAACTCGGCCTAGCCAATCGGAGCGCAGTTGTCACGGTAATGATATGGCAGAATAGTTTTCAAACAAATTAAATGACATTTCGTCTCTATTTCTGGTTATATACTCGATGGTACATACACTGTTCAATAAAGAATCCATTATGTATTTATTAACGTTTCGTATTATCTTTTCATTTCAGGCAACTTCAAAGTGGCAACCGTAACTGGACGCCCTACAAAAACGATCCGTGAAGGGGAGTAGCAAAAATGACGCTACCAAATAAAATAAATACGCCACCACTCAGCGCAGACCCCTACCCCCCTCCACGTAGAAGCAAAAAACAGCACTTCGAGAGGAAAACTTGATATGGCGCAGAGGTCTTTATGAATTGGACACTTTATATTGTCTTTTAGAAACTGGAAAATGTATAGATGACGGGGAAGATTTAGGGACAAAAATTTATTAATAAATATTTATTGATATGCAATTATGTTTTTAAAATTGCTTGCTAATAACGCACTTATTGTTCTCTAATATTTAATCATCATTATAACCCAATAAGTAGTTCACTACGCAATTTCCTCCATTAACTGGCACTGCCAGTAAATATGAAGTTCATGCTAATTTAGATCTCGAGCTTAAGTAAACCGTAAGTTCAGATAATTGATCAATATTGACAGTTGTAGATTTCCACTTCGAAAAAGTCTAAATTCGACTGGAACCAGCTTACATAATACTTCCAACAGTAATATAATATGCCAGTTACTCGCACCAGTGCCAAAATAATGAAAACTCAAAATGCATAAACATTGAACAGGACCGATTTAAATAAGTTCCTGATGTAGTCCTATTGAAAATCGAAACCGAGTCACTATTTTTTTTTATAACATCAAGTGACGGGACGAGCAAGTTGTGCGCCTGGTGATAAGCTACACGTCTCTCCATAATAATTCCACTGCTACTTAGAGCTTTAAATCCCTACGATCTGTGGGGCATGGTCTGCGCCCGACACCCTGAGACATAAGCCCATGTGCCTGTAATGGTGCTGCATTACTCTTCAGAACCGGAACACAGTAATAAGCTAACATTACTGCTTGGCGGCAGAAATAGATAAGGTGGCAGTACTTCACTGGACGAACTCTTTGACAACGCGCTCTACTTCTACTGAAGCGCAACAACACGTGTCTGTCAATGAAGTAATAATTAACTTACTTGCACCATAACAATTTAGCTTCGATACATATAAACAAAACCATTTTTTCCGGATCTCAATCGCGTAAATGTGTTTTTTCAAACAAACCAACGTTTTGGGATTTTTACAGGTCCCATGGTCAAGGTTGACTGACTGTACCTGGACCTAACGGGTGTACTACGTGAGTGCGAATGCCGATTACGCGAAAGACGATAGTCCGAAGACGGTTGCGCGAAAGCTTAAATGCGAAACTAAAAATCACAAAACTTTTCTTCTAAATACAGTAATGCTATTGTAGTAAAGTATTTGCTAGTTATACTTACACATCAAAAATATTGAACAAAATCACAAAATACAATACAATAATTCCGGGATATCAGAAGAACGTATTATCCACTCAAGTGTGGTGCTGGTACGCAAGATAGCTGCAAAAACCTTTATTTAAAAAACTAAGAATATTAAGCAAGGCTGGGATCCGAAGTGACAAGAATAAAAAAAGTTGTATGAAAAGGGTAGTTGACGTATGTGAAGCTCTAAAGTTATGTCGGGATAGAGCAAAGTGACTTTCCGTGGTATCTACCCTCCCCTCCTGTGGGAATAGGGCATATGCTTATGTATGTACGTAAGTAGAATATTGTCCCTTCCTTCCTTATATTCGAGATTTGTATTTTTGTCAGAAAATACCCAACATATGCACACTACTAGATGTTTTCAATGGAATTGTTATAACATGTGCGTAAAATTATATAATGTATTACATGACGATATTAAAATGTTACCTACGTCTAGATTTAAGAAAATACTATTTGAATTGCTTGTGACAAATTGTTTTTAA
This sequence comes from Hyposmocoma kahamanoa, assembly GCF_003589595.1. Lineage (NCBI taxonomy): Eukaryota > Metazoa > Arthropoda > Insecta > Lepidoptera > Cosmopterigidae > Hyposmocoma > Hyposmocoma kahamanoa. The sequence continues at coordinate 12,012,521 of NW_020653743.1, read as the reverse complement.
AATGTAAATGAGTTTTGACATTTAAATTTTGAAGCCTGCGACCCTCTACATATTTATTACTTTGACATGCGTTCCTCTTTTTTATTAAATCATAATTTTTCTTTAATATACGCAATACGATATGATGTTAAGTATATATTGTAATATGACTTTAAGAATAAATGCGAACAATGTATAATACTTACTATTAAGATTTGTATGCCAGTTACTGACGCAACACGCTCAACTACAAGTGTAATCTTAAATATGTAAATTGACAAAACCTAAATACAATCAAAATTTTACTTTGTCTTTTCTGATTTCTTCTAATAACAAAGACTAATTTTTATAAGCATGGCAAATTAGGTTCTTCTAGTAAGCGAAGTGAGAGTAACTAATAAGCTATAAAGTGTCGGGTCACGATTGCTGGCGCAGGCAATTTCCTATCTGACTGACAATTTCCTCGGCTCGCCCGATTTTAATATAAAACGAGAAAAAACAGCGGCTGCCTGGGAATACGAAAGTTTTATATGGACCTGACAAAACCAATTATATCGGGCGATTGGGTCTAACCTCGGTGCTGTGGTTCTGTAGCTGAGTCGTTGACACTGACAAGATAGACAATACAAAGCTACAGGTGATCCAGAGAGCTATGGAACACAAAGATCTGGAGAAGTCAAAATCTTATCGACAAGATTAATATCCAGCAGAAAGTGAAAATGACCTTGCTTGAGTGGCAACCCAGAGAAGGGTACTGGAGCTTAGGTAGGCAACCGATGCTCTGCTCTGACGAACTTGTCAAACAGGCGCGGGAAAATTGGATGAGGAAGGTTGTGCCTTCTTGGCCGAAAGGAATGACATGTATTTGATCTGCATTCAGCATTGGATGGACAGAAGTTGAACAATAGAAGAGAAAAAAAAGATGCGATTGTGAAGCATTTTGCCATTAAAACTCTACTTTTTACCTGACTAATAAAATTAAAAAAACTCTATTTTGCTATAATTATTAATACAAAGATCGAACACTCAGAAAAACACTCAGAACAAATTCCTTCGATCCGGTCGGATTCGAACCGACGTCTTCTTGCATACCGTGCCAGACGCTGTACCAACTAAGCCACGGAACGAACCAACGGACCTCACGAATTTCTCTATGTGCTTGCGTCGTGTCTTTGTACTTGATCTTTCAACGACTTTTTAGTCGTAGCGCCATCTATGAGAAAATCTATGACAGATTTATCACCCAGTTACCTTTACAGCTACCAGTCCTGGAGAGACTATTAATAATTATAATATAATTATAATTATAACAAACTAGTGGAGTAATTTCACAAAAAATAATTGAATATCAATTCAATAAAAATTTAATTAAACTCTATTTTGTTTACACTAGAATTAGGTACACTCCTTGATTACAAAGAGTGTTGGAATTATCCAAATAAGTAGCGTTCTGCGTGAACGGTGATTGTGTGCTAACGACGAATAACCATAACCCAGTATGTATCGTTGGTTCAGTATTAGCTGGCATGTTTCCACTTGAACGTAAACAAGAAGGCTAATAAACAAGACTCTCGAAAAGCTGTATTTTTAAAAAAGGCGTTTTGGTATTATCTTGTTTTATACTACGGTATCATAACCGACTTATTTTGATTCTTTTCATTGTTAGAAAGAATCATTTAAAATGTTGACTGCTTTTTGTAAGTTGCAGAAATTAAAAGTTACATTATTTATTAACAAAGTTATTACATATACATATACTGATATAAAATTGACCATCACAAAGTTTGAAAGACAACCGACTAATAAGTTGCAAATATTACCAGACTAAACAAAAGACAAGAGAAAGTGTCAAGTTCGTTTGAAGCACTGCCCCTGCAAGCGTTTGCAAAAAGTTTACCTGGCAGCATTTAATCCTATTGTTGTTGTTAATGATGGTCTCAAGTGGAAACAATTACTACTGAACCAACAATAGTTGAAGAGTTCATGGAACAGTTTTTTAGTGTTAGGTATAAGAATACAATTCAACAGTCGTGCCTCTGCAGCGTTCTGCAAGCGTCTAGTTTGAAAGCCTTTTTAACCAACTTCAAATATGGAAGAGGTCCTCAATTAGATTGTATTTTTTTTGTGTGTTACTCCGGCTACTTGTTACTTGTGAACCGATTTTGATCATTCTTTTTTGTTGGAAAGAGGGTACCTCATTGGTGGTATCATTTAAATTTGAAAAAAATATTCCACCTCTAAAGATAGCAAACTTGGGGATGAATTCGGTTTCGCGCACTTTCCGGAAACCGGTTTCAATAAAACTTGACAAATAGATGTGATGTCATGAACTTTTGAAATCGGTTTTTTTTTAAAAAAAAATTATAATTAAGTAGTGAGTTTTAATTTTCTTTTGGATTTAAGTTATGTCCATACTTCAACAGTCGCTTCTTTCAGAATGGCTTTGGCGAGAGAAAGAAAAGTGGTTCGCGATGGCCGACCCCTCGCCCCCACCCCCATCCACTCCCCTTCTTGTTATTTTATAAGATGCTGTTTTATTTTACGAATACTGTATTGTTCTCTTTTCATCTAGAATTTTGTGTTTACTTTTTATTTGCGTACTGTATTTTTATTTGTGTATTTTTTGTTTACTAATAACACTTTTCTTAGAGATGATCCGTGCTGGAAGACTGAAAGATTTATACATTAATATAGAACTGATTAATCTTCATTGTTGATACTTTAATATCGTGTGAAGATTGCCAATTATCTTATCATTCTTTACAAAATTGCTGTGGAATTCCCATATACTGTATATTCGAACGATACCACCTCGACATCTTCAAGGTTCTTTTCAAGGACATCTTCAATAGCAGTAGAGCTCCATGTGAAGCAATGCCGTCATACCAATAACCGCCATCTAGCAGTAATGTGAGCATTACTGCGTTCGGATTTTGAAGGGTATGGGTGCTTGTGAAACTATAGGCGCATGGGACTTGTCAACCTTGTCTCAGGCACAGTGGCAGTGCCCCTTACATTTTTACTATTTTAAGGTCTGAGTGGTACTGCAACTGTTATGGACAGGGGTGTCACTTACCACCAGGCGCACGAGTTGTTCGTGCCGTCACTTAATATCATAATAAAAATACTGGTCAGAATGAACATGGAGCTAAAATGGGAGCGTTCACATTCGGCTAATTAAAAAAAACACTATCTTAGGCAATTAAAAAAATATTTTGAAAGAGGTACACATAACTACTATCTATACTTAAAAGAAGAAAGGGCATACTCTATTAAAGGTTATAGTACGAGTGTATAACAAAAATTTATAAACCGTGTTGATACTTCCGAAAAAAAGGGCATAAAAGTCACACTATTAAGCTTATGAGACGAGTGTATAATAAAAATTTACAAACCGTGTTGATACGCTGATAAATGGCATGAAAGCCATACTATGAAGCATATACGACGAGTGTGTAACAAAAATTTATAAGCTATGTCGATACTTTGGGGAATACAGGGCGAAACAGCCAATCTATAAAGCTTATTAGGCGAGTAACTTTGCAAGATGCATAAAAAATATAAACGCTTTCTTTTTTTCATATTTTATTTTTTTATTTCAATATTTAATAATTTTATTACTCTCTGTAAGCATTTTTGGGTATGTATGTATGTATGGCATAACAAAATAATTATTGAGAGGTAATTGCTATTCAGTGGCTCAACGGTTTGCACTGTGAACGCTAGATGAAGAGGTCCCGGGTTCGATTCCCGATAAGGACAATGTGTTAAATTAATTTTCCTGAACATTTACATTGTACCAAAATTTTATCAATTACATTATTACTTTTTGTAGCAGTAGAGCTTCTTGTGAAAGAGTTCGTCCAGGGCAGTACTGACACCTTACCTATTTCTGGCGCCAATCAGTAGTGTGAGCATTACTGCGTTATGGTTTTGAAGAGTAAGAGTGCTGGTCAAATTACAGGCACATGTGATTTGTCAACTAACGTCTCAGGGTGTAGGCGCAATAGCAGAACCCATCATATCTTTGTGATTTAAAGCTCTGAGTAGCAACTCAATCATCAATCAATCATCACAAATCAATCAACTGTGATGGACAGGCGTGTCGCTCACCACCAGGCGCACTGTTCGTCCCGTCACTTGGTGTCGTAAAAAAGATTTTTTTGGCAAATAATGAAATTTTTGAGTAAAGATCTGACTACACCAATAACTAATTTTTTAAGAAAATTTAACTTTATCGTCCATTCTTGTGTGAATTATCGAATTACATTTATTTGAAAATCTACGCAGATCTAAATAATAATGGCTAATCAGAGCGCGTTGCTTTCATCTCAGAATTGAATTTACAAACAAAGAAACTAATACAGAGAAGAACAAAGACGGACCGAGAGAATATTCTTTGAACCATACCGTGAGTCAGAGTGATTCCAGACTCAAGTTCAAAAATATCTTTATTTCATATGTAACAAATTATATTTGAAATCATCATATGGATTAAACTCTACCACTTATCCTTAAGGCAGATTCCCTTGAGAAGAAATGTTGATTTATTTACTACTTACTACACATTTTCTATAGGTGACCTGTGCCCAGCTGTACGATGTGTATGCATTATATGATATGAAGTTCTTACGCGTATGTTAAGATTAGATTAAAGGCTATTATTATAGGAAATAAATTGTCATCATTTGTCATCAGGTGGAGTGGAGTCATTTGCCTGTCAGGTATAAAAAAAAAAAAAAAAAAAGTTGGAAGCGTAGCAAATTATCTTTAAGCTAAAAGTCTACGCTTGTAGCAAAATCTATGTGCTCGTAGCATGTCATAATGTGAGAAATTAAAAAAAGAAAAACGCTTCCCATCTAAAGATATAAAACGATATTTTTTATAATACTTACAATAATTATGAAAATGGGATTCAAATCCATTCATTTTAAAACCTTCTTAAAAAATTGCTTGGACGAAATGGAATCTATCTTCAACTCAAAGTAAAATGTTTTACTTAGTGAAACAACCCCGTTTCCTTATTTGCTCTTTGTAATATTACTTGAACAAAACTTTAGTTATTTTTGAACCCTCTAATTGCCATCTACATTCAATCGGTCTCAACAACAAAGTAAATATACATTTAACACAAAAAGCATATAATCTTTTAACAATACTCATTATATTGCTAAAAAGTACCTATTCTGTAACTCATCGTTACCTTTTCGATTGATTTGTATACCTAAGATAAGTAATTACGCACCCACTCGGATCCATAAATCCAGGGGTGGAAGGCGTTCCACCCTGAAAAAAGGGGTGTTCTTCTTATATTTAAATATCGAACCCCTTCCGGGTAGGTGCCACGGTTTTTCCAGTGAAAGGGGTAAGTGACAGAAACAGGGCAATGAAAAAGGTGTAGAGTCGCATTTGTTAGAAAAATCACATTTGCGTCTACTAATTACTAGATTCTATTATAAAGATGTTAAACTTCTATGAAATTCAAAAGCATAATTTTAGCAAACCAAATTTACTTCCATTAGAGGGTAGTATATTATAGGGTAGTATGTTTGCGAAGTAATTTTAAAAACGAAACGAAAAGCAGTACTTTCAAAAACATGACTCAATTTAATTTATAAACTTGGTACAAAACAATAATGTTTGTAATTTAGTTGTAGTAAAAAAACAATTTGAGAAACAGGATAAACAAAGTAAAAGTAATAGTACTTCGAAAAGGATGGATTTAACGTACTAGTTAATACAGAATTATGGCTGTGCTAGTAAAAAGAAATTAATTAAAATGGACAAGTTAAAACAAGAAAGGATTGCAAGACTAATCACACATTTAGGTACGTAAACTATTGCTACCAAGCAAAGAGACATTACTTATATTTACACAACACAATAGCATAGATAGAATAGATGTTAACGGTACGAGATCGTCAGGATCTGCAATTAGCATGGGTGTCCCTCAAGGTTCAATTCTAGGCCCATTTTTATTTTTAGTTTATATTAATGACTTACCTAGCCTTATGGAGGGTATAAAACATGAGATAGTATTGTTTGCTGATGATACTTCCTTATTATTTAAAGTTAAAAGGCACCAATGTTCCTACGACGATGTGAACAATGCTATATCTAAAGTAGTTGATTGGTTTGCTGTTAATAACCTACTTCTTAATGAGAAAAAAACAAATTGTGTGAAATTTACATTACCCAATGTCAGAGAGACGGTTACAAACATTGTAGTTAGAAACGAAAAATTGAATCTTGTGGATACAGTTGTATTTCTAGGTATAACGTTAGATGCTAAATTGCAATGGGGTCCCCATATAAGTAAGTTGTCAAAACGGCTTGGCTCTGCAGTGTACGCGATTAAAAAAATAAGGAAACTTTCAGACGTCGAAACCGCTAGATTGGTTTACTTCAGCTACTTTCACAGTCTAATGACATACGGCATTTTGCTTTGGGGTAATGCCGCCGATATCAATAGAATCTTTGTCCTGCAGAAACGTGCAGTTAGGGCAATTTACAATCTGGGCCCCAAAGTATCTTTGAGAGATAAGTTTAAGGAAATTAACATTCTTACACTAGCCTCACAGTACATTTATGAAAATGTAATTTATGTTAAAAGGAATAGTAATTTATTTATGAAAAATAGTGACAGACATAACATTAATACGTCGTCACAAAGTAAAAAAATCATTTAAGGGGCAATGTATACGCTTTTATAACAAGATTCCGGTTGATATACAAAATTTGCCTTTCACGAGGTTTAAAACTATAGTGAAACAAAAACTTTATACTAAAGGTTATTATACAACTTCTGCGTACTTGGATGACAAAAATCCGTGGTAGTAACCCGTTTAGCTCATGGAGGTAGTCTCGATCTCTGATATTTCAAATAAAAAAAAAATATTGTAAATGTTATTTACAAAGAGCAACCCCTAGAGTTTCTTGCTCATTCTTCTCAGGGGAATCTGCCTTACGAATGAGCGGTAGAGTTTAACCATTGTGACGATTTCAAGTGTAATAATGCTTACCTATGAAATAAAGATTATTTTGAATTTGAATTTGAATTTGAACAATTAGACAGTAACAATAGAACAAGTTACAGAGCAGGTAGGTACTTAACTTTAGCTGGTTCTCGATTCGGCACTTTTTCCGTCTCCTCCAGCTTTACAATCCTTTTTATACCCTTCAAAACCTCCTTTGAAACTCATTCATACATACATACTATTTTGACCAATCACAAAATAATTATCTTTTACATTTATTTGTACAGTATCGAAGAGCATGAAAGCTTTTACCTAACAAGTTGTTGTTGTTGTTGAAACATATTTTAATAACTATAACAGTTATAGGAACCTCATACTTGTCTTAATTAAGCAAATATCATTAATTTTATACACCATAATATCGTCCAATCACAGAGCAGTATTCTTGACTCACTTGATTGAGCATAAATAGTAAATTTTAAAATTACAAAGGTATAAAGTAACAAAGGCAATACAAACTAAATTACTGCAATAATTATATAAATCTCGTAATTATCTTAATTTAGCAAATATCATCAATTTTATATACCATAATATCGTCCATCACAGAACAGCATTGTTCAGTATACTTGGTTGAACATTTAATAAATATTATACAGTACTAAGATGTAAAGTAAAAACTTCAAGAATATTTTAATGAGAAAATTTATCCACGTCGTAGTTATCTTAATTTACAAAATATCATTAATTTTATAAACCATAATATAGCAGTGCAAAATGGAAGTTGATCAAAAAGGCAACCTTTCAAAATGCAATGGTGAAACTATAACAGATAAATTGTGATGTATTTCAAATAGTCATTATTAATTGAAACGAGAATTATGAAACCATTAAAATGACTGAATATTATATATTTTAGGAAAGTAACCTTATTTCACAAGTTTCGTTTAAAATAAGGGACTTACAGAGGCACCGACATTGTTTTTACGAGAAGCCTGGTGGCCATACTTACAAATTTTACATGGAATTTGTAGATGGCGTTAGTTAACGCCCAATTATATTGACTATAAAATATAAATATTTCTTCTTATTCTTTTGTCCTTTATTTGTTCACGTGTACAATAAACAGTATTTATATTGTATTGTTGCGCTAACTTTCTTAATATATTTGACATCATACGATGACCATGAAATTTAAAACTTCAAATGTTATTTTCTTCTTCTTCTTCTTCTTAGAGTGCCTCTTCAACGCTGAAGGTTGGCCGTCAGCTTCCTGTATCCGTCTCTATCAGCAGCCAACCGAAACAGCTGTTCGACTGAGGCAAAGCCGGTCCACACCCGGATGTTCCGCAATCACGATTTCTTTCTTCACCCAGCGCGTCTCATTCCCTGCTCTTTGCCCATCATTAATTCGAAGGCGAATTCCGTTGCTCTAGTACTCGTAGTTTGTATTGTGTAACTGGCCTTTAGACTTAAGCATTTTGTAATTTGTTAACAATCTATGGACCTGCAACAACAGCTAATTGGTGTGATGGTGTGGCTGCCTGGAAAAAAATTTTAGAAGAAATCAAAACTTTTTGTATACAGTTTTGATAAATAAGTAAACCTATCTATTTACATACAATTTACCGCATTACGTTTAAATGTACTATCAACAAAATTGATGCTTTCCCAGCCCAAAAACGGTTTTCTTCGCAAGCGGAGTTTATAGGTAGCCACGTCACTTGATTTGTATAAACAAGCAAGAAAGCTGAGGGCAACCGGTACTAACCACGGTTACCTGCACGCAAAAAAAACCCTTATTGTGATGACACTTTGACTGATAAGTATAAAAAAAGTGAGGGACGATGGTAACGCCATAAGTAATCGAAATAAAGGTAGTCATCGACAGCGAAAGTGGGTAGACAGATATGTCTGTTCTTAAAGCTACACTACTTTGCCTACCGTGGCCGAACGGTTACCATGACGCGCTGCCACGCAGAGGTCCCGGTTTCGATTTTTGGGCCGTGAGAAAAATTCGAAAGACCCACATTTAATTTCTCTTCCGAGTTTGGATGTAATATGTGGTTATCTATGTGTATACACAAGGCGATACAGGGTTTTCCCAGTACAGCTATGAGTACGCATTATAAAGCAGTTATACGCCACTGGCATCAATCCGTAACCACGGAGTGTGTATTTTTCATAATAACTAAGAGACGGAACGAACAAGTCGTGCGCCTGATGGTAAGCGACACGCCTGTCCATAGCAGGTGCAGTAACACTCAGCGTTTTAAATCACAAAGATCTGAGGGTCACCGCCACTCTGCTCGACACCCTGAGGCATAAGTTGACAAGTCCATGTGCCTGTAACTTCACCAACACCCGTACCCTTCAAAACCGGAACGCAGTAATGCTCACACTACTGCTTGGCGGCAGAAATAGGTAAGGTGGCAGTACTTCCCTGGCCGAATTCTTTCACAAGGAGCTCTACTGCCACTGAGTCTAACCTTTCCGAAATATAGGGAAAATAAAAAGAAATCATACCGTGTCAAGAAACAGGTAATTAGGAATATATGTATGTAGTGAACATCCACGAAACTCGAAAAAACCTGTAGCACATAATAAACACCATGCCAACTTTATTTTTTGGTCATTTTCTGTTACTTTGATAAACAGCCATATTTATTTTCAAACATTATTCTCCCCGAATTTAGTGAAAAAAAGAATAATAAAGAAACAAAAAAGTAAATTCGAAAAAATAAAAAAAACGATTTATTTAAAAAAAATAAAGAAACAAAAAACGAAATGAAAATAAAACAGGTCCAAAAATTAAATTGAAGCACAATAATTAATATAACAATCCTAAATGTATAATGAAAAACAATAGTCTAAACCTATTCATGAGGCGTCGCTGTTCTATCTCAAGATGGACTTAAGAAGCAAAAAGGAAAGAGTCCGAGGGCCCTCCCACCCCCACCCTTCGGAACAGAATAATAATCGCCAAAAGAAATGGGAGGGGAAAAATATAAATAGCTCTCTATCTACCTCCTGAGATATTAAAATTTGTAGAAGGCCGCCCGGTTTCAATTTTGCTCAAATATAATTATATTTACAGTCGGCCTCAGTTACTTTGTTGGTATCTTTTGAAATGTTATTGCAGACGTTTTTGTTGTTTATTGTTAACACTTTTGGCTACAATGAGCATGAACTAGAACAACAAAAATAGAACAATTGACCATTCTTTTTTCATTTTTTATTTAAATATTTTGTAGCATTACAGTTCATTGTGATCTTTCACAATTCGTCCAGTTAAGTACTGCCACCTTGCCTATTTCTGCCACCAAGCAGTCACGTGATCATTACTGCGTTCAGGTTTCGAAGGGCAAAGGTGCTGGTAAAATTACAGGCACATTTAACTTGTCAACTTATGTCTCAGGGTCACAGGCGCAGTGGCGGTGCCCCTAAGATCTTCACGATTTGAAGCTCTGAGTGACATGGCACTTGTTCGTCCCTTCACTTGGTATTGTAAGAAAAAATAAAGCACATATGGTTTTTTCTTGTTGTACTTGCACTAACCGACGGTAATATTCTGCAGTGAACGAGGAACAGAGTGAATGCCACTTACAATCAACAAATCTTAGCTCACATTAACGCTTGGTGACAGAAATAGTGAAAATAGAAAGTTGGCGTGCTCTAGGGGAGGCTTATGTCCAGCAGTGGATGCGTAAGCTGCTGATGATGATGACAGAAATAGGTAAAGCGGCAGTACGTCTCTGGACGAACTCTTTTACAAGTAGTTCTACTGCTGCTAAGACTTATTAACAGCTAGCACCGTCCCTTATTTTTTTACCCTTTTTTTCGTGAAAATCGTTTGTTTGTTTGGTAACTCCTGTCAGGAACACTTCGGGGAGTTGGGTATACTCACCGCACCAAGCTTATACATTTTTTTTTATTCTGTTCACAAAACATCTTGGTATTGTTGACGGCACTTTTAAAAAGGAAAAGGAACTTTGAGTCAAATGTAGAGCAAAGTGAACGAGAAACTGCTAGGAGTAAAAATTTTAAAAACGTTATCGATCCCAAATTAAACATTGTGATGCACTGTTCCCAGTATCAGTCTGTGAAATATAGATTTTAAGGCTTTCGTGGTTATTCACTAAATGATTATCACTAATTTCAGGATTCTTACCACAGTTCATAGTGGTCACGGGTGACTTTGGAGCGTGCAACCGTTCCGAAATATCGGGAAAGTAAAAACGTGAACTTTAATTTGTTTGTGGTGAGAATACCGACCGAACATCTTTCGACCTTAATGAAAGAGGAATTTTGGCCGAAGGGTGTCATATATCGGCGATTCCGCGGCCGGTTACCTGACACCAGATTGCGCCACACGTCGCCGATAAGTGAAATCATGTAGATTAGTTTATTTTTATTTTTATATTTATTATTATTATATTGTATGTATGTTAGTTTTTTAAGGTATATATAATATAGGTGTATTTTGTTTTTATATTGTTATGTATGTTAGTCTATAAGGTATGTATACATGGGTCTTTTTGTTACCTGATATAAATAAATAAATAAAAGAAAAAGAAGTCACACCGTGGTTACAAACCTGAAATAAGTGATAATCATTTAGTCTGTGAAATGTTTAATAAATTACCCATGGACCTTAAAATTATAAATGACATAAACATTTTGAAATTAAAATTGAGATGTTTATTACTGTAAAAATGCAGCTACTCAGTTGGTTGGCAAGAACAATAATACTGCCAATAATATTATAATTAATATAATAATTATTTGTGTGTAATTTGTGGTTACCTATATGTGTGTCCATGGCACCCGCGATACAGTTTCCCTAGTGCGAGGCTATGATGAGTGTGTGCGTTATTATTATTGTTATTATTAAGTAATACAGTAGCCAACCCGAAGCAGTTATTCTACTCAGACGAAGTCGCACGCACCAGCAAGTGTGTTATAATTAAAACTACCTTTATAATATTTTCATTATAATATATTTATTTAGTATTGCTGTAGACATGTAATCACCTATTTAAACTTTTTATTAACTAAATCATTTATTGTTTATCAGTACTTAATTGATAATTCTTTATGACCTTTATAATTATAATACAAAACAGATACGGTAACTGTTTATTTTACAAAACAGATGAGTGCTCTGAAGAGTTATTCAACCTTATCCCATCCTCTCCTTTCCATCAGCGGACCACCCGTGCCGGACTGCGTTGCCACAGTTGGACGGTCAGTTCAATACCGTCCCGCACTAAAAAGTTTGGCAATTCGTTTTTATGCCGAACCATCAAATTGTGGAACCAACTCCCGGCGCATGTATTCCCTCCCCTCTATAACATCGGGTCCTTCAAACGTAGTGTGAAGAAGCATTTGGCCAGACCGGCAAAATGATAGTGACGGAGTGAAGATATTTGTGTTTTCTATCCGTTACTCTCATCTCTGGGCTGTATTCGCACTTTCCATCAGGCGCGGTGCAGTCATTTTGCCGAGGCACAATAAAAAAAATAAAAAAAAGATACGGTAAGTTTAAAAAAAAATTGTATTTCTGCTATACTTATCCATGATCTGTATAAGACAAATCAGACGAACTCTTTTTTATTGACATGCATGTTTACTCCATCTATTTATGATAAAGGCCTGCAACTACTTTCAAATTACGTATTTATTGACCTAAGCTTTTTTACATCTTGCCCCACCCACAAGAGCATAATAGCTCTTAAATAAGAAGAAAATTGCATCGTGAATTACACTTACTTAATAACAACTTAGTCGCACTTGGTTAGCGATAAAAGTTACGTCAAAACAAGAAAGTAAAAGTGATCCCAAAGATTACTGCACAAAAGTTGTTAATGTGCGAAAGTCGAGCGTATACTTACTTAAGTGAAAATCGCGCGACTTTAGGTCGGAATAACTTTCAGCGCGTTAAGTTTCGTTCCAGCTACATCGCCGGCAGAAAAAGCTTGAACAAGTTATTATGTTACCTATCGCATTACAACTAGTATGTTTGTCCACTTAGTGACGTGCAGTATCAATGTATAAGTATATGTATTACAAAATCGGAAACTAGACGTATATGTAAGAAACGCTTTATAAAACTTGTAATTTTGTCTGTGAGTTTGTGAACGCTAATCTCCACAATGGCTAAATCAATTTGGATGTGATTTTCGGTAATTTCTTAAAATAAGCTTATGTTAACATTTAGTACTTTTAAATAATTATAGTTTTATTGTTAATATACTGGTAATGTAAAAAAGACAATAAAAACTTATTTACTAGAAAGTAAAACTAGGATTTTTAAATTATATGAACAAAATTGAGTCCCTGCGGGAAGGTGCCCAAGATGCTGGCAGCGTTCCCCCTTTGTATTGCTATGCTAATGCGTTGGGCAAGGAAGCCCTTGGGTTTCCCAGACAGTCTATTAATTTTTTCGATAAAATTTTGTACAGGTGAATGGCACTGGGATCCTACGGACCAAGGGTTTCGACTCTAAAGGCTGTAGATACATAGTCGGAGTCTGGTACTTATTACTTTTTATTCTTTCCGCCAGCTATTTAGTACTTGTATCATTTAAATTATTTGTCAATTTTAAAGTTTCATTCTGCATTGGTGAATAAATATTTGAATTTAAATTTACACCGGCATAATGTGGGAAGAATGAAATAGAGAGAGAACCTGTAAACCTCCCGAAACCCACCAAACCACAATGGGAAATGCACAAAACGCTCTATTACATCAAATGCAGTGAATATAATTACATGCTTCAGTATGGTAACTCCATACAATAGTAGCAGCGTGACTTGTATGTGTGCACGCCTACCATATTCGCACGATGCACACGCGTTGCATAACACTGGTCGTCCCAACGCGCCTTTCATTATTATGCAAATGTGTGCATCCGAACACGGCGACGCGGCGATCGCGCACACATTCAAGTCGAGCTGTTACTTTGTACGGAGTTATCATATTTCTCCTATTTTACTATGCTTCACGCCGAAGCAAGTATGTTCTTAGTTGTCCAAAAGAGATTTTTTATAAAGTATTTTCCTAGATACCTAAGGTCAGAAGAAAATTATAATGCTAAATTAGAATGCGATGTTTTCGTAATAATATTGTCTGGGTCTAACCTCTTGTCATATTAAGTATATACAATTTGATGTACACGGAACCTTAGCGAGTACAACGTTAGGATTCTTAATTTTTTTTTGAGACATCAAGTGGTGGAACGAACAAGTCGTGCGCCTGGTGGTAAATGACACGCCTGTCCGTAACAGTTGCAGAATTATAAATCGCAAAGATCTAAGGGGCACTGCCACTACACGCGTCACCCTGAGACAAGTTGACAACTCCTGCCTGTAATTTCACCAGCTCCCTATCCTTCAAAACTGGAACGCAATAATGCTCACGTTACTGCTTTGTGGCAGAAATTGGCAAGGCAGTACTCCACTGGAAGAACTCAATTTAATTTAACAAAAGTTATTCATAATAAGAAGTAAAATTTTCTTACACACTCTCGAAACTGTTCGTAAACAACCTTGACAACTTATAAAAACACACATACTGCATAAATTATTTTCAACAAACGTTACTCTTTCTTCCGACCGTACAAAAGCTGCATAAGTTGTGCCACCTGTTGATGACACGTGCCTGCCTTCACAGGTTACAAAGGGGTTATGTTGTCTACAGTCACAAAGAAAGAACATATTATATCTCATATGAATTATCCTTTTAACGCTACATACCGCCCAAGCAATTTTCAAAAGCAATATATGTGATGTCAGAGCGATACCTCTGTTTTTATTTCTTGTGTCTTTATTTTTTTTTTAATTCGAAGAGCATAAGATTAGTAAATAAAATAAGCCTTATTATATTTACGTTTACATTAAAAACAGAAAATTACTTTTCTGTCTCTCTCAAACTTTTTTGTCTGGTATTGTTTTGCGTAGACCCCTGAACTTGGTACTTGGTGCTTGATGCAACGGGCTGGTGTCCGCGACTCGACGACAAAGCGCCTATTTTGCGTGTGGTGGGTGCAGGGTCCTACCCCTGAATTTCTAACGTGGATTTTTACAAATTCGTCAACTTCAAATATGCTTCTGATATCTCCCATATTGCTATTCACTTTGATAAGTTTAACTGTAGAGCGAGAAATTTTATTAAAAAAAAACACGTGTTATAGTTTTTGACATTTATCTAATCGAACACAGCTCCACATCAAGCCATTAACGCTGATTAAGTGTAAACGACAAAACAAAATGTACAAGAGGTTTTTTTTTTCAATATTTCTATATAATTATAAATATGATACTAAATTAAATTTTAATATATAGTAATGAATTTTGCTGCTTACTATATTTTTGCTGACTCTGTTTAAAGATTTTTAAAATTCACTTACGATTAAAAATATGCAACAGGTTTTTTGCCACTATGTTTAAAGTAAACGACGAAAACGTACTATGTCGGTTACGATAATAAGCGAGGTCGCTTACGTTATGATTTTTTAATAAAATGTCCCGTACGAAAAGACAGCGGACATGCTTTGATACTTGTTTGTAGTGAAATTAAATTAAATTCATAAGTAATTAAGAGACGTATTCTTCTATTATCAAAAAGTATTATGTAAGGTAGTGTATTAGCGGTAAAGCTCTTGTGAGGAAGTCCTGCCACCTTATGTCTTTCTGCCACAGAACGGTAATGTGTACACTACTACTACACTAAGGGTCGTATTCCAGAACTCTACTCAATGCTCAAGTCAGGACATGACTTATGATATAAAGCACTAGAATAACTCAGTTGTCTACCGATTCGATTTGATATGGTATGATATCTTTTCATTTTTATTCACACCACCCGAATCGAACGTCCAACTGTCGTATTCGAAACAGAACCGAAATGGCGTCACACCCATACGATTACTGGAACTTCTCGACCGGTAAAGGCTACAAACTTATTCAGAACGTCCTATTGTTTACAAAGCAAGAATGTAATACGGAAATCTCTTATTATTTTAAATAAAATCTGGATTTTGTTCAATTTTATTAACGTATTTTAAAGCAAGACTAATGCATTCCTATACGTCTTAAAAATGTATATAAAAAGATTTTAATTTTTCTTATTCTATTTCACCAGTGCGTACAGAGTTATCTGTAAACGCTTTTGGATAACTATATCGTATCCGCATACGAATCGAACGTTAAACTCAAATGTTCTGAAAAGCTCAGAAAGCGCCCTAGTGGTTATGCTGCACACACGCCTATCTATGACAGTTGTAATGCCACCCGGAGCGACATACATATTACCTTTTTCGGTATGACAAAAGCAAAAGCAAAGAGCTAAGGTCTTACTTTGAAACCGTTCTTAAGTCGCGGTTAAAAAGAAAATGTAATCGATTGATGTCGACCCCCGGTTTTTAAAAGCGCCCAATGACACTGCGGGTGCGAGAGAGATCGACTATGGGGGGGTCATTTTTGCCAATACTTAAACGAAGATAGATAGAGCCACCCCGAGAATACAGAGTACAATAATAAATGAAATAATCTTCTTTTTCGTACACTCTATGCAATAATAATGGTTTACTTGCACCTCCGTGACAGTTGCACCAACAAACGTAGTGGTTGAATACAATCACACTTAAAACTGTAAAAAAAAAAACTATTTTTTCGGAATCTCTTAATTGCTTTTAATTGTTTTTTGATTTTTTTTAAAACAAATGTAGTTTTGTTTAATATTATATACATCCGAAAACATAAGATCTCGATACAAAATGTGTCAAAATTGTGTGTTGTCTAAAATCATTTACACTGCGTTCAAATAACCTTAACTTATGGCTGTGTATACCTCCAGTCTTTGACAGTCGTTCGATAAATGAGCTGTAAAGGAACAACCATACAGAGAAACAAATATAAATTGGTTGTTTTTGAGTTTACGGCCAAGTACGTACGCTTCTTCAAATTTTGAATATCAAGTTCTGATATTCAAAATTTGCTATTTACGAAGTCTTTTTTTATAAAATATAAGTGCGCATTTGACCTCCATCTCACCTGATGGAAAGTGACGATGAGGTCGACGATGGAGCATGCACACTTAAATAATGCCTATTCACTCTCGCCTTCAAAAGACCCAAGTCATAACGTTCAGGGAACAAGTCTGCAGGCAGGGAATTCCACTCCATAGCCGTTCGCCATATATGTGTGGAAGCGTAACGCTTCGTGCGAATCTTTGGGTGGAAACCAAGCCTACGCCTAGGCCCCCCCGGTGATGGAAAGGGGAAGGCGGAATTAAATCGTGTAATTCCATCGCATACTCTCCGTGATATATCCTGTAAAATACCGATAAGCAGGCAACTTTACGGCGGTGTTCAAGGCTCCGCAGCTTCGCCTCCACTAATTCCGAGTCACCTAATAAGCCTCTTGTCACAGTTGTCAATTGAATCCAAAGTGGTCAGTTGATATAGTAGAGGTATATAGTTGAGGTGTCAAATCTAAACGGCTAACCATGGACTCTCGACAAGTCGGAATCCGTACTGGTGATCACTGAGGACGTCGTTGTCTTCAAGGTACTATAGGAGACGGTTGTTGAGTACACGTTCCATAGTCTTGCAGAGTATGGAAGTGACTGAGATAGGTCTATACTTGACTCTACTTCCCTTTTTTGGCACAGGTTGCACGTTAGCAAGCTTCCACGACCTGGGAACTACACCAGTCTCAAGTAAGAGACGGTACAGGCGTGAGAGGGACAGAGAACAGGAGACAACTCAGGCGCACAGTTACGCAGGACTATTGCTGGAATTCCATCTAGCCCAATAGCTTTATTCACATCTAGATTTCGCAGACTTCTAAGTACCTCTTTTTGGCGTATGCGAACTGGCGCCATAGTGCAGCCAGGCTGAGGTAAAGTAGGTGATAGGTTCCCTGCGGCATCCAGACGCGAACTCTCTGCAAAAAGTGAGGCAAAGAGATTCCCCTTCTCTTTCGCAGTATGAGCCAGCCAGCTTCGAAACTATCGAGAAACAAAAACTGTTTCCGAAAGAAATATAATTCAGATCACAAAGGTCATGATGCTAAAGTTATCTAATCGCTTTGCCTGCACATAAAAAAAACATACAAAGTAATAAATAAAAAAAACTGTTTGATAATATATATTTATATAGAGATAATATATTCCATTATTACATTCTTTATCCGGTAGTTTTGTTAAAACCAACCATGAACATTGACAGCACATAAGTCACCAAAAATTTTATTTCCGAAATATTACTTACATTACTCCCAAAAAGACCTAGTCTGTGGTCAAAAAGGGGTGGTTTAAGAAAATTTTAACTTTTCTTTATTCAAGGCAATACCTCCTCAGAGGGCGGCCTCCCTCGGGCGGTACCATTTTTCTTCTAAGATTCTCTTTGGCCACTCTCAAAAGGAAATAACTGTTCTCTCGCTTTGAGCATTTATTAAATCCAACGTTCTACAATGAATAGCTAGAAAACTGTTTCTGTTTTATTTAAATTTTGTACAAAATATTCTCGCTTTGTTTTTAATTAAAGTCGGATTAGAATTAATGGCAGCGTTCCTTTTATTTCACCTTTCTACAGTTTCTTTTGAGAATAATAAGGTGGGTAGTCACTTATAATTCTTAATAATTTTGACTTTGTTCTCCATAGTCAAATTTTTTTTTTTTACCTTTAAATTTTTGCGTAAATAATCTAAATGTACGTAGACAGTGAACACATAACAACTTTAGTGAATACACTAAATATAATACAAATATTTATTTGAAATAAGCAAAACTTTATACTATTACGTTAGTTTATACTAATTTATATTAGTACGTAGTACTCATGTAAGGAAAACTAAGTTTTCGTAGCCGTATAGCAGTAGCCACTGACAAACCAAGTACTCTTAACTAATAGCAGAATGCCAAACTTACAAAATGGTGTCATTGACACTCTACGCATCTAAGTTACGTGTCGAACACTTGTCGAACATAACTGAGATGATTTAAAATTAGTAGGCTTGGGGCCCAGAAAGAGTCCGAAACCTTGCTTTATTTAAAAAAAAAAAAAACAAAAATTCGCAATTTAAATCCGAAAACAAATATAGTTTTCTTATCTAAATACGTACAATTTTTAACCGATTTCAAAAAAGGAGGAGGTTCTCAATTCGACTGTATATTCTTTTTTCTTTTTTTTTTGAATGTATGTTACGCGATAACTCCGGTATTTGTGAACCGATTTTCATGATTATTTTATTTGTTGGAAATGAGGTACTTCCATAGTGATCCCATTTCCTTTTGAAGAAAATCATCCACCTTTAAGGGTGGCTGTTCACGCATGAAAATTCATTTTTATAAATAGCGCCTAACTTCAATTTAGGAGAAATCATTTTAATGGTTGATTTTGCTATTTCTCCAATTCAAGGCGTTTTTCTCTCAATATACTTTGAGTAGTGAGAACCGATTATTATTATCTCCAGCATCAAGTCCAGTATAGTGGCGGACTAGGGGATATTTCATTAAAACTTAGCAAATAGACGTAATTCCACGTACTTTTGAGGTCGGTTTCTTAGTACTCTGCACTGAGATTATTAGTTTGAATTAAAATTTTAAAATTCTTAACTGGTATGGTTTTACTATTGCCCGTATTACTACTAATAGCACAGCTGGTAGTACCACGGGCAACAAATGGAAAAAATGGCTTGATTTTATGATTAAATGGCTCCGGAACTTGTTGCTGGCGTTGGATTTTCAGTTCCAGACTATCGCACAACATTTCTTGCCAGTGGTACCACCAGCTGTACTACTAGTAATACTTTCGCGATTATTTGGTACGCTTTACCAAATTACTAATTACGAACAACACAAAGTGCTGCCAAGATTACATCGTACATACATATCGTATATCAATAACATAGTTTCATTCCCAATCTATTCGTACTTAGAAGTGCTTGACACAAAAAATGCAGTTTGCAATGGCGGTAGTGCAATTTATACACTTGTATTAAGAAGTAGGTTAATAAAGTAACATATAAATGGAATGTTACGTTTAATAATTTGCATAGGTATCTTCTGAGAGTCAACATGGCGTAATGAGCGTCTTCTCCATTCTTTTATTTTCGTATAAAAACTACGCTTTTTTGTTTCTTACAAACATATACATTAAATAATCCTATTGCCATAACGCGATTATTTTGTTACGAGTGCAATAGAAATATAAGTTAATGAGATTCAGCTTAATTTTACGATATGTAAATCTTTATTGTAATAGGCTGTTGCTTTCTCTATAAAAAAAAAGTACTATTGCAAGCAACCTACCATAAACAGCTACTAATCGATGGGCAATTCTATTCTAACCTAATGAAACTAAGCTATATTATTTAGCTTGTGCATATTGTATGCGATTCCAACTAAAATATAGGTCTTTATTTTAGTAGTTGCAGAGCCACTCAGAGCTTCCAATCGCAAAGACTTGAGGAGCACCAGGATCTTCACCCTTCAAAACTGGAACACTAAGGTGGCAGTACTTCCCTGGACAAACTGTTTCACAAGGAGCTCGACTACTCCTAGAATCTCCATTACGAGTAGTTGTCTTATTACTTCAGTGTCTGTCATTACCAACATCAAAAGCATCCCACTGTTGGAGACTGGTGTCTCTGCTAGAACCTGGTGTGGTTCTAGCAAATATTAATTAATTAAAGGTAATAAAATCAGCATTTCAGTTATTAATTAAATTAAGCGCCACCTATTCAGGAAAAGGAGTACTGCGGTGATGCAGTGATATCTCAGTGTTTTGCAAACGGAACGCACTAAAGCTGCTGCCACCTGTCGACATCAAAGTGAAAACGTAATTTAGCTAAGATTGCTAGCAAGCACCACGGAGCTACCACCCTGCGATGAGTTTATTCAATAGTAGTATTCTATTTTAATGGCACCATCTAAGAACAAGTTATGAAAACTCACAAAACATGATTATATTTTTTTTATTCGCCCCGCACTAGGGAAACCCTGTGTCGCGGGTGCCATGGACACACTCATAGACTTACAAATTACACCCAAACTCACGAGAGAAATAAATGTAGGCCATACAAATATTTCTCCCGGCCCGGGAATCGAATCTGAGACCACTGCGTGGCCGTCCGGCATGATAACCGTTCGGCCACGGAAGCCGTTGCTTAGTAGCTGTTTATGAAAAATTGAGAAACTTTAAAAATATAACTCTTTACCAGATGGCGCAGTAAGTACCTCAATGTCAAATAGTATAGCTCAACGATATCTAGAATAGCGTATTTCTATTATTTAGATCATACTTTTCGATTTTCTGTTATTTGAGGTCAACAAAATCGTAGTTCTTCAGGTTTTACGAGAATTAGTAGAAAGCCTGTATTTTGCTCGTCACCTCTTTCGCAGATTGCATTTTTTCTCCAAGCGAAAGCTAAGCATCTGTTCTTATGTTATTGCAGAAAGCTAAGTTGTGGATGGAATTAATTATTATTGTTATAATTTTTACTTAATGATGGCCACAAGCAGGCCAAAAGGTTTGAGTCGATGTCAGTTTCGATGTAAGTAAGTTGCTGCCGGTATTGGGTAGCAACATGGTATTTATTTTTAGAAGAACCTCTTCAGCTGATCGCTGTTGTGAAGATCATATGATCCTTTTTTTCTCTATCTCCAGCTTTGTAATCTGGTGTCCAAATTTCCTTTTTCATCTATGTTATAATATAAGTTACCCCGTTTTAGTGACTAAAGTCAAAAACTTTTAAGTGGCTGGAACGCTAACCGCCGAAGGCCAAGAAAAAGAAAAATAATATTATGTCTAGTCTATGATCTCGTTACAACATGATTACAACTAGAGGTGGGCGTTTAAACGAAAAGCACTTAAAAAAGACTGCTTTTTAAAATAAGCGCACAAGCACGCTTTTCATTTTAAGCGTAAGCGTTGGTCACTGGTCAGTCCTACAGAAACTCAACAATTTCATTTCTTACAACGTAAAGTTTTAAGTAGCGCCATCTATGTTTCCTAAACAAATTAATTCAACATAACGTTACAAGCTTTTTTTAAACATAAAGTCTATGCGCTTAGGTAAATGTTTTTCTAAACGACTTTTTAAGCGTCAAAATTAATAGCGTCTAATTTGTAAGTCAATGCGTCTAAGTGAAAAGCGCTTTTACAAGCACGCTTTTTAAACATACGTTGTAACGTTAAAAAAATAAGCAGTTTTTTTCCATTTCAACGGTTAACAACTGCAAAAGATAAACAACTTATGTTTTTGAACGCTTTTAAACGCCAATGAACAAAATGTTATACTTACATATAATAATGATATGTCATAAATAAAAATATAACTCGTTTTTTACAGAAAAACTTACTTATCTTAAAACCTTTAGTGGCCTACTCTTGCGTTTCACCATTATATACATAAAGCCACAAATTCTTACTCACTGATAGAAATAGAACGCATACTTCCCGATATGGTGGAAAAAAGATATTCATACCGTTGTATGCGGATAGATTCAAAAAGCAAAGAATCAAATATGAGAAGACCTAAATGTGGAAAATATGAAAGAGTGATCAACGGCCTGCAAAAACTATAATATATTGAGGGAATATTTGTGCACTTTTATGAGGTACACCCTGCTCAATTTCCGCCGAAAGTAAAAAATGTTCGAAATTCAAATAAATAAGATGGCCGCCATACAAATTTCAAAGTCTCCTATCACGGAAACTATTAGAGATAAGTTAGAGGAGGTCCTCGAAGGAATGTCATAGAGATTAATAGTGGTCAACTGCCTGGGCTAAAAAAACAAGATAGCGTATTCAAAGTGGCGGCCGAAGAAAATCTTGCTTCGATCCGGCTGAAAATTGGTATGCGGGGGTCTTTAGGAGTCCTTAACCATAATTTGGTTTTTTTAGCATATATAGCGTTCGTTGGCGGCAGAAAAAAAATGCTCTGATCCCTTTGAAAATTGGCATGTGTGGGTTTCTGGGAGTGTTTGATAATAATTTGTGATCAAAAATGGTTTTACGCCATTTTTTAATATGGCTGCCATTCAACAACTAATAAAAATTTGCTCTAATTCAACTGAAAATCGATATGTGGGGGTCTTTATAGGTGTTTGATAATAATTAGCGGTCAAAATTTATTTTTCGCCATTTTTCAATATGGCTGCCATACAAACTTTTTGGCGGTAGATAAAAATGTCTTCTAATTCGACTGAAAATATAAGCATGGCTTCAATCACAACTTGAGGTAAAAATTTTGTTTCTGCCGTTTTTCGATATAGCCGTACGTTTTTATGTAAATGGCTATTGAAAAAACTTGCTTTGCTCGGTCCTCACGCCATCAAATGGAGATAATATACGGAGACGTAATAGATTACGAGTACAAGATCTCACAATTGTAAAAATGTAAAGCATGCTTCCCGATGTAGTGGAAATGAGATACTTATTATAGCGTTGTTGTAATATCTCAACCGTCTCTATGTTAGATTTCATTTTCTTGAAAGCTATGCCAAAGAGAAGTATTTAGGGGGAAAAAATGCCAAACTACTGCCGAATTTCTGTGCTATGTAGGTTCTATGAATACCATATCAACGATAACCCAGAATACTAAGACCAAAACCAACTTAGAAATGTTCGTTTCTTAAATTGGCATAAATCGGGAAGCGACCTCCTCATCAAGCGCCCATAGTACTAACTGCTGTGCCATCGAAGAGCATGAGCACACCCCGTAAACTGAAACCGACCACGCGCCGCAGGCCGAGCCCGACCCACAGTACAGGTACAGTACGGGTACAGGGCTCGTCGAGTATATAACCAGAAATAGAGGCGAAATGTCATTTAATTTGTTTGAAAACTATTATGCCATACCATTACTGTGACAACTGCGCTCGGATTGGTTAGCCCGAGTTCCAAACAATTGACGGGTGTCGTCAATGCGTCAACTGTTTCACTTCAAATCGACCAGTTAACTTGAGCTTTGCTATAATGGACGAAAATGATGAAAAGTTACAACTCCGCATGCCCACTAAGTGACCCAGCCCCGCGACAAGGCCACCAATGGTGGGGGCCTGAGCTTGAGAGGCTGCGAAGAAGGGTAAGGAGACACTTCAATAAAGCAATGAACACATGCGCGGATGAAGACTGGGAAAACTACAAGACGGCCAAATCCAAATTAAAGAAACGCATACGATTCATGACAGGCGCGAAGAAATGAACTACAATACATCGACCCGAAACTGGCAATACGCTGAACAAGTACAAACATACGAAAAAACAAAATGGGCAGTGAACACATTCGAACCATACAAAGCTCCGGGCCGAGATGGAGTTTTCCCCGCACTCCTACAATAGGATGGGGACACACTGGCCCAGCACCTGGTCGACATCTTTCGGGCCTGTCTAGCATTCGGCTATGTGCCCCATAGCTAGAGAGAGGTATAAGTTATATTTATACCGAAACCAGGTAAAAACGACTGCACTGTTGCAAAATCCTTCAGGCCGATCAGCCTCACATCGTTCTTTTTGAAGACGTTAGAGAGGCTATGTGACAGAGAACTGAGGGACGAAGCCCTAAAGAACATTCCATTATACGGAAACCAACATGCATACTGCCAAGGCAAGTCCACCGAATCGGCCCTACATGCCGTTGTCGGCAAGATAGAAAAGGCCCTTAAAAGCAAGGCAATCTGCCTAGGCACCTTTATAAATATTGAAGGAGCCTTCGATAAAACCAACATCTCCAGCATACAATCAGCACTAAGAAGACACGAAGTGGAGGAAGTGCTGATCAGCTGGATTAGCAACATGCTCAAACAAAGAACAATAAGAACAACAGCGAAAGAGACCCCATGGGCCGTAGTAGCGAAGGGGTGCCCTCAAGGAGGAGTACTGTTCTCTCTGCTATGGAACATGATAGTAAATGATCTCATCACCAATCTAAACAAAGAACATTTCTGTACAATAGGCTATGCTGATGACATACCCATACTGATAACAGGCAATTATGCCAGTACACTCTGTGACATTACACATGCACTCCGGATTGTGGAAAGATGGTGCAGAGTATATGAACTATCGGTTAACCCAACAAAAACAGAACTAGTAATGTTTTCAAACAAAAGATTACTGGGTAACTACCTACTACCCAAACTCTTTAGTACAGAAATACAATTATCAACCGATGTCAAGTACCTGGAAGTAATACTGGACAACAAGTTGAACTGGAACAAACACCTGGACAACAAAATAAAAAACCTACTATCACCTTCTGGCAATGCCGTAGAATGGTAGGTAAACAATGGGGACTTTCACCCGAGATAACACTATGGCTTTACACAACGGTGATAAGACCTATGATTAGTTACGGCGCGATAGCCTGGTGGCCATGAACCAAGCTGACGACTGCAAATGACAAGCTGGACAAATTCCAAAGGCTAGCATGCATGGCGACGACCGGCTGCATGAGGACAACTCCTACTGCGGCGCTCGAAGCGATGCTGGACCTGCGACCCCTCCCACTGTTCATCAGACAGGAAGCGGCGTCAACAGCAGTGCGACTAAAGAGAGCCAGCCTTTGGAAGCACATGAGGACCCCACATACAGATATCCTCTACAAGATAGTCAAAGAGGAACCGCTACTGGAGGTGACTGTGGATAGGATCCCAAAACAATACATTTTTGACAAAAAATACAGGATACAATTGTTTGAAGATCCCAACGAAGGACTAAACCTCAGAGAGGTCCGCGTATTCACTGACGGATCAAAAACAAACTTAGGAACAGGTACTGGGGTATTCTCAGAAGACCTCAATATCAGGATATCAACACCGCTTGGTGACCACAACACAGTATTCAAGGCTGAATGTATGGGTATCAAGTTGGCAGCAGAAGCAATAATAGCGAGAAGAGTAAAGAATCACTCCATTCGAATACTCTCCGACAGCATGTCAATACTTCAAGCGCTAAGCAACTATGACATTAACGCAGGGCTTATATATGAATGCCATCAAGCACTCGTGGAGGTATGTACACACAACCACGTAACTCTACAGTGGATTAAAAGACACAGCGGCTCACGTGGCAACGACGCAGCAGACGAACTAGTTAGAAAAGGGTCGGAGACGGATGCTGTAGGGCCGGAACCTATAGTGTGCCTCCCCTACCAATGGTCAAGAACAACTAGGTATACTCAAAGGTACAAAATCATAATAACATATGGACAACCCTTACTGTTTGTAGACAGGCTAGGGAAGTACTCCCAACGCTCAACGCCAGTCTATCTCGTAAATTAATCAATCTTGAAAGACAAGAGCTGCGCACTCTATCTGCCGCTCTAACGGGTCATGATCCATACAATAAACACCTTTTCAATTTAGGTATCACGGACAGCCCTCTATGCAGAGCGTGCATGGAGGGGGAGGAAACGGCCGCGCACATCCTATTAAAGTGCTCCGGTGTGGCCAACTACAGGGCAAAGTACCTTGGAGTGCCGAGGTCGCTCCCCGAAGTCTTCAGAAAACTAAAGAGGCTGCTGAGATTCCTGGATGAGCTTGGGTGGCACGAGTAGGACCCTGCACTCACCACACGCAAAATAGACGCCTCGACGTCGAGTTGCGGAAACTAGTCCTTTGCACCAATACCAAAATAAAGCTCTCACTCTAATTTTCTTTGTTAAACTAATATTTTTACAGTATATTTTTAATTTTATGAAAATAATACTATATTCAAAACTAAAACAACAACTGTTTACAACCGTACACAAACATTTTATTTTATCACACAATTACACTGTGGGCCGTACCATAGACAAGAGGATTATACTTTATGGACAATGCATTAGCATCCCTAGTAAGTTTGCGACTTCACTGGGCAGAATGCAGAATTTCAAATAATTCTTTTACCTATTTCAACTTTTCTCCGTTTTTTTGTGATTTCTAATATTCATTGTCCAATTGGGTTATGAACTATAGTGAAACAAAATGTTTTCTAACTTCGCCAGCGACCTGAGGCGTTGAGCGTCGGCTTTTCGTTAGAAAAAGAGATATTATGTTTGTGAAACTGTAAAAAATTCCGACTTTTTGTAAACTGAATATTATTGACATAGGACTCGCTGTGCGGTGGTTGGAACTAAGATAGGATTAGTTTGGCGATTAAGAGGTGAAATCTGTGCCACTCATTTTCTTATATATCATGACAAAACGTCGAATCAAAATGTCTGTCAATAGTTGCTGCGTTCCTGGTTGCTCAACACGATATGGAGATGGTAATTTACTATGTTATGTATTGTTTCCTAACAGTATAAACCGATAGTATCGCGGCAGTAGCACCGCTTTGACGACAACGGAGTTAAAAAGCGTGAAAAGCGTTTATATAAACAGCTTTTAACTTGGGACTTGCATAGAACATAACAATAACAAAAGACCTTATTGTTTTTTTTCCACAAGTTCATAGTGTGTCTATAATACCAATACCAAGACTCTGGAAACATTTTCTGTATTCCAAAATAAAGAAGTTTTAGAGCGCCCTTTTTAAATATGGAATTTTTTATTCATTTTGGTATCCAAAATAAGCCCGTCAAGTTTTTATAAACTCCCTGTGTTAACCAAAAATAAAGTTAATATGTTACACAATTATATTTGGACGTAGTTAAGCAAAAAGGATCCAATCCACAAAATTATCAGAAAATGAGTTATATGTACTAAACTGTTCCTAAAGTCTAACCTCTTAGATCAGCAAAAAAATCCCATATATAAACATAAATAAATATCTCTGGAGTCACATGACATTATAAGTTTCGAAAATAAATAACGAGTGAGAAACACTAGAACTTCAAACTGCCATCAAAAATGCAATTGACATTTATCTGTATCGTAATTCTGTTTTATTGAATCGTCTGTTATATCCACATTAGTGTTGCAATTAGAGTGCCCCAGATTGAATCCTGCTCTGGTAGTCATAGTATAGGTAACTCCCATTCTTTTTCCAATATCCGTCCGAAACATTTACTTTCAAATAAATAATACTCGACCAAATGAAAAGATGTGTGATGTGAATGAAATGTCATACTTGATATTGTTTTTTAATTTGGTTGATGTCGGATGTAGAACGAGAGAGGACCCCCAGGTCGTTTGTGTGGTTGTCTGACACTTTTTTATTGTAAAATTGACAATAGATCCCAAGTATCCTAGTTTTTAATGTTATAAAAACTAAATTTAAATGTTTAAAAAATTTTATTATTATAGCATTAAGATATATTAATACAAAAATTGAACACTAAGGGTCGTATTCCAGAACTCTACTCTATGCTCAAGTCAGGACTTGAGTATGATTTTAAGCACTGGAAATACGACCCTAATGGCAAGGACTTGAGTACGATTTCTAGTGCTTTAAATCATACTCAAGTCCTTGATTGAGTAGAGATTTACAGAAATTTACAGAGAGAGAGAGATTACAATTGAGTAGAGTCCTGGAATACGACCCTGAGAAAGATTTTTTTTATAACATCAAATGACGGGATGAAGAAGTCCTGATGGTAAGCTTGATGCCTGTCCATAATAGTTACAGTGCCTCTCAAAGCTTTAAATCGCAAAAATCTTATGGCCACTGCCACTGCGCCCGTCACCGAGATCTAAGTTGACAAGTCCCATGTGCCTGTAATTTCATCAACACCCTTACCCTTCAAAACTGGTACACAGTAATGCTGACATTACTGCTTGGCGACAGAAATAGGCAAGGTGACAGTACTACCCTGGACAAACTCTATCACAAAGCGCTATACTGCTACTAAAATCTCAATGTCAGATAGCCTGACATACTGAAGATGTTGGTATGAATCCAGCTGGATCGAAGGAATTTCTCTTAGGGCTCAATCTTTGTGTTAATAATTATACAAGGGTGAATTGAAAAGTTTGCAGTCTAACCAAGAAAACAAAGTTAAATACTTACAAAAATATTTTTATTTTTCGACTAGCTCTATGCATTTCTTCACATGCTTTCCAAAGCTTTGAAATCAGTTAAAAAAATATATTCTTCAAGGTCTTAAAAATACCCAGTGAATGACGCTTCGTCATCCTCATTCGATAAAAATTTCCGGCTAGTGTGGTTATTTTTTAGGTTTCAGAACATGAAAAGCCAGAGGTGCTAAATCAAGAAAATAAGCCGGGTGGGGCAGTAATCGAACCCACAATAAGAAATGTTGATCATGGATTCGACAGAAGTGTGACTGTGAGCATTATCCTGATGAAACAACACTTGTCCTGAGTAATTCTGAACGATTCTCTTTAATTTATACACGTAAACAACGCGAAACCGTTCAATAATATACAGAGTTATTGATTTCGCTTTTCAGAAGGTGCCATCACAACACAAAAAACAAAAAACTGGTGTTTTCACCTTGCCAGTTGACTAAACTACTTTCGTTTTCGTTTCAATGCAACGGTTGTTTGGGCTCTGGTGTATAGTGGTGTACCCAAGTTTCATGCATTGTCACAAATTTGTTCAAAAAATGTTGCCTGTTGCCTCACCAAACAATCGTGAGAAATTGTGAGCCGCTTTTGACCCACTGAACCGGAGGAGTCGCCTAGCAGAAACCTTGTAAAATCCAAGTTCGTTGGCAATTATATTTTATGTCCGCTCATACGAGATGCCCATCTCCGGACTTCCATAATGAGATCTCACACTTTTCCGATGTTTACCTCAGTCGTAGACGCCGTGGGCCGGCTAAACCTAGGGTCTTCTTCGATGTTTTTTTGTCCACATTTGAGAATTCAAATTGCAGAATTGCAACTCATTTTTTTATAGTCGTGTACGATAGAGCAGTCTCCCCTAATGTTGTTTCCATATCACTGTAGACCTCTTTCGGTGTTAATCTCCTTTTACACAAACTTGTTTGACGACAGCACGTCAATTTTCTCGTATTTTTTTAAATCGCTGCACTTGGTCTCTGTAAACTCGCTCTAATTTGAAAACCACAATTACTACACCAATAAAATTTTGCATTGTGAATATAAGAAAAATGAGGGTAGTATAAAAAAAATACAATGAGACCGGGAACTTTTCAATCCACAATCGTAACAAACTAGTCGAGTAAACTTCGTAAAATATAATATGGCACTACTATTACTATAGTGTTATAACTCGAAATATGTGAAATTCAAGATTATACCATTGTCGAACGTAAAATTTAATTCTCTACACGTCAATAAAACCGTCGTTATAATATTGTAAAAAACAACTAATATATGTATATCTACTTAACTCAAAATTAGACACGCTTTAAGTGAGCTGGTTCTGGCCAAAATAAGGACTATTTCTTATATCTTATATTCAAAAACATGAAACAATTTTTTCTCTTCTATTTTTAAATATGTACCTATATTTGGCAAGTAGGAAATAACCTATACATAAATTTACACAGATCTTTCACGGGTAGTGAGTATTTATTTTTTCGTAGAGTCTGAGAAAATACACTTTTTGAGTTAATACACTATTGTATTAACAGTGCGATATCATAGTAGTAAAACATTTTGATGTTCAATAAACATCATATCACATTAAGATGTTATTTTAATTTTTAGGCACTCCATTGCAACAATTTCCAAACCCTGTAAAAGAACCTGCTAGGTTTAGCTTCTGGATTATTAAGTCTGGTGCTGATTTTAAAGGAAAGACTGATGAGTACATTTTCAAAAACAGAAAAATTTGTCGGCGGCATTTTACACCCAACTTCTTCTATCCTAGGAATAGACTGTGCAATATGGCTGTACCAACTTTAAATTTGCAACATACTTCTACATCTGAAAGTCCACCACTAGTCGGCTTAGCCCTGGAAGGTACGTAGGTACCTACCTACTCATTTTAACAATATTATATATCTTTATTGAAAAACTAGCATTTAGTAGTAGGTTGAATATATTGTGTATGGTATTAATAATGTACAATCGAAAGATGCCAATTTTAATTTAAGCTGTTATCCTCTTGAATGTAGTCGACTATCTTACATAACACATCATCATCTTATTTAAGAGCCAGACTCTTGTCGGTGTAGCCTCCTCCACTCCTCTCGGGTCATACCCAGTTCTTTGAACTCTCTATAGCTGTTCACTTTGATCTTTTTTATTTGTTCATTATACGCCATTCTTGGTCTTCCTCTCTTTATCTTCCCTGCCATCCTCCCCTCAATTATCATTCTCACAAATTGGTCATTACGCAACAAATATCCAAACATTTTCCCCCTTCCCCTCTCTATTTCATTCAAAAGACTCCTCTCCTCCCCAACCCTTTCCAAAACTTCCTTATTTGATAATTATTATTTAGAGAAAAGTTTGTGCCCAAGGGCAGCGGAGAGGTTATACTATACTAGGCCGGACTTCTACCGGCTAAAACCCCAGGGTGCTATAGTGGGAGGGATCCGAGATCATCTTTGCGCATCAGAATCCATCCAGCACCAGGAAGCGGACCATACCGCTCCGTCGTGCTCCTCGCAGCCGCGAACCATTTAAATAGATTGTTGTTGTTGGACAGCCTGTTAAACATATTGTTATTTTCAGAAAGAGAAGAGGAAGAGGAAACAGTAGCGGTCAGTGAAGCAAACCGCAACCATGAGATCACTTTGGAAACTATACCAATTGTAAATAATAATTACGAAGTAATACCAAGCAATGATAATATCGAAATTACTATTATGGATGTAGAACATGATAATGACATGATGTACGATGATGAAAGTATGGACCTTAACAGTAACCGTGTTGCTGAGAAGGAGGAGAAAGGTATACAGAGGTTATATGCCTAAACTGACTTCAGGTTTATTTTGTGGTGATTTATTTGTTATGATTTTTTTTAAACAAATGTAAGTGCGCATTTGTCCTCCATCTTACCTGTTGAAAAGTGACGAGGAGGTCGACGATGGAGCATGCACACCTAAATAATGCGTATATTCCTCTCGCCTCGAGAAGGTCCTAGTTATAACATTCGGGGAACAAGTCTGCAGACAGGGAATTCCACTCCATAGCCGTTCGCCATAGAAATGTGGAGCATATCGCTAAGAGCGAACTGACGCCATAATGCAGCCATACTGAGGTAAGATAGGTGGTAGGTTCCCTGCGGCATAAAGACGCGAACCCTCTGCAAAGAGGTTCGCCTTCTCTTCTGCAGTATGGGCCAGCGTGCCATCCGGCCTCAGCAGAGGTGGCAAAGATGTGCGACAAAAGTTACTTTGGACCACTTTGGCCAGGGACTAAAAGGATTTGCTACCCGCTGGATAAGAAGCAAGCTTGGCCCCTATGCGGTGCACATGGTCAAACTTGGCCCTACGTAACACGCTTTTGCACTTCTTGGCGGCTATATTAAAAGCTTTCTTCAGATTCCGAGTACTCGTAGCTTTGCGCATTCGAGCATCTGCCCATGCTTGGTACGCGGACTGCTTTTGTGCTTCAGGAAGACTGCAGTGAGCGTTGAACCATAGACGGGATTGAGTTCCATTGGGTACATCGGAGTATGGTATGTAATACTACATCAGCAAAGCTCGACGAGTCTCCTGAAATAAACCTGCCAATGATATGACGCAAAGAAATGGCGCATTTCATCCCAATCAACTAACCTGTATCGCCACACCCTTCTCATACCACCAAGGCCCTGATCGGGTGGGGAGTATGCGGATACAGTTTTCAGTAGACTATCGGTAGACTTAGTCGGAAGTACCCAGTGGATCCACAACCACAGAGTATCGGTCCGGATCAGTTGTTAGCAGAAGGTCCAAGCAATTAGCCGTATGAGATTCAACATCTGGGATCTTAGTGGCGCCAATGGCAAGCTTGGATAGGCTTAGCATTACGCATGTTTACGCGTCTCTCCCAGCATGGTCATCGAATATGAGAACAACCATTCTTGATGGTGTGCATTAAAGTCCCCCAGAATGACTTGCGCCGCTGGATACCTATGCGGAATCTCATCAGACGTCTCACTCAGATATTGGAACAGCTTGGTCGTATCCTGATCTGTGCGATCGGTAGTCACAGCAGTCCACTATTTGTGTAACTCTTGTGTCCACCAGTAGCCACAAAACAGAAAAACTCGGTGGAAACATGTCATCACGAAGTTACACACAGACTCCACCACGAGGTAATGCTGTGCTCCAGAGTATACCCAGGGTAGCTGAAATACGCCGTGTCAGTCGGACGTCTAATCTGCGTCTCGGTGAGCAACAGCAGCTGTGGTTTATCGGTTTCAAGATTATGGTGGACCGAATCGAGATTGGAGTGCAGACCTCGGATGTTAGTGAGGTGCACTTTTAATGTGAGGACGTGCAACCGCTATGTGAACTTGTTACCGTTTCGGTTTTAGTAATTAGGTTTTTTAGGGAAGTGAATAGGCAAGAGGAAGGCAGTCGAACGAGGCACTGCGTCGTGTTCAACCAAGCAGCAAAGCTCGCACTGCCACACGAGGATACAATCGGCTTACAGACCGCGGAGACTCCCGAACTCCCCCGGAGATGGCCACCTGGTCCTCCCCTCCAGTCTCCAACCGGCAAAGTGAAGCATTCCGGGATTTTTCCCGCTAGTTGGGGCCCCCAACTTCCTACGGCCAGCAGTGCACCGTGCTTCGAATCCCGCTAGTCTCCAGAACCAAGTGCTCAGTGTGGCAGTACAAGCAGCTACAGCTCGTCGTCAGACACAATGCAGCTGTTCAGATCCGACCTCTTAATGGCAACTCCCGAACACGAGTTGGAACGCGGTGAAAACCATTTGGCGTCCCCACTCGACTGCGTCGGGAGGGTGGTGACTAGCCACGGCCGAAGCCTACCACCAGTAGTTGTTGCTCTTTAGCACCACTCAGGGGTCACTTGTAGGGTCTCGAGGGTAAACTTACAGAAGCGAGCAACATTAACCCCCAAATCGACCGTTGCTGGTGGACGTTCAAACGTGTCCTCATCACTGCGACCGTTAACTGATCTATTGTAATCACCACTAATTAGAGTTCGGAGCCAAGGCCAACTGCATTAGTGAAGGACTTTCATGGCTCTTTTTTTATAATATCAAGTGACGGGACGAACAAGTCGTGCGCCTGATGATAAGCTACACGCCAGTCCATAACAGTTGCAGTGCCACTCAGCTCTTTAAATCGCAAAGACCTGAGACGCATTGCCACTGCGCCCGTCACCCTGAGTCATAAATTGACGAGTCCCATATGCCTGTAATTTCACCAGCGTACCAAACCGTTAACCGTACAAATGTTCCAAGCCGGAACGCAGTAAATAATGGTCACATTACAGCTTGACGGCAGAAATAGGTATGGTGGCAGTACTTCCCTGAACGAATAGAAATAATTTTCTCGCATGGAACTCTACTGCTACTTGAAATGTTGAAATACTACTATTTTGTCATAGTCAATTTTTGGCCAAGCGTGAATTGTCCATTAAATCAATAATTATGGAACTTGGTACGCCCATCAGGGGGCTGTACTAGGCGAGGAGTTGCACAGGAGTTTCATCCGCCTCGTGGCGGAATCTGCACTCCATTTTCTCTTTGCCCAATACTTGATATCTGCTTGTTTAAGCCACAATGCCCTGTTAAGACTCTAGTCAGCATTACGATGCCATTCCTGTCCACTGACAGAGCTTCTCTACGGTGTTTGGTACTGTAGGCAGCTATCAGGGTTTTGAATGCTCAATACCCTTGCTCTGTAGTTACACTTCTCAGTAGACATTGTTCTCGTTCAGCAGAGTGAGCTTGGCCAGGCTATCCCGTTAAAGGGTTCGGGACCAATAAAGGTCTCCATTTTTATTTTTATTACATATAACACAATTTTGTAGTAATAGAGCTCCTTCGGAAAGAGTTCATCCAGGGAAGTACTGCCACTTTAACTATTTCTGCCGCCAGCAGTAGTGCGAGCATTACTGCATTCCGATTTCGAAGGGTACGGAAGCTGGTGAAATTACAGGGACATGGGACTTGTCAAGTTATGTCTCTGGGTGACGGGTGCGGTGGCACTGCGTCTCAGGTCTTTGCGATTTAAAGAGCTGAGTGGCACTGCAACTGTTATGGACTGGCGTGTACCTTACCATCAGGCGCACGACTTGTTCGTCCTGTGACTTAATTTTAATTAGAAAAGTAGAAATACATAAGCATCGTATTCTTCAATTAATACAATAACCATGATTTTTTTTTTTGTTTTAGCAACTCGATGTGATCCTTTCCACGAAGGCTATTTGTGCAACGTATGCGAAGAAAGTATTCAAGGGTAAGTTTTTATATGCACGGTTGCAGGTTTGTGACGCAGCTGAGGCTTGCACATTTAAAAAGAGGAATATAGCTTACAAATTAAATTTTTATTGAATTGATATTCAATTATTTTTTGTGAAATTACTCCACTAGTTTGTTATAATTATTAATACAAAGGTCGAACACTCAGAAAAAACACTCAGAAAAATTCCTTTGATCCGGTCGGATTCGAACCGACGTCTTCTTGCATACCGTGCCAGACGCTATACCAACTAAGCCACGGAACGAACCAACGGACTCTTAGCTTACAAATTTCAGATTACTCTTAGAGCGCATTTATACGACACGAATTTCATAGCGCTCACCCCGCGCGGTCGCCGAGCGGAGTCCGCGTTGCCGCCGCGCAGCGACCGCGTGCGTCTGTCATGGCAAAATACGCTCTATTCATATAGCCTTTACGTTTTAACTTAAATGAGCGTACCGGGCACGCGGGCTGGTCTAGCTTGAATTTGGTCTACTCGGCGGCCCGCGCGTTGTTGCCAAGTAAATAGAATTCAGATACGCCAGTAAAAGGCCGCGCGAAAAC
Organism: Hyposmocoma kahamanoa; assembly: GCF_003589595.1. Lineage (NCBI taxonomy): Eukaryota > Metazoa > Arthropoda > Insecta > Lepidoptera > Cosmopterigidae > Hyposmocoma > Hyposmocoma kahamanoa. Next base: position 11,976,758 of record NW_020653743.1, on the reverse strand, counting down.
TTCCGCCTCGTATATCTGGGCGCTTATAGTCCAACGTGTTGCGCCAGCAAAGACACTTAGAAACATTAATTACAAAGTAACAATGTTCGCATATATTTTAACGTCATTTTTTAATTATATTTTAATATTTATTGTAACAAGTAAATGTAAAAAGTGTTAGTAACAAGGAAATCACAAACAAAAGGTCCTGCTTATTTATAACAGAAATTTCTTCCTGCTGACCTAAATACAGGAGACAATAATTACAATAACGGGGTTACGTGCTCGACAAAACAAAAATTATGTGACAAAAAAAAACAATATCAAAAACATAAAATTATTAAAAACTATAATAAATAAATACCTATTTCGTACTATAATTCCTACGAAATGGATGGAACAATCGATAACTTGTGCACATCAACTCTCATTTTGAAAATTGCTAATGATTTACTATCATGAACAGAAATGGGAAGTGCGTTCCATAGTCTGACCGCATAAACATTGTAGGAGTGAGAAGAAAAACTGCAATTGAACGATGGAAAAGATAACGGGGACCTAACGAGAGAGCGCTGTCGCTATAAGATAAGCCCTGTGGCTTATCCTGGGACCTGAGAAAGCTGAATGCTCTTTCGAATACTCGGGAGACGTCATTTAAATCCTGTATTATTTGTAAAATACGAATAAACCTGTATAATTAACAATAATACTGAGTTACCCTCTTTACAACAAAAAAAGAATCATCGAAATTGGTTCACAAATACCGTCGGAGTAAATTGGGCTACGCTCTTCCCAACAAAAGAAGAATAATCGAAATCGGTTTACAAATGCCGCCGGGGCAAATTGAGCTACCCTCTTTCCAACAAAAAAGAATCATCGAAATCGGTTCTCAAATGCCGCCGGAGTAAATTGAGCTACCCTCTTTCCAACAAAAAAAGAATCATCGAAATCTGTACACAAATACCGCCAGAATAAATTGAGCTACCTTCTTTCCAACAAAAAAAGAATCGTCGAAATCGGTTCTCAAATCGCGTAACTTACACACAAAAAACACAGTCAAATTGAGAACCTCCTCCTTTTTCAAGTCAAAATAATTAAAAATCTATAGAAGATCGCAGGCTCTAAAATTTAAATATCAAAACCTCCTGTGCAGTATAAAAACAATGTTTCACTAGTAACTTTGTAGCAGTAGAGCTCCTTGTGAAGGAGTTCGTCCAGGGTAGTACTGCCACCTTACCTACTCCTGCCGCCAAGCAGTAATGTCAGCATTACTGCGTTCCGGTTTTGAAAGATAAGGGAGCTGGTGAAATTACAGGCACATGGGACTTGTCAACTTATGTCTCAGGGTGACGGATGCAGTGGTAATGCCGCTCAGATCTTTGCAATTTAAAACTCTGACTGGCACTGCAACTGGTAAGGAACCGGCGTGTAGCTTACCATCAGGCGCACGGCTTGTTTGGTGTTATAAAAATAAAATTAATATTTTGTTTAATATTAAATGCCTTTGTACGTCTCTGTAATTGACCGCAATCCTTTAGAGCGATGCCACACGGGCGCTGCCGATACGTTGCGTCAGTCGTCGCTATGCTATAATTTTAATACAACGAGTGCTACACGAGGAATGCGGTGTAATTTTTTTTCTTAAATACACTGCAGTTGGCCACTGATGGTATTGACTGCGCTACCGGATGATAGGCGCGCTGCAAGCTCTTAACCCATTAAAAATAAACTAAAACTGGGTCTGAAGGCGCCCAAGTGGGGATGGAACTCACATAGGGCGCTATTAGGTCGCGCGCGCTGTGGGAGAGAACAATGCGTTGTCGCAACGTAACGTCGCTTATTTACGCAACGCAGCACCCCTCCCCGCTTCGTCTCCTGGCCCCTTTCTGCCGCGCGCCGATTCAACGCACCATGTTTTTGGGGGTTGATATTGCTCGCTTCCGTAGGTTTACCCTCGAGACCCTGCAAGTGACCCCTGAGTGGTGCTAAAGAGCAATAACTGCTAATAGTAAGCTTCGGCCGTGGCTAGTCACCACCCAAGTCGCAGTGGAGTCGCCAAATGGTTTTTACTCTGTTCCGACTCGTGTTCGGGAGTTGCCATTAGGAGGTCCAAAAAGTCGCACTTAGAGGGGCTGTTGACTGCTCGACGCTCGGCCGAATAGTGCAGCCCCTGAGGATGCCTCGTGGAAAGGCGAAACACGTGTCGGGTATACTTTTGGTGAGGGTTTGAGACTATTAATTTTATGCGGAGTGAGGGTGGGATAATTAACTGCATGAAAAAATATTCAACACAAGCGCAGCTATTTTGCACGATTTAACCTTCTCTGGATTCGCGGAGTAGCAAATTAACTTTACTTTACTTCCATTTTTATTGAGTTGTTTGGTATCACGCCACAATGAATTTTATAGGAAAAATGTTTTACTTTCCATACAAATTAAAAACTACTTATATAGATATATATAATTTTTTTATTGAAAAATGTTTACTTATATTTCAGATACCGATACACATGCGTGCAATGCCGCGACTTCGATTTGTGCAGCTCTTGTGAAGCCAAAGGCTCGCATTTTTCACATTATGTTCTAAGAATACCGGAACCCAGGGCATTAGTAAGTATTATTCGGGTAAAACATGATTTTTTTTTCCGGTGAAGCATATGACTTGATGTTAAATAAACCTGCTAAATTTTAGTTTTCAACTCGTGCCCAATGGTTATTAAATTCACATTTGTCCCAAAGTTTGCGAATTGCCCAGCGGATTAAAGACACGACACCGCCCGCTGTCCCGTCAGTCGCCATTGGGCGCTTGGCGACGTCTGAGCTTTGTTCAAATTTTGTCCGCCTGTTCTTATTTTATTCATATCAATTTATATCAGAGAGCTCTACAGCGAGAGAATACCGGCTCGCGTTGAAATACCTCTTAAAGCACAATTTACTGTCGACGTGCCTGTAATGTTTTTATCAACTTGTTTACGATTATTTATATAATAACGCACACACTTAATATAGCCCCGCACTAGGAAACCCTGTGTCGCGGGAAACCCTGTGTGGTCATCGAGTATATAACCAGAAATAGAGACGAAATAAGGGCCATCCATCCCTGGCAACTCATTAGGCAAATGGTCCTTATATCACTTTGAAATATCAACTCTCGTTTGTGCTGAAAACACAAATTAGAAAACTGAAATAGTACAGCGCCAACAACTGACCTGCGTGTACGTCTCCGTATATTCCAAAATATTCTGTATTTGTTGTAATAAAGATAATATCTCTAACAATGGGAGGCTGTTCCATTCGGTGGTATGGGAAAAACAACAAAACACCTAGTTATAAAACAAACCCAATCACATTTCTTTTCAAACATGTAATTTTTCAATTTTCGTCCATTATAGCAAAGCTCAAGTTAAACTGGTCGAAGTGAAATGAAACAATTAACGACACCCGTCAATTGTTTCGAATTCGGGCTTGCCAATCGGAGCGCAGTTGTCACCGAAATGATTTGGCTGAATTATTTACAAACAAATTAAATGACATTTCGTCTCTATTTCTGGTTATATATTCGATGTTTGTGGCTATGAAATAGAGGTTAAAAATGCTTAATGCGGTTTTGTACTTGCATTGTACACAAGTACAATGATTGATTTCATCATACCTCAAGAGCAACTACCACCAGGTTGCGATCTGCGGTGGCCCGTGTAGAAGTCCTTAAATCGTCTTCACACTCAGGTAGGACGCTGCAGAGACGCGATGTGTTAAATGGGGTTTCATGGATACTAGTCAAACCCAATGTTACTGCGGTGCCCCAACACAGTCCATGCAACACTTATTGTTGTGCCCCTTGTGTCCTATATCCTAATACCTGTACGAGGGAAGGTCTCTACGTGGCCACGGACAGCTCAGTCAATGTAGCAATTCAGGGTCAATATAGTCCTAAAATAAAAGAAGTATCAATTCGATAAGATGAAGTTCAAACTAGTCAATGCAGAATCAAGTTAAGTCTTAGGCTGCTAACAGATTGACTGCATGTTTGCAGTCGTAATCAATTCATGCAGTCGTGGTCTCGACGCTATTGTTGAATTTTTAACGATAAGTATAAAATATAATATTATTCGCTTTCAGGAGGACCTAAGAGCAGTTTTAAGCGTCTTAAGAAGGCAATTGTGCGACGAAAAACCTCCACCGACGTTTGAACACTTTGATCCTGTTGTTGATGCGTAAGAGTGTTCAATATTTTTAAGAAGTGAAAACAAGCATTTATCTTCTATACTGTAGCCAAATTCACACACACTCAACATAGCCCCGCACTAGGGAAACCACAGAGTCGCGGGTGTCATGGACGCATACATAGACAACCATAAATTACACTCTAAATTCACGAGATAAGTAAATGTAGGCCATACAAATATTTCTCCCGCGAGTCGAACCCGGGAACTCTGCGTGGCAATCTAGCATGGTAACCGTTCGGCCTCGGAGGCACTAAATTAATAAAGTAATTAAGTTGGCGATAGATACCCATTAATACTTATTTCTATATAGGAGGGTGAAAAGAAAAAAATTGTAAGATTTTATAATTATTAATACAAAAATTGAACACTTAGAAAAAAATCCTTCGCCCCGGTCGGATTCGAACCGACGTCTTCTAGCAAACCGTGCCAGACGCTATGCCAACTAAGCCACGGAACGAACCAACGGACCTCACGAATTTTTCTGTATACTTATCGTCGTATCTTTGTGTTTGGTTTTTCAACGACTTTTTAGCCGTAGCGCCATCTATGAGAAACCGATGAAAGCATTTCGTCACTCAGTTACCTTTACATCTACCAGCCCCGGCTAGAGATATCGCTATTCACTGTATTTAATTGTTTTATTGAATTCATATTCAATTATTTTCTCTGAAATTACTCCACAAGCTTGTCGTCGTCGAATCCGGCCGGATCGAAGGAATTTTTTCTGAGTGTTCGATCTTTGTATTAATAATAGGGGTTAAAGTATGAAATTGCCGATTTGTACTGAAAATCTAAATTGTTTATTTTTTAAATTTTTAACCAATTTATTTAATCAAAATAGTTGCCATTATTATCTATACATTGCTGCCATCTAATGGGAAGGTTATTAATGCCTTTGCGATAGAACTCCGACGATCTAGACTGCACAAACTGTGTGGAAGCATTTTGTACTGCCTCCTGGGAAGAAAACTTCTTGTCACGTATATAATTGTCCAAATCACGAAAAAAATGGTAGTCCGTTGGAGCAAGGTCTGGTGAATACGGAGGATGACGAATGGTTTCTAACTGCAGTTCCTGAAGGGTCAAAATGGTTTCTCGTGCTGTGTGAGGTCTCGCGTTGTCGTGGAGCAATAATGGTGAAGATCGATTCATGAGTCGGGGCTGTTTTACTGCTAGTTTTGTCAACATGGTTCGGAGTTCGGCACAATAGACATCTGCCGTTATTGCTTGACCAGATCGGAGAAAACTATAGTTAATAACACCATGCTGAGACCACCAAACAGTTACCATTACCTTTTTATTGGTAAGTTTTGCTTTAGGACACTGTTGTGGCATTTGACCTGGGGTCAGCCATTGCATTTTTCTTTTCCGGTTATCATAAAGAATCCACTTTTCATCACATGTTACAATTCGATCCAATATTCCTTCATTTCTGTACCGGTTCAACAAGGCAACACAAGTTTCAACACGCGTTTCTTTCTGCAGATCAGTCAAATCATGAGGCACCCATTTTTCGTATTTTTTTATTTTATTGATTTGACGTGAAGTGAGTCAATATTGTGGGTAAGGTAACGTTAAACCATGCCGCTAATTCCTGGGTAGTTTGACTAGGATCGGCTTCCACTATCTCTCTTAATCTCTCATCGTTATTCACCTGTGTGGGCGGTCTTCCTCGTGGCTCGTTCTTTAAGTCGAAATTTCCATCACGAAAGCATTTAAACCAAAATCGCACGGTGCGTTCATTAGTAGACCCCTCTCCAAACGCAGCATTGATATTGCGGGCTGTTTCTGCCGCGTTAGTTCCGCGTCGGAACTCGTATTCAAAAATCACTCGAATTTTCGCAGTATCCATCTTTCTTGTCTAAATTGAATAACAAAAACAATTGAAAGTCGATATTCAAATGTTTCAAATTTAAAAAATAAAAAAATCACAGAAACCATTTGAAAAAAGTTAGTTATAAAACATATAAAAAAATTTAAGTTTTTTATTATTGTAATTTACTACACATCTCGTCCAGCATTCATTTTTTATTTGATTCTAACCTTGAATGACTACTGGAACGCGAATGTTAGTTAGGGATGACACATATATTAAAAAAATTGTTTTCACATTAACACAATATGAGTGGTGGTGACTACGACCTAAATTCTTTGAAAATACTCATGTTCGGTAGTGTTAATCGAGCAGGGGCTGCTGCCAAAAGTAAAAATTATTAATTATTTTGTTTCAGATTAAAGAAAAATCCTCTGAAGTATATGGCACTCCATAAACCATCAATTGAAAATCAAGAAGAGCATAATACATCACATGAGACACAGGTGCATTATGCCATATTCACCGAAATTGTCAAAATTTTAACGATTTCATCTACTTTAAGAGTCATCTGAGGACTTTTTATATTTAGAAACCTAAATACGTACTCGCTAGCACAATGTTCTAATCTTTTGTTGCATCTTCCGTATGTAAATTACACATTTATTTTAATTCTTTTTTAAATGTCCTTCTGAATTTGGGTGATAATATTTAATTTGAAGAAAAATTGTTTTCTGGGAAACGTTGATGCAGGAGTAGTAAAACGATATAATAAACGTCAGAATCGACACGGCAAGAAGAAGGAGTAAGTAGTAAGATTGCATCTTTACTGCATCCCCAACCCGCCTGGCAAAGCGTGACTATTATATACATGTATGTGTGTTGCCATTCTGATATGACAACATAGCATTCTTATCACTATATTTATGACAGAAAATATTACTCTGTTGCCTTATAATGCCTTTTTTTATAGGAAAGTCAACCAGACCTGCAAGAAAAACCAGCTATTACATATAAAAGATGGTTTCATACGAAGAAAAGTTTACCAAAAATAGCATTATTAACAGAAACATTACCCAAGAAAACGTTACCACACATAACATTACCAGAGATAACGTTACCACATATAACATTACCAGAGATAACATTACCAGAGATAATATTACCAGAGGTAACATTACCAAAGAAAACATTACCAAAGAAAAAAATACTGGGGACAACATTACCAGAGACAATATTACCAAAAAAAATATTACCTAAACAAAAGATACTACAGACAACATTACCAGAGAAAACATTATCAGAGGAAACATTACCAAAGAAAACATTACCAAAGAAAACGTTACCAGAGAAAAATATACCGAAGAAAAACGTACCAAAGAAAATAATACTCGAGAAAACATTACCAGAAAAAGCCTCACCAATGAAAAACACATTGCCAGAGAAAACATTACCATGGGAAATGTTATCAAAGAAAAAAATACCAGAGAAATCGTTAGCAAGGGTAATGTTACCAGATAAAACACTACCAACGAAAATACCATTTGTATGCATAAAAGAGAGACTTACACAAGAAGATGAAACAGAACTACAAAATAAAAAAGAATCAAATATACTTACACACCAAAAATTTTGTAAAGATCTAAGTTATCAACCAAAATCGAATCTTTTAACTACCGGTGAAGTTCGTGTTAATAATTCTCAAGATAGTTGCCAGTATGAAAATGGAGTCGTAAGTCGACAAAACAGCAGTAAAAATCTTTACAAAGCCTCGAAATCTATCTCTAAACGGTTACGCAGTACTAGCACAACTAAACAAATAAATAAGGAACCAAAACAAGAGACAGCAAGACCGAAAATTGTTTTTTGTAAATCAAAATTTATAAGAAAAGCTAAACTTAAGACAGGTAAGACTCTACTATTTTTGAAAAGTGGTAAAAAAAATTATCGCTACTACCAATGTCTTCCGGCTTTTTAAGCAATTTTTTAACCGACTTCAAAGCAAGGAGGAAGTTCTCAATTCGTCTGTATTTTTTTGTATGTACATTACGTAACTTTTTGAACCGATTTTAATTTATAATTATTAATACAAAGATCGAACACTCAGAAAAAATTCCTTCGATCCAGTCGGATTCGAACGGACGTCTTCTTGCATACCGTGTCAGACGCTATACCAACTAAGCCACGGAACGAACCAACGGACCTCACGAATTTTTCTATGTGCTTGCGTCGTGTCTTTGTACTTGGTCTTTCAACGACTTTTTAGTCGTAGCGCCATCTATGAGAAATCTATTACAAATTTATCACCCAGTTAGGGTATGAAGAGTATGTTTTTTCTGAGTGTTCGATCTTTGTATTAATAATTATAACAAACTAGTGGAGTAATTTCACAAAAAAATTTCACAAAACATAATTGAATATCAATTCAATAAAAATTTAATCGATTTTAAATTTTCAATTTGTGATCTGATTTGGATGATTCTTTTTTATTTGAAAGAGGGTACCTCAGCAGTGGTCCCATTCAAATTTGAAGAAAATATTCCACCTCTAAGGGTGGCAAACTGGGGGATGAATCCGGATTCGCGCACTTTCCGGTAACCGATTTCAATAAAACTCGGCAAATAGATGTAATTCCACCAACTTTTCAGGTCGGTTTTTAAAACTCTATACTGAGATTTAATTTTAATCTAAAATACACGAACGCTTGGCTACAATGTGGCCAACAATCTTACACATTTGTCCAGTAATTTAAGTTAATCCTGTATTTTTAGCAGCTATAGAGCTCCTTGTGATAGAGTTCGTCAAGTGAAGTACTGCCACCTTACCTATTTCTGTCGCCAAACAATAATGTGAGCATTACTGCATTACAATACAAGTATATGGGACTTGTGAACGTATGTCACAGGGTGTCGGGCGCAGTGGCACTGCCCATAAGATCGTTGCGATTTAAAGCTCTGAATGGCACTGCAACTGTTATGGATAGGCGTGACGCTTACCACGACGTGTTCGTCTCGTCAGTTGGTATAATAAAAATAATTAAATCAAGCTATACACTTTTCTTCGAACATCGCCTTCAGTGCAACGGAACAAGATCACTCAATGTGTATAAGGACGTGTGATAAGGACGGCAGCATAGGCCTCCCTTTGTTCGACGTCAAAGGCCTCTTCTCAGCATTGCTTACTGCTTGGCGGCAGAAATATGTAAGGTGGCAGTACTTCCCTGGACGAACTCTTTCACAAGGGACTCTACTGCTACTAAATCTTTTATCTTATTCAATATCAGTTTTATTGTCATTTACATTCAACGTAATTGACATATTTCATAGAAAAAAAGCTAAGTGCCAATGTCTCGAAAGTTACCAAAATACAAATGCGTTGTTTATGACAAGAAGGGCGTTATGGCCAGCAGTGGGACAGTCCTGGTTAACTAAAGAAGTAACACTATTAATAGAAAATTGTTTGTTCCAGTGCGCATCGTATTGGCAAGATTAACGCAGCATGATATCGACGCGGCAGTCAATAAGTTAAGAAAGAAGGGAGAATAAATGAAAGTTTATATCCTTCAAAAAATCCTTCTAAAGTCTATTTAGTCTTAAATAGGGATGCATGATTATTTTTTTCTTTCAATCAATAATTTGGATCGTAATGGATCATATCCCTCAGAATCGATCCACAGATGGGATCGTATACTCTTGAATCGATCTCATAAAAATCGATTGAAAATTAATTTCGATAAAAAAAAATAATTTTGACTGCCTGTTTGGCTGCAGTCGGTTACGACTTTCATTTAAAGTGATACTAGCCAGTGAAAAAAGATGTTCAGATGGCACATAAGTTGCGAAATTGCCAAATATAGTAAGACAGACTTATTGTACTTAGATATTGCCAAACTGCTTTTCTTCCATGCCTATATAGAATAGGGGTTCAGAAAGAGATTTTTGTTTAAAATATGAATACGATCTGGACGATTCGATTCGCCTTAATGTTGAATCGATTTACTTAAAAATCGCATTGAAATGAATCGATACTAAAAATCGCTAGATCGTAGTATACACTTGAATCGATCTTTGTAAAAATCAAATCGTAACGTGCATCCCTAGTCTCGAACTGGTGGCTGTTAGAGTCATCGGATCGTTCTAATTTGTTTGTGTTTGTTAAAGATTTTTGTATAGGGTTTTAACGCCCTTTTTAACCTATGAGAAACTTATGAAGTTATCGCTCAATTAACACTCCACTAGTATGTAATAACTATACTACAAATTTTCTAGGATGATCCCTGTGACACTTCGCAAAATTCTACATAATATCACCTTGTAACGACGTGCACTAATTTACGTACTTTACAATTTATATAAGTCTCGCTTTTAAGTGAATAAATGTTGTTTAAGCATAAAATTATTGTAACAGTAACACCAAATTATTGAGAAATGAGCAGAGAAGCATATTTTTTCTTCAAAAATTAATTTATCTTTACGACAACGTACAAAGGTTACTTCATTAGACTGCATTTGCTAGAGAAGAGGCATATCGATAAATAGTTTTCGATGATTTAATTAATAAATATATAGTGCGTACACGAGCTTAATCTATTAGGTAATTAGTGATATGATGTTAATGTTTTTAATCTACATTAGGAGTCTTTTTAAAACATCAATTGAAATGGCATGTGAATTTAGTTGGGTCTTTTATGCCTTACATAATACAAAACACTTCATACATCTGTACAACAGCCAGGAGGGGTCCATTATTCTGTTTCTCGCGATCAATATAGTCACGTAAACGCACTACAAATTACCGCACTTGACTGTTGAGGATAATCTTTTTGAGTCTTTTCAACATGGTTAAACAACAACCGCCAAATTAAACAAAACAAAGTAAAAGTCAACAAATAAAAGCAACAAAATCAAGTAACTTTAACAGAGAACACAGCAGGGAACAATAAAAAATACGTGGCACATACAAGATGTGGCGTTATACAAGGCTGTATAAGAGAGAACCTTAGCTTTAAAAATAAATTAAACCAAAAATCTATCAACTTTACCTCATCCCTATGACAGGGATCATCCTAAAAAATTTGTAGTATAGTGACGTATTTTTGTAAAAAAACATATACACATCATTACAGTGAAACGTGACGTTAATTAAACATTACAAATGATAGATTACTTAATATAATCCAATATGGAGGTATTTTCATTGTTTGTGCCATTGATATTTTTATATCCTATAGTATTAGCACAGCATTATAATATCCATGCCTTTCTAGAATAACGACCTATCTCAAAAACACCTGTAGTCGTCACAATATAGAGGCACATATTGACACATTGCAACCTAAATAGGGATGTAACTAAACATATCGATAGCCATATTAATCGATTCTCACGAGAAATCGATTTGACATTTTATGAGTTTTTGATCATTAAGATTATTTTTCGAGTAATTAGTTTTCAGTTCTAGATAGAACAATTAACATTTATTTAAGCAATATAGAGTTTAACATAAAAATAAGTATTTTAAATGATTGCGGTGACAACATGCAGTTGTTGTAGTGACATTAACAAAGTTCATAAGTACAACCTGTAGTTAAGTAGCAAAATTCTGAAGAAAATAAGAGACTTTATAGTATAATTCATCTTGTTAGCACAAAATATATAGGGCTCGTGTTACTTTATTTTTGGTAGTTAATGTTCTTAGCTTCCAAATGACACCAAAACGTAGGCTAATTGTGTCTGTGAACCTTTTTTCGCAGGTGTGTTTAAGTAGGCAAGGGATTATTTTCAGAATAAAAATTGAAGTAGCTGTAATTTGAGGGAGGTGAGGAACCGATATGAGGGTGTTTTTGTCGATAAAATTGACCACAGTTAACGCCTTTAAAATTTTTGCACTACATCGCCCGGATTGTTTGTTTACAATTTATTTGATTGAATTCAAAGTTACATACTATCATCTTCCATAGCTGTCAAATTCGGCCTCTTACTTTGTGACGACTAAAATTGAACTGGAAGATTTTTTAAAGTAATAGGAGTCGTATCTAGAGCGCTACGATATACGAAAAAAAATACTGTTTTGGTTTAGGTCATTATTTATATTATACAAGAGGCGATATGTTTCCTACAGTAGCGCAACGCGTTTGATGTTTGGCGATACCGCCACCCTTATTATAATAGTTACTCTCACGCTGTCGTACGCAGATATGCAAGGGTTGTCAAAAATGGAAACAAAATTGTGATTATTATGACGTAATCAAATATTAACAATAATTGTTACTTATCAATACGCGATAATTATTAAATATTACTTACTATTAGTAAAGATTTACAAGTGTAGCACTGCCAAATATTTACGTGACACTTTATTTTTAGATTTTATAGTACATTCGCATTGGGATGAACAATTTAAACCAAAAAAGAATGAGCATGGCTGTGATTGAAATCTACTTAGTAAGTTTAATAATTCGATTTCGAATTAGGTACATACGTACACCGAATTACATTTTATGTACGCCGTTATATAATATACATACAACAATTTTCGTAGAACTGCTGAACAAATTCTGTGCGGGATGCACCTATGACTGGTTTCAAATCAAACAACGATTGTATATATATACTGTGAAGATCTGGAGGCTGGCTTTTGTCTGGTAAGGTTGGCTGCTGGCTCTTCGGGTTTTTCGATGTATCTCGAGCTTAGGCTGTTTTTGGCCTGTGTGTCTATTGGCGCCAGTGCGCCGTTTATAGGTGAGCGAGCCTTCCTTTTCCCGCCAAAAGTTACCTCACCCCCTTTGTACTATTTATTCATCTTTCACATGTTAATCTATTACAAATACTTTTCTATTATACATTTCTTACTGCTAATTTGTACATAACGTATTGAAAACTGTGTAACTGGTTATGTACCAGTTAAGCTAAAACTATTTACACAAATATAACGCCATACTTAATACTATTACGCGGACTTAAATTCACTCGTTGAGTGCAGTCGTACCGAATATATTCAAAAATACGCATGCGTCAACCCTTAGCGCTCGATCCGGCAAACTATGCGTGTTTGCAGGATGCGGCCGTCGCCGCCCGACTCCTCTCGAGTGTCCCACCGTTGCTCTGCGCAATTACATTCGTTGCGCAACTGTATGGTTTATAAGACTGGTAATATAGTTTGTAACCTATTTAATTTAAGGAGTGCCTAGTCTATTGAGCGTCCTGCCAAAAGAAAACAGGAATATATTGCCAAAGGCTGAAAAGTTGAGCTATAGCTATGTATGGCTATGGCTATAATCCGGAAAGCAGGTTTATTCAATGTAAAACAAGTCAATAAGATTTTTATACTTAATTAACATATTGGCATTAAATAAAAGACATTGTGTCCTACATAGAGTTAATATAAAATAAAATGAAAACATATTTTGTATGTATATACCTTTAACTTTTAAAGTTTAAGTTTTAAAGTTTTGGATCAAGTGCTACGATTTTGGATCGTGCCCAGGAGGCTGGCTACCTTATAGCCATCTAAGAAGGAAACGGCTGAGATCATGCTTGCGTGGACATTGTAAGAAGCCAGTGTCCATACAGGTCGTATCGCACACTAGCTGTTTGCCTAATTTCCATGGACCGACAGTCCTTTTGTCGCAACAGATATCAATAGGCTGAAGATAGGCCGTATTTTGACATTGGTAAGGGCCCAGAAAGTTTCTTGTGAATGTTTTTAAGTGGTACGTGTCATGATAACCGGCCAGCACTTCCAGTCGGAAGCAGACAGCTAGCAAGAACTTATTATGTACTACTTAAACTTTCTACATGTGTTCAACCCAACCGAAATATCTGTGGAGCTATCAAAAATGGACACACTGAAAACCTTGGTCTGGTAAACGTAAAAATGTCGGTAACATATTATTTAAAATGAAGTTAGTTTTTGTACAAATATGCTTATATTTTTTTATAAAAAATCTCAAATCATGTTCATGTTAATGTGGCGACGGTACTCATAGGGCTAAAGAGGGGTAAATTTAGACGAAGAGAGAGGTAAGTTGAGATCCACAGATATTTTATCCTAGCTGTATCAATAACGATTACATAATATACAGAATATCTATAGTGATTTGAATGAAAAAATATATGAATGTGAAAAAAATAATTTGACGTATTTTTATTTCCTATTTCACCTTTGTCGTACTGGGCAGGTATGTTCCACGTTTACACCGATGCTTTACAACGCTAAAACCACACTTCTTTTCATGGAATCGACTGTTAACTAGTTGTACTGCGAATGCCGTTACGAAGTCACCGAAGATTATAATGAACATTACCTAATCATTGTTTCAAAAAATATAGGTACGCAAAACAAATAGGCAACCCTGAAGTCCCTGCCATCTACCGGCGTTTAACCGAAACACTTATTATTGAACAGGCGTTTTAGATCATGCAAGTGTAGTATTTGTTTAAACCACGCTATTTAAAAACTGCAATCGAAACAAAAGGAAATTAGATTAGGATTTTAATATCTACCATCTGATTAAGTTCCTACTCATTCTTCAATGGCTCTACCGTCGCCTTATTTTCTCAAACTCGTATCTTAAAGCACATAGTTACTGAAATGCAAAAAACTGATTGTATATACAAATTTGGCAGGCTGATTTCATATTCTTAAATACATCCCAATTAACACACTTGTAAGAAATTTAAAATAAGTAGAAAGTTTTGCCATCTCCTATGCTTCCTACATACACAAACCATTACCACAGATAATAGAATATTATACCAGTCCATTACCAACAGATAGGTGGCAGCACATGTCTAGAATTTTGAACAGGTTATTTGTAAACCTGTATCATTAATGACGCAACACAGCCAAAGAAACATCACATTATGTACGGAAACATACTGAGGGACTATGAAATCAAACAATACACTAATTAATTTACAAAAATATATTTGATATTTCTCATTTTCTCTTAAATTTATTAACTGCGGCGTCGATTTCTTCTTGCGACAATCTTGTCAGAAGAATGCGCGCTGCAACAAAAAAATCCATCGATGTAACTACCACTAACAAGTATTTCATCCTTTATTTTTAAATTACTTTGTCCCGCTGCTGCGCATAGGCCACCACTGTGCTCGACCTTTTTATTATAATGCAAATGCCAGTAGCGACTTGTCAGGATAATAATGATATGTGCCAGACGACTGCATCAATTGCCTGGTCTCCAACTAGAGAATTCCCTGAGTACCTGAGTAACGGAATTCACTCTGGGACTTCTCAGAATACCCATACCAGAACCAATTTAGAAAGGTTCATTTCCCAAATTGATAGTACCGGAAATCGCACCCGGGACCTCCGTATCCAGCACACACAATGTGGTTTACATTGTGGGCCTCTGAGGTCGTTAGAATCATAGAATAAAACAAGTACGGTAACTCCGTACAAAATAACAACGTGCCTTGTATGTGCGCACACCGTGTGCGGACGCACACATTCGCGTAAAAATGAAAGGCGCGTTGGGACCAAGCGTTATGCAACGCGAATATATCGTTAGATTATGCAAATGAGTGTTTTATTATGCCATAACATAATATTACAGAATCGAAATTTATAATACACTAAAAATCTTTTCGTTACCTTTCTTAAGCTTCGCTTTTCTTACTAATTTTGATTTACAAATAATAATTTTCGGTCTCGCTTTTGCTTGACTTGATTCCTTACTAATTACTTCTCTTTTCGGCAGCCATCTTGGAGCAAATTTCTGTGCGCTATGTAGATTTACATTACCATTTTGTCTTACTGCGCCCTTTTCACTTTGGCCACTATCACAAAAAATTACGCCATCATCACCACCGGCAGTGATAGGATCTGATAAAGGTAGAAAACTTAGATTTTCACTAAATTTTCGATACAAAGACACATTTGCTATTCGTATTTTATCATTTTCTTTTTGTTGCAAAAATGCGTTTCGTTTTTCAATAATGTTCGGTAATGTTTTCTTCCTATTATTACTATAAAATTGGGTGGCAATAGCTTTTTTATACGTCTCTGGTCGAATATCCTGTAAAAAAAATTGCTTTTTTTAGTAATATTCAGACAATATGCGGACGTAAGTGGAAATGTACACGAAAGGCTTTTGGTCAAAAACTTGATTTTTATGAACATCGATTCAAGTGTATATGTCTAACGATTTTTTGTATCGATTTATTTTAATGCGATTTTCAAGCGAATCGATGTAATAGAAAGGCAAATCGAATAGTCTAGATCAGAAAGCAAAAACGTTTTGTAATAATATCATTTAAATTTTAATAAAACTCGATTTACATCTAGTAGCAGTAGAACTCCTTGTGAAAGAGTTCGTCCAGGGAAGTACTGTCATCTTACCTATTTCTGCCACCAAGCAGTAATATTAGCATTACTGCGTTCCGGTTTTGAAGGGTAAGGATGCTGGTGAAATTACAGGCACATGGGACTGGTCAACCTATATCCAAGGTGACAGGCGCCGTGGCAGTGCCCCTCAGATCTTTGCAATTTAAAGCTTTGAGTGGCACAGCAACTGTTATGGACAGGCGTGTGGCTTACCATCAGGCGCACGACTTGTTCGTCCCGTCACTTGATGTTATAAAAAAAAGAACAAATATATAGTAAATAGTTTTCGCCCTCGATTTCGGGTTTTAACCCAATTTAAACCTGGCTTTAACAAAGTGCTGGGTTAAAACCCGGGGTGCTTGTCCATCCCTGGTTTCGACTATTAACACCAAGGGCAATGAAATACTACATATAATTTATGAAGCTTAAATTGTTTGTTCTTTATAATTACATTATTAGTTTCAACGTGTATCTCATCTACTTTATGCTGTAATTGATTTGCAATAGATGGTTTATCAGACGCCTTTGGATCCACAAACAGTACTTCCTCTACACTGAAACAAAATAAATAAATACGTATTAATTGTCTTTAAAGTTATTTAAGTTTATAAAATACTAAAGTAAAATGTTCAATTTACATTGCAGCGAAATGTTGTGGAAATACTTTTTAACCGACTTAAAAAAGGAGGAGGATCTCAATTCAACAGTTGTGCGTGTGTGTTTCTGTGTGTGTGTGTTACTATTCGATTACTCCGACATTTGTGAACCGATTTCGATGATTTTTTTTGTTGGACAGGGGGTACCTCAGTGAAGAAAATATACCACCACTAAGGGGGTAAGAATTTTGTTTATTACATTTCACCCACTTCCGCCAATCTATTCCAATAAAACTTGGCAAATACTTTTTTTTCTTACACTTACACTAGCGGTAACGTCTTTTCAACTTCTGTCATGTTTTTGCAGGATAAAGATTCTATTAATATCGGCGGCATTATCCTAAAGCAATATGCCGTATGTCAAGCAGCTGTGAAAGTAGCTAAAGTAAATCAATCTAGTTTCTACGTCTGAAAGTTTAAAGGGCGAGCTGTTTCGGTAACTTAGTTATTTATGAACCCCATTGCAATTTCGCATCTAAAGTGAAGCCTAAAAATACAACTATATCTACAAATGTTTTTATAAAAGCGTTCGTATGGCGTCGTTGTGACAAGCACTTACCTATCCACGTTTACACACATATCAAGAATGGGGTCAAATTGATCTTTCGGAGTAGTGTTACGGCTCGCTGTGTTTTCGCCGAACAATTCTCTTCTTATGATGCTTAAAAGGTTTTCTACGTCATCCTGTAAGAAAATATACCCTTCTATTAACAAAAAAAATGCTTTATGAGTATTAGCAACAAGCGAGCGCAACTTGTCCGAAATATATTTGAGTGCTTTTAAATTAAGTTTTTTTTGTAATATGAATTTTATTTAATATCACAATGTTTTACTATCATAATATTCAATTTTTTTGTGAAATTACTCCACTAGTTTGTTACAATTTATTAATGCAAATATCGAACACTAAGATAAATTCCTTCGATCCGGCTGGATTCGAACCGGCTTCTTCAAAATCCGTGCCGACGCTCCAAGTAGTAGTAGACTTTATATTTATTTACTTACATTATAAAATGTTATGAATTAAAACAATGTTAATTGACTTAATGTTTAAAACGTCGACTGTAAGTTCTTATAATAATTTTTATTTTTTATGTAGCTACTATGTTATACTTTGTTCCAATCCAATGTACCAGTAAAGTAAACAAACAGATCATTGACCGGACCATGGACAGTTTAGTGATGACCAACTGTACTGCCAACTACAAATCGATTAATTAATTGAATGAATTGATTCGCTTAATTGAATCAGTTGGAACAGCTGGGTTTTATAAAATAAAATGGGTTTTGCGATTTCGCTGCTGATTACTATAAAAAATATGTTATTTAATACTGAGTGATGATATTTCGTACACAAAATTTAGAGTACTTTTTAACATAACCTATAAAAGCAAATTTAAAATTTCCGAAGTCTAATTTTAAATCCTCCTTCAAATCTTATATACTCCCGGACACATAATTCGAGCCACCTTGCATTTTTAATATTAAATGCCCTTAGCTTAAAACATGCTTGATTGCTCAAAAACGCTGTTATGCAACTTTGAAATTGGTATACTAAACGTCATTTCCTTAACTCCTTATTGAAAATTTGAATTTAAAAAACTGGAGAAAACTATTTCCTCAATGATAACTGTATTTATATATTCTAGCCCTTTAAGGATAAAAATGTAAGGTGGCTCGAATTTTGTCCGGGAGCGATATTCATTCGATTGTGATAAAATTAACGATTCACTAATCGATTACAAAAACTTTAATTGAATGAACCGAATGAGTTATTTCCGTACAGAGCCCTATGCAACCGTTGACTATTCACAAATCTATATTTGATTACTATCATCATCATATTTGATCAGTTTTGAACAAAAATTTTTCAAATAAGATTTTAAGATGTTATTCAAATGAATATTGCTGGTAAAAAGTATAATAAAAAAGTGATGAGATGTCAAGTCGAAATTTTCAAAATTATACGTGAAAGTGTTGCTTATTCCATTTATTGAGTGATTGCTTTAGAATTTTAACCAAACCGGTTTGTTTACTTTTCTGGCATAATGGATTGGAAGTCTTATAAAAACGTGTCTAAAAATAACAACATACCTATGTATAAGACTGAATAAATAAATAGATATTAGATAACATCACATACGTTGCTCTGACCCAAAAGTAAGTAACTGCTATGGAATACGGAAATAACGACGGTACCACAAGCACCCAGAGACAATAAAGAAAAATTCGTTTTTTTTTACATTGACCCGGTCGGGGTCGAACCCGGGACCTCCGAGATGGCTACGCTATGAAAAGCGATATGCAATTCACTCATTTACATTTACGTGTAACTTTTTCTGTTAATAAAGAGATTTCAAAATCCAAGTACTACCACTGTATAGGACGGTGCCTAAGTTCGTACTTACATTAGCCCTGGGTTTCGGTATCCTCAACACATAATGTAAACTATGTAATCCCTTTTCTTCGCATCTATGGCATAGATCGAAGTCCCGACATTGCACGCATGTGTATCGATAACTGAAATGCCATTATCATCACTCATCATCAACATAAAATCATAATCGACGTAAACATCACGTAACATATCATTTAGTAGCAGTAGAACTCCTTGTGAAAGAATTCCTCCAGGGAAGCACTGCCACCTTATCTATTGCTGCCGCCAAGCAGTAATGTGAGCATTACTGCGTTCCGGTTTAGATGGGTAAGGGTACTGGTGAACTTACAGGCACATGGGACTTGCCAACTTATTAAGGAGACTGGTATCATGATTGTAGCATCATAGTACATTTACTCAAATATTTTGTATGCCCGTAAAAATATACATAATTTCATTAAGAAAGAAAAAATCCACAATAATAACCGAACTAAGTCCATAGTCATGGTACGAATTCCTTTAACTAAGATAAACGATTCCTTTATGGGGAACTGTATACGTTTTTACAATAAGATTCCGGAGAATATATCGCACGTGACAACTAACATAGTATTATCTCGAAAATGGCGTCATGTTATATTTTACCTCAAAATTGCGTTATATTAATAATTTTTCTTCAAAATTTCGCCATATTGATGTGTCCATTCACTTACGATTTAATTGCAAAGTGACAGGACAATACTGTCGCTCTGAAACTACATAGGTGATATTAATATAAATTAAAGCCATTTTGAGATAATATATGTTAGTTGTCATGTCAATTGCCTCAGTGGCCGAACGGTTACCATGCCACGCAGAGGTCCCAGGTTCGATTCCCGGGTCGTGAGAAATATTTGTATGGCTTATATTTATTTCTCTCGTGACTTTGGGTGTAATTTGTGGTTGTCTATGTGCGTGTCCATGGCACCCGTGACACAGGGTTTCCCTAGTGCGACTATGTTGAGTGTGTGCGTTATTTATTTATTTATGTGCGATATTAAGATTATTATTTCCTGAGTTTTACTTACATTAAAAGTATTTTAATTGAAAAGTCATATTATAAAATTGAAGAGTATGGATTAGATAAAGAAGTATGGAAAGACTCTTGTTGAGTCTAGATTCCACACAATTATGATTGAAAGTGTGTTCCATAGCATTTAAGTTTATTTGACAAGAGCAATCCCTAGAGTGTCTTGCTCGTTCTTCTCAGGGAGGTCAGCGTAGTGAACGAGCAGTAGCTTAAAACATGACATTTTCAAGTCTAAAAATTTTACCTATGGAATAAATGATTTTTTGACTTTGACTTTGACTCAGGGTGACGGGCGCAGTGGCAGTGTACGTAAAATCTTTGTTATTTAACTTAGCTCTGAATGGCACTGCAAATGTTATGGACAGGCGCACCTATTCGTCCCGTCATTTGATATTATAAAAAAAATCCATCACTACGCTAGTGAGGAGTTGCCAGCGATGTGATAGGATAAGATAATACAACATATAAATGAATTTATGCCCAGCCTATACTCTATGTTTAATAACAAAATGATGGCAAAAGAAAAGAATATATTTCGGTCAATGCTCATTATTTAAGTAAGTTTCTTTACCCTTTAATAATTCCTTCGCATACATTGCAAGAATATCCTTCATGGTAAGCTTCACTCCGTTTTTCTGAAATGGAAAAAGATACTTGTTTATGGCGTGCTTATACTTCTACTGCTACTATAGTCTTCACCAAATAAGAGGCCAAATTTGACACTTGTCATCGTGACGCGAATAGGGATGTGGACTAATCATATCGGTAATCACATTATACGATTTTCACGAGAAATCGATTCAAAATTTTAAGAGTTTGTGATTGTTTGGATTATTTTGCGGTTCATTGTTGTTCAGGGGGCCTAAAAGGCCAAATCGTGCAATTCTGTTAAAAGCAATTCATTTCGTATGAATTGTATCCATTTCTTTTAATTTTGATTTCATAATATTCATAAAGAGTATATTACGAGATTTTAGTGTAAATAAGTATGTTCATCGATAAAACAACTACATAAAAAGATGAAATTACCCCTATTTTTATACATTTTTGTTTTAATATTCAGTAAGTCAATATTTTTTTCCGAGAAATCGAAGTGACTCGGTGAAATTCGGCCATTATTTGCTTACAACACTATTTAAAAAAAAAATTGAGGACGTAACTGTTTTCAGGACGTTTCGGAGTAACTCAAAATTGTGTTTTATTTTGGAATTCGTGCGAAAATAGTACTTCAAATATGTTTCGTCATATTATATGTTTCAATAAAATTTATGTATTTTTTTAAACTCAATTATGCTAATTATTGTTTGTTTATTGTTTCGTTGATTGCATTCAAAGTTACATACAATCGCGTTCTTTAGCTGTCAAATTTGGCCTCTTATTTGGTGACGAATATAAACTTATTTAATTTACTTATTGCAGAAATAATCGAACTTGTTGAGGATGGTTCATCATCATCATCATCAGCCCATTTATACACCCCACTTCTGGACACGGGACCCAATGCTGGTTGGAGACTTCACACGTTTACCGAGGGATGTCAACCTTCGACGTGCAAGTTTCATCACGATGTTTTCATTCACCAAAAAGCTCAAGGAGAATTTCAAATTACTCTCGAGATGCAACTCAAGAGGTGCGAGTCCCGATTCCGACTCACGACTTCTGCTTGAGTGGCAGTAGGTTAAACCATTAGGCTGTGATAGGCTTTCCTGGTCAGCGAGCATGGTAAATTATTATTACAATAATAATTATTCCTTAATGGCGGCCAACTAGAGTTGTGCCCTTACCAGCATCATTTTGTAAAAATAATATAGAAATTACGGCGATCATTACCAATGCCAGTTGGTAAGTTACATAACATGTTTAATTTGTTTATTCTGTAGTTGCAATTGACGTTAGTAAACTCCCACCCTCACAAACAAATCTAAAGTCGATATGGACCAATAACATCTTCATACCTTGTAATATTATGTTCATTACAAAATATGAAGTACAATTAGATAGATAGATAGATAAACACTTTATTCACTGATATAACACAAATGCAGATTAAGTCATAGCAGTGAAACGGCGCTGACTCAGCATATACCAAATTTTCCTAACACTGGTTTTCAGTCAGGACCAACGAGAGGAGTCAAATTATTAGAAAGCAAAAATATAACGACTATGAATAAAGTTATACATTGACAATAATAATATACATAGTAAAATGTAAATAGTGCATCTAAACTAACCTGTTTGACATGCAAGTGCATGAGCGAATGTGAATATAATTACAGCTGTAGGAGTAAGTTGTGACTGTAAAGAGGTTTTAATGTTGTGTAATGTATTTAGTATTATAATATAATTATACACATAATAAGAATAGATCAAAGCAACAACAAAATTCGATTCTAGACAGACTACGTTAAAGAATAAAAACACACTACACAGATTTTTGAAGTGAGAGTAGATCTTGCTGGTACAGTGCTTTGAATTTGAGTTTGGATGTCTCGTTGCGTATAGGTGGTGGAATATTATTCCAGCACTTTGAGGCCCAGTATTTGAAACTACCTCGAAAAGCTGCAGTTCTATGTTGTGGTACCATAAGAACACAGTACAGCGTACATTAATACTAGGTGACCACATTAGTTTTTCGTAAAGATTTTCAGTTGTTCTACTATATCGAACTAACTATATCGAATAAAAGTCCTGCATACAGGAGATTTTGACGAGTCCCTATATTTAGTAGATTTGCAGCATTGAGATCAGGAGTGACGTGAGTACGAGGATGTATAAAAAAACAAAATCTGGCCCATGCATTTTGGACACGCTGCAGAAGTTTGAGTGTTTTAGACAAAAGGCATGACATGACGACGTGATACAATAGTTGATCTTAGATAACATCAATGCTGCACGTAGAGAAATACGCAAATCAACACTGAGAAACGGTCGAATACTGTAGATCACTTTTAACCAATAGAAGCAACTACGAACAAGTTCGGCCACATGAGTGTCAAGTTTAAGACGACCGTCCATAATTATACCGAAACTTCGGGCCTCCGCTACCTGAGCAATCTTCTCACCATTAATTGAAAGAACTGGCGCTAGTGACTGGATGTTTCTCACGTGTTTACAAGATCCTAGAATCAAAAGCTGAGATTTGATTGGATTCAAGACCAAGGCATTGTTCCTGGACCAAATAGATAAGCGGTGTAGATTCTCATTAATGAGACTTGTACTTTCGGCGGTTCTATCTGGATCGAAAGACAGATGTAACTGAACATCATCCGCATAGAGGTGATATTTGCAGTTTTTAATGCAGCTCGTAATATCTGAAGTGTAAAGTACAAATAGCAACAGCCCCAATATAGAGCCTTGCGGCACACCCCTGTCAACAGCACTCAGATCTCACACCAGGCAAGCACCATTGGATTTCGACAATTGTACTTGTTGCGTGCAGTTAGTAAGGTAACTCCTGAACCATTCCAAAGCAAATTGTTAAAGTGACATCTCTAGTCAGCCACTAGAAGATGCAAACCTTAGTTTCCCAAAGTAGTCCCTACTGCCCAGTGAGCGCTGAAGAATCCTAGATGATGCTGTCCAGGTGAATTACCTATATAAACTAGTCTACAATTACTGTGACAACTGCGCTCCTATTGGCCAGCC
Organism: Hyposmocoma kahamanoa; assembly: GCF_003589595.1. Classification (NCBI taxonomy): domain Eukaryota; kingdom Metazoa; phylum Arthropoda; class Insecta; order Lepidoptera; family Cosmopterigidae; genus Hyposmocoma; species Hyposmocoma kahamanoa. The sequence continues at coordinate 11,952,646 of NW_020653743.1, read as the reverse complement.
CGAATTCGAAACAATTGACGGGTGTCGTCACTTCAAATAGACTTGTTTAACTTCAGCTTGGCGCCAGAAAAGTCCTACAGTTCCTTATTGCTGTTGGTGTTAGCTCCGAGCTGTGATTAGTGGTGATCACAATAGATCATTTATGGTCGCAGTGATGAGGGGCCTCATAGGCCCCAAACGAAGCCACCGTAATAATAACAATAATTAACTTGAGCTTTGCTACAATGGGCGAAAATTGCAAAATTACATATTTAATATTTAATTACCGATGAAATGTGATTTCGTTTGTTTTGTAATTAGATGTTTTGCTGTTTTTCCCACACCACCAAATGGAACAGCCCCCCTCATTGTTAGAGATACTATCTTTTTACAATAAATACAGAATATTTTTGAAATATATGGAGACATACACACAGGTCAGTTGTTGGTGCTGTACAATTTCAGTTTTCTACTTTGTGATTTCAGCGCAAACGAAAGTTGGTATTTAAGTGATATAAAGCACATTTGCCTGATGAGTTGCCAGGGATGGATATTTCGTCGCTATTTCTTGTTATATACTTGATGGCTGAAGGTGATGATTCGAATTCAGCCAGTTGAATTTTTCTTAGTGTTTGATCTTTGTATTAATAATTATTTTCATACCTTCCTCTGCTTTTTCATCCACCTTGAAAAGTTCATCATTATTTTGGTCATCATACATCATGGTATAATCATGATCTGCATTCAAACTACATGATATTGCTGCATAATTGTTATATCTGACTGGTTCTTCCAAAACATCATCTTGAGTTGATGCTGTCTTAGAAACATTGTCCTCAGCTTGTGCTGCTGCCAAATTATTATCTTGTGGTTTTACTACATTAGTCACAGGTTCTTTTCTTTTTCTTTTATTTGTGTTTTTATCTGAAAACATAGATGCATTTAAATTTGTATTGAGTTGATATTCAATTATTTTTTGTGAAATTACTCCACTATTTTGTCACACCAGTAATAAAACTGCCACCGAGTTAATGATTACAAGAAACATGCCACTCTATGACTTACATGATAAGGTACACTTTTACCTTTTAAATTAAGAGAAGGTACAGCAGTTCTTGAAATAAATTGTCCATATTTCATGTGAGATGCGAAGTGTTCATGACACACTCTGTATTTTTTATATATTATATCTGGTTCTGTTTCTTTGATTATATGCTGTGTTTCTTGTAACCACTGTGCAAATAGCTTTCGTTCTTTGGCAGGATCCGGGAACATATGTAAATATGCAGAATCTGAAATAACATTATAATTTTTAGTATTAATAATAATAATAACAACACACACACTCAACATAGCACCCGCACTAGGGAAACCCAGTGTCGCGACCGAGGAAGAGTGGGAAATTAGCAATTTAAATAACACAAATTATGTGAAATGACGATTGATTGCATTGATCAATTCTTCGAATTAATCAAATTCTTTTTACTATTTGTTTCAATCAAAAATCATAAATCAATAAAAAAATGCAAATACAAGTTTTTTATTCTGTCTTTAAGTAGGGAAAATCTGCAGGACTAAAGTATCCATACTTTTGATTAGACACTGTGTCCCTACCCCTAGGCAAGTAAACAAGTGCACTTACAAAACTTGCATCCAAAAAGACATTTTAACTCCTCTTCAGCACGGTCCATTGTTTTCATCAACAACTACTAAGTACTGGCACTTAGTACATCGTTGTATTTACTTTCTACGCACAAGTATCTTGTAATGTAATAGTCCTAGAATTGATTAATAAAACGTTCCGAGATTAAAATTATTATAGAACAACATACGTATAAATGATCCAATCCTGTGTAAAAACGAATAAACGAAGGATAACCAGGATAACTACGAAATAACCACGAAATAACCAAAGAGGATCTAACCACTAGAAATAACTATAATTTTTTTTTCGTACTATTTTTTCCATTGGAAAAGGCAAAGGCACTAATGCGCCATACAGCCAAGACTAATACTTTCTTTCTTGGATTCCATTACAATATTTCTTGGCACTGTGGCGTCCAGTCTAGCCATATAATTATTCCACATAAATATTTTCTTCCTTCTTAACACTTCAGGATATTATTGCATTGCAGTTGTTGTGGAACTTTGATGTGGGTTTTGTGGATGTCCTGATGAGGTGTTGATTCTCGGCGACTTTAACGCCCATCACATAGAGTGGTTAGGATCAGCACGTACCGATTATACAGGAATAGCTGTGCGCGACATTGCCGCTACATGCGACCTCATACAATTAGTTGATGATCCAACCAAAGTACCGCACATTGAAGGTCATGTTACCTCTGTCACGGTCTCTGTCAGGTCACCTCTGGTTTGCGGGACCTAATGCTAACGCCTCACCCAGACGGCATTCGAGTGTCCCGCCATGCCTGCTTGCCAACATCTGATCATCTACTGATCCGTTCTGAAGTGAGTATTACCCATACCAGACGCCCCCGACCACCTGAGAGGCGTCATGTTTGGCATTATTATTATGGGTCAGCAGATTGGGACGGATTCCGAGAGTTCTACGCCTCCTTCCCATGGAAGCTATAGAACTTCTCTTCGGACGATTCTTACGTATGCGCAGCATCCATTGCCGAGGCGACACTGTTGGGCAGGGAATGTTTTATTCCAAACTCTGCAGCACGAGACGGTGGTCGCTCTCAGCCTGGGCTTGGTAGATCTTGCGCTGAAGCTTGCAACGCTAAGTGCATGGCCTACCGGGCTCGGACTGTTGCGTCAGGCGCCAAGGACCCACAAAGTTCCAAATTGAAGCAGGAATTTAACGCTGCCTCCAGGATCTGCAAAAGGAAAATTGCCGCTGCAAAGTTTGCGCACACTTGCAAAATTGGCGAAAAACTTGTTGACCATCCATCGGGTAGTCGTACCTTCTGGTCCCACGGTATGGCTGTTCAGGGCAACTTCTGTCGAGTCTCACTACCACCATTGCGCAAGCCTGATGGTTCATTGGCTCATTCCGCTAAAGAGAAAGCTGATCTCCTATGCTCTCTTTTTACGTGGAACTCAACTCTTGACGACGAGGGTAACCCACCGTCTACTATCCCGCGGTGTAAGTACACAATGCCCGAAATTCGGTACGGCGTGCTCTTTTTGCCCTCGACGTCAAAAAGTCCAGTGGGCCCGATGGCGTTCCCGCTATTGTGCTCAGGACATGCACTCCCGAGTTAGCTCCGGTCTTAACGCGCCTCTTCCCGTTTTCGTACCACTCAGGTAAAGTCCCGTCTTCGTGGAAGATAACCTGCATTCACCCCATACCCAAGATGGGTGACAGTAGAGACCCGTCCAACTATCGACCTATAGCGATAACCTCCTTGCTCTCCAAGGTGATGGAGCGTGTGGTAAACAACCAGCTCTTAGATTACCTCGAGGATCGCCAACTTATTAATGACCGCCAGTACGCCTTTCGCCGCGATCGTGGCGCTGGTGATCTTCTTATGTATCTCACGCATCAATGGGCAGCTGCCATCGAGAGCAAGGGGGAAGCAATGGCCATGGTTTAGACATTGCTAAGGCTTTTGATCGAGACTGGCACAATTCACTTCTGTCGAAGCTACCATCTTTCGGGCTTCCAAAAGGGCTGTGAACTTGGATCGCCAGCTTCCTGTCTGAGCGGAGCTGTCGACGGATTGTGCTCGTACACCATGCTCATCAATACCGGCGTTTCGCAAGGATCTGTGCTATCACCAAACCTGTGAATAAGAAGTTTTCCCCCGGTATTGCAAATCCAAATTCCCAACACGGACTTAGGGAAAAGGCGTTTTGTATACTAGTTTCATTGTGTAATAGTTTTGGATCAATCAAACACTATTTAAGCTTAGGGCACTTAATACTGAAAATGCATGGTGGCTCGAATTATGTGTCGGGGAGTGTATATGCAAAAGAGATTTGTAACGACTGCTGCGTACGCTACATAATGGGACGGACTAATCAGTGTACATAAGCAGTTTTTTTTCCACTATTTTGATTTATGTGTTCAAGGGACACTTCAAGACTTTCTCTATCAAACCACGTCGTCTGACGTTGCCGCGACCTTCTATTTATTTTAAGTGAGACTTTTTATTTATTTTTAATTTGCATTGCTTAAAGTATAGGTAAGTGTGTGAATATGAAGGAAATGTGATATGAAATCAGCCTGCAAAATTTATTTATACAATGCACTTTTTGTATGGTGTCTCCATCGAGTATACAAGATGGAAATTTGTAATGCCACTTGGAAGGAAAGTACGTTAAATACTGGAGATAGAAATTTTAACTTAAAGGAAACATTCCTTTATTTTTAAAAAGAAATAATACTGCATTCAAAGATTTTCGAAAATTGCTAGCCACACGCGGGAATCGGACCCGCTAAAATGTTTAAAAAAATGCTCCTTGTACTTTTATTAAATCAATCGATAAGGTCAATTATGAGGGTGAAATCTCTCTTACAAACCATGAAATCTGGAGTTATAAATTCAATGGGTCAAGTTAAAGCACTTTTACTCAAAGGTCCATCAGATTACTTGTTAATTATCATTGACGTCATTTATCCATTAAAATGACGAAGTACTATTTAGATATAGATTGCAATTTGCACATGTTTGTAATGCAGACTCTTTGGTCAGTGGCATGAGGAAATATGGAAAGTTTCATTTGAAAATGGATTGTCTTTTGTTATTTCCATTTGATTGTTTTTACCATTGGTTTTTATATATCCTTTCGAAGTACTGATAATTTTCGTATAAATAAATAAATTTCGTATTTGTCTCATCGCAAAAATGGCATATAAAGAACAATTTGATTTAATGGAAGCTTATTTTTTAAATACCTAACAAAAATGTGAATTTAGCTCTGCGGTGGTATGAAGAGAGATATCGGGATCGACAAGCACCAACTCGATTCGTTCTGAAAAGAATGGTAAATAATTTAAAAAATACGGGTAGCTACGAAAAGCGACGGCAAACTCCTCAACAGAACTATTCATTCAATTTATTTGTAAGTCAATGATTCAATCTTAATGTTTTAACATACTTCGAAGCATTTCCAAAGGCTTCAAGCAGAGATGCTGCAGTAAACTATTCACGCTTTAATACTTTTAAATGAAAGAAGGAAAAATATTCAATTCGATAAAACTTTGAGGAACATAGTAGTACCCTTAGAATAATAACGCATAGAAACCTAGCCCGCACACGCCAAGTGAGGCAAATTGAAGCGCACCCAATGGGCCTACACGAGCGGGCGGGCCTCCAGTGCTCAAGGTCAACTTGCACCGCGAACAGCTCCAGAATTTTAGTTAAAAATGACGAAATGTGCGGTAAATGAGTGTAAAAGTACGTCAGACAAACAAAATAGATACTAACATCACATTCCACAAGGAAGTAACGCGTTTCAACTTGTATTTTTATATGAATATTCACTAAAACCGAAAATTAACCTACTGCTAAAACTAGCCTACATGAATTTGATTTTTGCCTCACTTGTGACAGTTCGTTTGACATGAAACTATCATTCTATGCGTTATTATTCTAAGGTAGTACCTATCTCAAAAAAAACTCTATCACATAGATTACCGTAACAATTCAATGAGAAAATATTCCAAAAAATGTATTACTTTGAAATAATCGTCTTCGTTGTAGAAATAAATGTTTTTAAAATACAATAACCTTATACTGAACACATGCTGTGTTTTAAAACCCTGTTCAACGAAGGATGACGTCTTGACGACTACAGCTTCGTGTGTAATACTGTACACGACTGTATTGCTCAATGTTTGTCAAAACATACAAATAGTTCAGATATACTACCCTGCCTCCAGCGCCATCTCACGTCCGATTGTTATATAGAAAGATCTCGTTGATTTCGAAGTCCACGTTTTTGTGTTGAAACGTTGATACCATGTTCATCCAAGGCAACGATATGCGTTTTTCATTTTTATGAAAGAGGTCAACGCGATTTCCAAAAATAATAAAACAGGTGAGCATCTTGGTACCTACCATTATCGCGGTTATCATTTTATCACAACCCACACAAGGATGATCGAATGACGGAATTATATTTCCTACAACTTGGCACAGTTACGTTGACATTGATTATCGTAATAGTGTTTATTAATTTTGTCGTAAGACTCCTACCACTGTACTCAAAACATGTCAGCGACTTGTTTAGCATTTTTCCAAAAGAGAGTTCAGTCTCGAGTATTAATATGTACGGACAACAACACATCAGACGACAAATTTTTGGTCGAAAATCGCCTCCAGTGCAACGGAACAAGATACGTCAATGTGTAGCTTGATTTGATCAATGTGTAGCTGTTGACTGTACATACGTAGCGTTTGCTATTCAAACTTTGTAATTAATTCTCAACATCTTCCTTGGGTAGAAAATAAATAACATTCTAACCATTCGACAGTTCTTCCTAAGGTTTTCCCCTATAAGGACTAGGACATCCTTCGTTAGACGACTATACTACTGAATAGTATTTGTTTGGTCTGTGGTTTTTACCTATTGTGGTTTCCATTTAAATATCACCCATATTCATAATTGCATTAAAATAACATTACATTTGTAATAAGAGTACTAAAAATAGGAACAATTTTAAGAGTGTCGATTTTCATCATCTTTAAAACTGTGATCACTTTACTAAGTAATTAAAAATATAAGGAAACTTTCAGACGTCGAAACCGTACATTGGTTTACTTCAGCTACTTTCACAGTCTAATGACATACGGCAATTTGCTTTGGGGTAATGCCGCCGATATCAATAGAATCTTTGTCCTGCAGAAACGTGCGGTTAGGGCAATTTACAATCTGGGCCCCAAAGTTTCTTTGAGAGATAAGTTTAAGGAAATTAACATTCTTACACTAGCCTCACAGTACATTTATGAAAATGTAATTTATGTTAAAAGGAATAGTAATTTCTTTATGAAAAATAGTGACAGACATAACATTAACACGAGAAATAAAAATAAACTAGCTTTTCTTGATAGTCGTCGTCACAAAATCAAAAAATCATTTAAGGGGCAATGTATACGCTTCTATAACAAGATTCCGGTTGATATACAAAATTTGCCTTTCACGAGGTTTAAAACTATAGTTAAACAAAAACGTTATACTAAATGTTATTATACAACTTCTGCGTACTTGGATGACAAAAATCCGTGGAGTAACCCGTTTAGCTCATGGAGGTAGTCTCGATCTCTGATGTTTCAAAAAAAAAAAAATATATTGTAAATGTTGATTGTGTACAAATGTTGTTAACAAAGCAACCCCTAGAGTTTCTTGCTCATTCCTCTCAGGGGAATCTGCCTTATGAATGAGCGGTAGAGTTTAACCATTGTACCGATTTCAAGTATAATAATGCTTACCTATGAAATAACGATTATTTAAAAATTTGAATAAGTGTCATGGATTTTTATTTTATTTTTAACGGAACTTTGCTCTCTTGACGTTGAATTTTGGGACGCCCGTATAACTTCTACTTGATAAAGACAAAGTTGTAACAGTGGTAGTATTTATCTGCAACGTCACCACTTTACACCTTATGGACTCCTGAGGTTTATATAGTGATACTGGACAAAAAATGTTTCGAAATGGCACTTTTTGCTGTTTCTACAAAACACCAACGATATATTCTCGTTTATAAATCCAATAATTAGGTATTAATAACAACAATGACATTATCCACAATAAGATCCATTCAATATTTTTTAAATTTTAAATTTTGTTTTCCATAAAAAATTGTAAATTACGTCCATTCGTGCTACATGGGATAATACTATTACAACAATATTGTGGTTAAAGATTCCTATTAAAGTATCCTCACTTGTCAATTTCTAAATGCATCTAAGAAATTTTTTTTACGTCTATCGCCCTATATCTATGACATTCATTTAATATTACGGCTTTGGAGACGATATTTACACAAAAGTGTACACTGTACAAGGTCAAGAGCACGTCAAGCTTAACACTTAAGATTTAAATCCAACTCTATGCCGCTTATAATAAGAACGGTTCAAAGTAAAAAGTGTCAAGCTGGACGTGCTCTGGACTGTATAGGATTTTACCGCTAAAAGTTCCCAAAAATCAACCGTAGCCATGGGACCTGTAAAGGGCCCGAAACGTCGGTTTATTTGAAAAAACAAATATACGTGATTTAAATCCGGAAAAATACTTTCATTTCCTAGTTCCTAGTTAAAATCTAGTTAAAATTTTGAAATTTTTAGGACTTTAATAGAGCTTTGACTTTTTGCCAACGTCAAGTTGTTATTTTGAAATTAATATGGCAGCTGAATTTGGAATTTGTGTGAATTTCAAAGATTTTTCACTTTCGTTTGAAATTACCCGTAGTGTACCTGATAGAAATTAAACTTTTTGCACATTGTTGGTTAATTTTTTAAACTGCATTCAGGTTATCTCGTATTTTTCGCTTACTTTGGAATGAATCCGCATATATACAGGTAACGGCACATACGATACATTTTTGTCGCTATAACGGGAAATACACTCTAAATTTTTATCTGGCAGTGAAAATGAGAACCAGTTTTTGCATGTTTGTTCTGTAATGGAAATGGTCTTACAAATTTATAATTCATAATTATATGGATTGATTGCAGAACACCTCTGACTTTTGTATTAATTCATAATTAGTCATAAATTCATGACAGTCATAAAATTATGTAATGTGTTAGTCAAGGAATACATGTCCATAAGGATAAACGACGTGCACCTAATGGCGAAGCAAAACATGACGGTCGTGGTTTGGTCATATATATATTGTGTGCAATAAATAATGTATTAACGCAATTCACAAAATAAAGAATATCAAAATTATTCACGCATTGTAAAATAACAATGTATGGAAACCTGTACACTGGCTGATCTGGGATCACAACCTGAACTTAGAAGGTTTCTGTGCGTGCACAGAACCAAACTTGAGATTTCATAAAAAACCATAACTCACTTTTAGAATATGGAAAATGTTTAATGATATTTCAGTTATGCATCGTTAGGGTACGTTCCGATAAGTCCAACACATTAACTAAATTTGACTGTTTTCAAAAGAGAATTTTGTGCTATATTTTTTTCTACTTAAAAAGGGTATTTGACCATTTGTCACTAAGCCGCGTTGTAGTTAGTGGACGGCAGTAGGGAGGGTCACTATAAACAAAACTAATGTAGATCGAGATGGGGGCTGACACAGACGGGGATCAAACCGGGGACCTCAGAGATGGTTATACCATGGAAACCGATATGCCAAATTCTCGACCACGGAAGTTGTCAAAACATGACGTCAAATATCTGAAAAATTTTTCAGGAGAAACTTTTCAAGATTCTACGAACGAATAGGATGATTCGCGTTACACTATGCTGGGGCCGGATTGTGTTCGCGCCGTGACTGATTCACCATGCGTCAGTCGGGACAGTCATTCATGCTACACAACTTATTATTAGTTGTTTACAATTGTCGCATAACCGTGTCCGCACATGTGTCGAGTGTTGTGAACAGTCTTCAATTTCAATAAGATTTGTTATTTTCTTTTTATTGTTTTCCGTATGAATGATAACACTACATGTGTTGGAATTGCTACTTTTAACGAAGTGTTTGAAAACACAAATCGAAACTACAATAACTTTTTAATAAAAAAAAAAGACCTCAAAAGTTGCTTGTCCCCCTTCGCTATGTTCGGTAGCGTACCGTTTGGTCTCTTCTCCGATAGCTGAAACGCGTATGGAAATCCTCGTCAAAATGAATCATAATTATGTGCCCAAACACAAGGTACCTGCAGTACATTCTTGAGGGGTTCCTCTCATCTGTATGGCATTTCCATCATCAATCAGTTCAGCTGTAGGTCACCATAACATTTTATTTTTATTGGAATTACGGGACTTCACACATTGTCCAAGGGTTGTCAGCCCTCTTTGAAATGCAGGTTACGACATTTTTTCTAATATGGCGAATTCAAGATGACCGTTATACAAAATTGACTTCACTGAGTCTTCGCAACTATTGATGATATCGAGTAGTTTCTTATGAAGAACTGAAACTACGTGCCATGTTTTGTTGAAATCGGTTAACGGAAAGTGGGTGAAATTCGATAAACCGGATTCATCCTTTATTTTGCCACCATTTAGAGGTGGATTAATTATTGGTTGAATAAGATCACTACAATAGGCTGATTTTAATTCAAGTCGGAATCGATCCAATCGGGTAGCCCATCCGAGTCTCGAAATCAGATGGGTTTCCGAGTGAGAAGATGAACCTGATACCTACTATATCTTTCTAATTTGTGAGTTAAATCAACTATTGTTCCGATTTCAAATGTCCAAAGTTTGCGATCGACCAGTTGTGAATCGCAACTATGCGCCGCGACTCGGAAGAGTCACAGTTTCCGATCGGGAGAGGCAATCAAAATCAAGCTGCTGAAGTCCAAAAAAAGATCCAAGAAGAAAAGAATCATCGAAATCGATTCACAAATTTTGGAATAATCGCGTAGCATACACACAAAAAAGTAGATTCGGTGCACGGGATCTGCTGCCGTTCTCTGTTACTTTGTGTTGAATATTTTTTCATGCAGTTAATTATCCCGCCCTCCCTCAGCATAAAATTATTAAAATAAATAACACAAGCGCAACTACAGTCCAAACCACCACCAAAAATAAACCCGACACATGCTTCGCCTTTCAATGGGCATCCTCAGAGACTAGACTGATCGACCTTCGGCCGAAGAGTGAGCTCGTTAAGAACGGTTGGTGTATTTATACCCCGCAACACATAGTGTTGCTATTGTTAAGACCCGAAAATACCCGTAATAAAGGTGACGATGCAAAATTCAATTGTTCATTTATTATAAATACAATCCCTGTTGTTGTACTTAATTATTTCCGTCTGTTCTAAAACACCCAAAAGTATCTATTTGATAGTCAATTGTTTCGGACGGAGAACTTGATGAAGAAAACAAGAATCAGAAGGAGAAATCGCCACGCTCTACAAAGAATGCTTGACCGTGTCCCGTCCATGACACGGCCCGATCATGGTACGTTCTAAGTTAGGTTAGGTTAGAAATTGAATCATCCTTTAGTCGATAATGTTTAGCTTAAACAGGAGAGCTATAAAATTTCACATGTAGACACATAATTTGTTTCATGTACTTTGTATTATTTTTATGCCTTTCATGTAAAAAATAAAACGCTTTTGATGTATCTTCGACTATGCCTTTATTATACCACGGGTACGAACTGTCAAAATATTCTATATTCATTCAATTACAGCAAAAATAATAAGGTCGTAATTAAGAAAGAAAGAAGGAAGAAAACTTTATTACACAAACATAGACACGCATATAACCAAAACAACAGAGGAACAATAATAATAACAAATAAAAATTAATCTTTTAGGTCCTCAAAATCTAAATCTAAAATAAATAATTATATAATAATAATAATAAATAAAAAGAATTAAAAAAATTGATAACGAAGTACCTAATGGACCGTCATGCGTGTCGCAACTGGTGCAATCGGGACTTGCTCAGCTTTAGCCACAAAAGGCTTTTTTAAACCGTTTCGTGGCGCTGGTTTTCAGGAAGCCCGGACGAGTGAGCCACTGACTACAATACAGAACTCAACAAAAATAAATAAACAGATAAGAAAACCGACATAATAGGTAGTGTACATACAACTACATACACATGTGAAATATTTATAATATTTAAATAACAGTATACCAATAAAATAAACTTAAATTCTAATTAAGTTACTTTGGTATTTTATAAAAATATTTAAACATCTAAAAATGCCTAATCTAGGCTATATTAGCCTAGTTTAGGCATGTCTACTGCTACTGCAAGACTTGTAGTAGCAGTAGAGTCCTTGTGAAAGAGTTCGTCTGGGGAAGTACCTGTTTCTGCCGCCAAGCCAATGTGAGCATTACTGCATTCCGGTTTTAAGGGTGCTGGTGAAATTACAGGCACATGGGACTTGTCAACTTAAGTCTCAGGGTATCTTTGCGATTTAAAGCTCTGAGTGGCACTGCAACTGTAATGGATAGTCGTGTCGCTTGCCACCAGGCGCACGACTTGTTCGTCCCGTCACTTATTATTACAAAAAAAACCTCCGGTAAAACACAGCTTTAACTGCAAAAAATTGTTATCCCAAACCATTTTTAAAATGTAATGTATACGGAAAAACAGAGACGTGTTTATGCATTCTTCAATTTTTCTATATAGGGCGTAATGGGCATTAAAAGAGTACCTGCAGATAACACTTAAGAGCTCTTCCAATATGCTCAGTAGCTTAAATACAAAATGTTTATTAATTTTCTGTAATTTTATAAATGTAATAATATATAATATATATTAAACAAAAATTCATTCAATAAAATAATTTGTAAATGTAGAGTAAATTGGAATGTTTTCTTTGTAAAATTAAAAATAAGGTATTTAATTAATAACTATTTTAACTATAGTGAAAAAATAGGGTGGTTTGCATTAATATTAGACATAACTGGTTGAAGACTGTACCACCTCAGTCAACCGTGACAATGGGACCTGTAAAGGGCCCGAAACGTCAGTTTGTTTGAAAAACAAATATACGCGATTTAAATCCGGAAAAATAGTTTCATTCCTATGTGTAACAATTGCAAAAACCTAAGAACTCGATTTATAAATGTAAGTTAAGTCACTGTTTCGCCGGATGTGCGATATAGTGAGATCGCGAGATGTCGATTAGGCGAACCACATCAGCCTCTGGCAAACATAACCTCATGATAACCACGACTGGTCTGCCAAGAGTGCTACAAAATTGAGGATATACGAGTACGACAGAAATACTGCACTCATTATCACAACTAACCTAATCGACATTTTTAGCGAAATTGAGTTATCTCAGTACAGAGTACTAAAAAAACCGACGTCCAATATTCGTGGAATTACATCTATTTGCCAAGTTTTATCGAAATCGGATTCATCCCCTTAGAGGTGGAATATTTTCTTCAAATTTAAACTAAATTAAATGGGACCAATACTGAGGTAAAAGAGGGCTTTCCAACAAAAAAAGAATCATCAAAATCGGTTAAAAATATATGAAAAAACAAAATATACAGTCGAATTGAGAACCTCCTCCTTTTTTGAAGTTAAATACCACAAACAAAACAAAAATTAAAATTAAAACGGATTCATCCCCTAGTTTGCCAGTTTTAGACGTGGACTATTTTCTTCAAATTTAAATGGAACCTCTTCTGAGGTACCCTCTTTCCAACAAAAAAAGAATCATTAAAATCGGTTCACAAGTCTATCGCGTAACATATTTACAAAAAAAACATAAAGTCAAATTGAGAACCTCCTGCTTTTTTTAAGTCGGTTAAAAATATCTGGGATCGGCAAAACGAGACCTACAACCCTCTCCAATCGGTCTTTTTTACATCTCAGTATCTGCAATTAACAATGCGCCAATGTTATCTTTTGGTCGTTTTTAAATTATTTTTATTTTCTAGTAATAATCTCCCTAAATTTTGTGAAAAAAATAATATAGAAACAAAAAACGACAACGAAAAGAAAACAAAAAACGAATTTTGTGGAAAAAAAGACAAAAAACAAAATTAAAACAGAACAGGTCTAAAAATTAGGTTGGCGTAGAGTTCATCGGAGTTATCGATCTTGTTAAGCTTCAGTTTGAGATTGGCAAGATATGAGGTATTATCACTACCTACCTACTACATTACACTCAACTGAAACTGATTTCGAACAAAACCTCCGTGGTAGGGGCAATGATGATGACGTATTATCACATTGATTTTCAACCGTAAATGAGTCTCTCTCAGTCATGTATTAATACCGTTGGTTGGCCGACGTGTTTTCCAGTTTAGCATCCACTTTATTAAATTCCTGCACATGCAATGCAATTACAGTTAATTTCATTTAATATGTTTCGAAGAATGAATTTTAGTGATTAATAAAGAGTTTTTGAACCGCGTTCTGTTTGAAAATCGAATAATTGTGCAGAAATGATTTCGAATTGTTTGTTGTTGTTCGTGTTTAGCTCTGTTGTTGGAGCCAGTGCAGGTAAGTTTCTCTAGTATTTGATTTTCTACGAGTGCAGACAGGTTGTGTAATTACCTAATTGTCCATTAGCACAAGTTTGTTAAATATGAATATAAATTACTTGGAATAATTACTTGCTCAAAATATTCTGCATTTAAACAAGGAAAACCATGTACTCTATTTTAGCATCGTAGAGTTAGGATCACTTAAAGCAGACGGCAAACCTAATAATGGTTTTTAATCCATTCATGCACAGTAGCAGCGTTTACTGCAAAATTAAATAATAAAATATGATAGTACGGGGTACCGCGTTCCGCTACGTGGATCTCAAAAAACCAACTTTACAACGCGATCTCCAAGTGCTTTCTGTGTACTTGCCGCCTACTGCTTTTCCATAAAGAAATACTTCTTTCAAAAAACAACGTACTGACAAAATTCAATGTAAATCATTCACGAGTTGAACATTTTATATTGAATGTAAGCACCACAGCAACAAAAGTTCTGACATTTTCGTGTGCGGTACTGCCTCCATGAGCGAACGGTTAACATGCTGGTCTGCTACGCAGAGGTCCCGGATTCGATTCCTGGGCCGTGAGAAATATTTATTTGTATGGCCTACATTTATTTCTCTCGTGAGTTTGGGTGTAATATGTGGTTGTCTATGTGTCTGTCCGTGGCACCCACGGTACAGGGTTTCCCTAGTGCGGGGCTATGACTGTGTGCGTTATTATTATATTATTAAGTACCTATACTGTCCATGAAAGGGTTAAAGCGTGAAACGCGCAGAGAGCGGGAGCGGGTCGGGTCGGGACCACGGTGGGTCTAATTCCGTGTATTTATATGGACGACAACACACCGAGCGCGGCGTATACACGGAATTAGACCCGCCGCGGACCCGACCCGACTCGCGTCCGACCCGACTCGCGCCCGACACGCAACCCCTCTCTGTGTGTTTCACGTTTTAGTGTAACGAGGACGGCACACAGTGGTCTCCTTTCTTTAAAGACTCAGGCTCAACAGTGAGTCATAAATGGGTTAACAAGTACACTGTGGGTTAATAAGTACATTATATTAATTTAAGCGTCTGGAAACACACGTCCTTAGAATGAATTTCTTCCTCAGACTGTGTGTTTTCCCTAAAGGAAGACTTCGGCAACCCATCACCAGTTTTACTCCGCAAAGGCTCATACCTGAGTCCAAATAACCAAGGCGATGTGAGACTCGGTCGTGGTGAAGTCGTGCTGATCGGTTGCCCTGGTGATAGACAGGCAGTAATTTTAGGAAATTACTCTACCGGATTAAATGATTTGGTAAGTGGATAGTCTATCCTGTAGTTAAAAGTATTCGACTTGGGTTGACGTAACAGGAAAACATGTTACACGTCGTTGACAATCTTGGATAAATTTTATGGTAAAATCCAGCCTGACCTATCCTCTAAACCATGGTTCTTCACTAGGAAATCGATTCCGTAAAATATTACCTCCGCAATTATTCGCCTTCGCCTGGCCCATATATGTAAGTACTCCTGTGTTATTGGCTGGGATCCGTGTTCGAGACCACTCCCTGTGCGAGTGTGATCTGGCAGAAGGTTCCCTCGAGCACCTGTTTTTTCACTGTAATCGTATCGTCACTCCTCTGTATGATATCCTCCCTCCTAAAATCCCCCGCACCGATAATCTTCCTCCTAGCGTCAGTCCACTCTTCCTTTGTGCATGTGCTGTGTAAATTTATTTAAAAAACAATTTGTTTCTGTAATAGTCTGTCTGTCGTTGGAGTTTTGTAGATTCTCCTTTCAGTGCATTCTGTCGAAAATCACTGGTCAATTTTTGAGTGAAAACGCGTGTGCTCCTCCACTTGATATTAACGAAACCATCGATTATTTCGATGGGGCCATAACATTTAAAGATTTACACAGAGATTTATTTATTTTCTTCAAGAAGTACTTGCATTTTGTGTTCGTCTGTAAAAAAAATGTGCAATTAATATAGTAGGTACTTACCTACCCCAACAGATATCATTCATAATGTTGTTGTAACAATTGTTGATGAACCTTAAAATAACTAAATAAATTACACAAGGTTCATGAATCTCTCACAAGATGTCGCTGACGGCGTTGAAAGCCGAAATAACCCAATACAAAATTTATAAGGCTCAACTCACACTGGCGCGGAGTCGAAGCTTCGCGACGCGTCATGTTTTCGCCCATAGCATATTCATCACTATTTTCCCATTATTAAAGTACAAATTTGTGTTATACAACGCCGACCACACTGTGGTCCGGGCGCACTAAAGCGAGCGTCGTCGCGTGTAAAACATCGTGAGATTCAATAAACAATCAATACCTTATTATGTTTATAAATTGGCTTAAGGAACACCGACAATGTTCGAGGAAAAAACGACGTCCACGTAAATAATTCGTAGTACTTTTTCATGACGTCGCCGCGGCAGGTATTGTATCAGAAAAATGGTGGTATTAGCAGGTACTCGTAGGTAGTCGCTTTACTCATTAAGAAACACACCTACTTTTGATATCAGTTAAAAGATTTTTGATATCTCTTGTATTTACAGAATAATTCACCTTGGCACACTTAAAGATTACACCCTGTATATTCGTTTATACTATTTATCAGGAAGTGCACTGCGTGGCGAACAAGACTGTCCGCTTTGGTGCGGGCTGGACTGGTGATTTCAAAGAAATCCGTTGTAAAACCCAACCGTGGATCACCACAGAGGACATCGGAACATGCTACGGTGTTATGAGGAACCATCGGTAAAACTGACAAAATAAATTCATCAGAATTTGGTAAACATATATGCCAGATACACAACTGGACATTAAAGCATTTTACGCAACGATATGTATGTACTTTTTTCGGGTCTAAATTGCGCATGCGCAAGTTCCACGCAATTTGTTTGCGTGGAACTTGTAAAAACATCGAAACGCCAGTTTGATTGGAGAAAACAAATAATCGCGAGTTAGACTCAATTTATATTGCGGCGGATGACCGATTTTGGCTTGTATCTAGTTTGTACGTTGTTGACCATAGAGTTCATTATGTTATGTACAATATCGTTACAAAAATTCGCTTCCATTCCGTTCCGCCGCGATATAAATTGAACCTTACGACTCGAAAAAATAGTTTCATGTCTAATGTGTAATCGGTCAATCACGAAAATTAAGAAATCCGTATGTAAACGTAGTGTGTAGTGTCGTCTGCACTTGCGTTTGCTTCGCATTTGTCGTTAAGTTTTGATCGGAACACTGTAATTGGCTTACGATTTGTTTACGGCGGTTTTTGCCCCCAAGTTCAACAAATTTAGTAGCAGTAGAGTCTAAAGTGAAAGGGTTCGTCCAGGGACTGCTGCTATAACTATGTTTTGGCACCAAGCAGTAATTTAAGTAAGAATACTTACTGGTCAAATTACAACAGGTAGGTAGTTTTACTTATCTCAGTGGCAGCGCGCGAGTGTTATAGCGTTAACTTACCACCAGGTATAGCTACCCATCTATGAAAAAGACTTATTATACAAAAAACAGCATGTTTTCTATATATGCCCATAAGATGACGCAATGAACATTTTTATGTATCAAAAACTCTTTACCTGTTATTTCAGAGTGGGTTACAAAGTACGGGGCGAGTTCTACTCTCTGTACGAAGCCTGTTTCGATATGAATCTACTTAGCACCTTGTACGTGAAGCATCACGTGTCGCCTACCAACAAGTTCGTACAGCCCGGATCTAGACCCAAATTTATAGGTATGGTAGTCGTCTACAACCAGAAGTTCTAAAGGTACAATAAATGTAGCCCCAAACTGCTATGGACAGGCCTGTCGCTTAACACATTATTTGATATCATGAAACAAAATGTAATAGCTCCAACCACGTTGCCTTCTTAGTACGCTTTGTCGCGGTACAAAGTTGGTCCCTTGTCGCGTGTTGGGTACAAACTGGTACTAGTAGCGAACATGTTTCCATATAATTATATGTACTCGACTACTGTAGGTATGCGCAGACGGAGACTATTCTGTTTCCAAATGCTTCCAATTGACACACACCTATTGCCAAACAAAGTCTTCGATGTAAGTAACTATAGCCTGTGCCAAATAGCATGGAAATAGCGGGTTTGTAGCATCTGTACCCGGGGTAGGTTTAAAGTTGCAATGGAAACCGAATGAACCCAAATGCGTGTATCGTGTGATCCCGGGACCAGTTTCTTGTCAAAAATAATTAAATTTGGTTCGCATCCAGTCCCGGGTTCAGTTGCACCTCGAGAGGTGACATTAAATTTGTATCGTCTGAACCCGAATTTATTTTCGACAGATGTTGGTACATTTTGTTGATTTAAGGGGTGATGAGCTTGTTTCCGAACACTATTCTTAGGAAATATTTTTTTTAAGGAAACCGATTCATGTTCGAAAATGTGTTTTAATGTAAGTACGATTCTTTATACCTACGAGTACCTATAACTCAAAAACTCCCGAATAACATATTATCTAGAAACCGTAGAATAAGTTGTATGGCGGGTATTATGCAAGATTTAAAGGAAAATTATATTGCATATTGTATTCAATTAAATAATAAAGTAAAGATTTGGAACAATCTACCGCCTCCTATTCGCTAAGGGTTGCGAATAGATCTAAACCTTCTCGGTATTGTTTTTATATTATGCCGTCATATTCTTTCAGAGGGCACTGTTTTCGGGAAAATGCGTATGTCTAAGTTGTACAAGTTTGCGCATCAAAAAGCGCAGCTATCTGCCTTACTTGGTGAAGAAATTTCCGATAAGCAACTCACTAAAAAACAGGCAAGTATTACGTAGTCCCAGTTTTAGTTATAACCAATGATCGGAAAAAGGTGTACCACGTAAATAGATACATGTATAGTTATAGCTACAAGGAGCTACCTAGAGTTGTTAACCACCAAATATTAATAAATTACTTTTTCGAATTCCGAATTTCCAGATTGTAAAAAAATGGATAACGGAACTTTTACCAAAGCAGAGAATAAAAAATAACGAGAATGGTCACTCTCCGCCCCTCCCTAAGTTTAGATACCGCACCTCACCCCGCATATTGACGCTCACATTGACGGAATGGCAACAAGGCTGTCAGTTCAGAATATTTATACATGTATCTATGTATATGGAACACCTTTTTCCGACCATTGGTTTTAACATAATGAAATAAAATAACAATCAATTATTTTTATGTGGTATTGACACCAGTGCTGGCGGCGTGCGTAATTCCAGCGTGGTCATGGTAGAGTTTTTGAAATTTGACCAGTCAGATAAAAAGTCGCAATTTAGTCGGTTCTAGTTGCAAAAAACTAGATTTAGTCGATCCGCCGTTCAAAAGATATGGGTTAATGAGTTATAATAGTTATTGTCCACGCTGGAATAAGCTTATTCCATCGGCACCATTTCTCAATCTCGAGATCTACAACACCTAGCTTAGATCATTACACTAAAAAGTCGTGATTTTGTCGGTTTTAGTCGTAAACACTAGATATTTAGTTGTTACGCTGTTTTCAAGTTACTGAGGTGTTTTACTATCTACGCTGTAATAAGCTTATTACGGCGGTCCGGCGGCGCCACAGACATAGATATGTCTATGGGCGGCACCATTTTTGAATCTCGAGAACCACATCTCCTAGCTTAGATCTGAATGCACCCCGAAAAACTAGTGAATTTGTCCATTCTAGTCGCGAAATTTTAGAATTATTGGATATTCAATTATTTTCATTGATAGATAGGTACATTTGCGTACAAAAATCATACTGAAAAATGTGTACCTAAGGAGTCAAGATATCGTAGCGCCCGGATGCAATCAATAATCTGACGCCATCTGTCACGCGATCAAAATGGAATGCCTACTTATGTTTTCCACAGTGGTCGGAATGTGGATGGAAGAGAGGACGTCCCAGAAGGACTTACATTGACCAGATCAGTGATGTCCTCAAATAGGCTGGGATTTTCATACAACGAAAAGGGTAGTTAAAGTTATGTGATGCTAGAAAGTTTTGTATCAGGTGGTGTTCCGTGGTCTCAGCCTACTATCCTGTGGGACAAGGGCGTGAGCTTTATGTAAGAATTTTTATGTAATTTGGAAGTTCGTGTGGAAATGGTGCAATTATAAATGATTTTGGAAAGCAATAGCCCTTTTACTTCCTTGCGCCACGAGAGGCGCAAGCTCTTTGGGTGCGTCGCGAGAGACGCTTGGCGAGTCCCAAGGCCATGTAAACCACTATAGATAAAGCCGGCACTGATTGAAACTGAAAATTTTGGTGGTTCTGGTTCCAGTTCCTCACTCGCGGTCACCTGGCCCCTCGCGCGGACTTCTCGCTGCGCGCGCAGCAACGGGCGTCGTTCCACTACATTAACACAGGACCGCAGTGGCTGCGCGGCAATGCAGGAGACTGGGCTGCTTTAGAAGATGTAAGTGTCAACTGAATTTATTCCCTTAAAGTGGTGTCGAGACGCGGGATTCTTTTAACAATATTTTAATTTGTTTTTACAATATAACATGTCAGCCCCATAAAAAAATACTAGGTAATCAAACATGTATACAAAATCTACAAATTACTGGGTACATGTTGGCTTCGGCAAAAAGGATGGAAACCACGAAACATTAAATGTACGGGAACCAACCTGTGCAAATAAACGTACCAAGATAGGTTCGTCCGAACATACTATACGAGCAAATGATAATCTTCAGGAATTCTACACATTTCGCAATTCGGTGAATTCACCCCTGTCTTGCGTTTATTCCCGTAACACAGAGCTAACCAGAGCATTTTATTTAAGAGTCTCATCATCATCTTATTTAAGAACCAGACTCTTGTCGATGTAACCTCCTCCAAGAGTCTATAATTTTTTAAGAATCTGACTAATATACAATAAAAATGGAAGTATATTAATTTGCTACTCCGCGAACCAAGTGAAGGTTAAATCGCGCAAAATAGCTGCGCTTGTGTTGAATATTTTTTCATGCAGTTAATTATTCAACACAAACGCAGCTGGTTTGCACCGTTTAATGGTGCAAACCAGCTTAAAGCTTCACTGGGTTCGCGGAGTAGCAAAATAATTTACTTCCTTTTTTATTAACATGGACTTCCGCAAAGTAACGCCTGAATCTATTAATTACTTAGCTTACAATAGGTACAACATCACGCCTGTCTCCCACCGGGGTAGGCAGACACCATTGACCTCTACCAGCTGCACTCCTAACAAACTTCCTTCGTCTTCTCCACTACCATCAGCCCTCTTCATACATGCTCATTTGTTCCTGGGCCCTGATTTTAATTCAAATGGGAATCGATTCGATCGGGTAGCCCATCCGCAATATTATACGCCTCGACTCGGAAAAGACGCAGTTTCCGATCGGGAGAGGCAATCAAAATCAAGCTGCTGATACTATTAACCCGGCCTGGATATCTCCAATCTGATCGATAATGGAAGGAGGGGATTTGACAAACTTGACTTTTATGAATTTATTTTACAAAATTTTCCGTTTCGTATCATTCGAGAAACGATGTTGCATGACTAGTATAAGAAAAATTTTTATTTTATTAGTTTTTTTTTATTATTATGTCAAGTGACGGGACGAACAAGTCGTGCGCCTGGTGATAAGCGACACGCCTATCCATAACAGTTACAGTGCCACTCAAGAACTTTAAGATCTAATGGGCATCGCCACTACGACACTCAGACGTTGACAAGTCCCATGTGCCTGTAATTTTACCAGCACCCTTACCCTTCTATATCGAAACGTAGTAATGCTCACATTACTGCGTAAGGTAGTAATACTTCCCTGGACAAACTCTATCACAAGGAGTACATACAAACCATCCAAGGATGCTAAAGAGGCAACTTTGCAAGTCTTGTGCCAGTGTTTTATAGAATATAAGTATTATAGAAATACTTGTGAATCTAGACTTATTGTTTCAGAGCGTCCGCAGCCGAGCCCACAGGCACAATCTGACTCTGACCGTGTACACAGGCACGCACGGAGTTCTCAGCCTGCCGAACGCCAAGAACGTCTCTACACCAATATATCTTGCTAAAGACGACAACAATAATGATATCGTTCCCGTTCCATTGTATTTTTTTAAGGTTCGTTAAATTTTATTGAGGTTGTCGATGTGGACTGTATTACGGTAGTAAAAGGGCAGCAAAGGGTTGCTTGGATTTCAATCCCTGCTACTGTGGACTACGCGGTCGAAAAGGTGGATTCCGACGCATACCGATGGATTCCAACGCATATTGGTGGATTCCAGCGCATATCAGTGAATGCCGCCGCATACCGGTGAATTCCGGCGCCTACTGGTAGATTCCGCCGCATACCAGTGGACTCCGGCGCATACCGGTGGATTTCGGCGCATATCCGTAGTGTCCTCAAGCGTTCTCTTCAATAAATCCGAAGTCAGTCTCAGAGTATAGAAATTTAAACCTTATTTCAATATATATATATATATATATATATATATTGAAAGCCATAACATTGAAAATTGATAAATATTATGTCCTGTGCCTTCCCATCCGTCGGTTTGCGCTGGCCCAACCATTACAACTTGTTTAAGTGAAGCTGTATTTTGACATTTTGCAAAAAATTCAAGCCACGCCCACCTGGGAATGCGCGGGTTGTTGGAGGTCGGCTAGTTCATCAAAACATAGGTTTGATTCTAATGTATTATTCACTTATCTGTCGACATTGATTACTTAACAGCTGTTTTGTTTACACACATCAATTTCGTTAATTACTTCGCGACTTGAGTGTAAATCGGCCATTAAAGTTGTTCGTTTTTGACTATCTTTGCAAATGGTGTAACCCACATTCAATTTTATACAATATTACTTTAAATGGTATACTATGTTTAATAATGAAATATTTTTTATACATGAAAATGGTATATAAATATTTACTTTAGTCATTTAAAGTAATATTTTAGAAAAAAAAATAAAATGTGGGTTACACCACTTTTGCGCTGATATCTAGCGCTGATATATAATCAATAAATGGCGATTGATTTGTTGTAAAACGGTAGGTACCTAAATGTATAAAGTGAGGTATTAAAATCGATTACAAGATTCATATGCAACGATCATGCATAGTTATGAACTCGTGAAATTGATTTTTCGCTTTTCGTTTCGCGAGGCTTTAAATGGCCTCATAATCAGTTTTTTTTTTATAGGTAATCTACGATCCTGTGGGCAAAACAGCGACAGCATTCATCATCATCAACTCTCCTTACATAAATAACAAGATGATATCGGATATGGCGTTTTGCAACGACGTGTGCGAGATGAATCCGAATTTCTCGTGGCTGCGCTGGCGCGACGACGGCGCGTACAGTTTCTGTTGTACCTACAAAGAACTTGCTGAAGAAGTCGAACTTTTACCACGCTTGGATGTTAAGGGGTTGTTTTATTAAAAAAATAATCTATATTTCGTTAATAATAATGCCACATGTGAACACACGTCAAGTGTTTTATTACAAAAATAATACAAACTACATGAAGCAATCATGTATATGTGTTTTATGTAATAGCACACCCCGGACACTCCATACAACGGTCGAAAATTATTTACCTGCTACTACTATATACAGCAAGGCGCTATCTGGACACGCACAAATGTGTGCGTGAAGTGGCAGGGTTACCTATCACTTTCTCACACTATTACGCTACGTGGTCAGAGCGGCAACATAGCGAAAATTCTAACGCGAATCTGTTATCTATGATTATATTAATAGAATCCTAATAATTAAACATGTCTATTAGGTATTTATATCGATATATTACTATATTTTTCATTAATTCACTAACTATAGTAATATTGAAGATTTATTTCAAAAATATATTAAAAGCATGTACATGTACTTTTAAGTTAGGTAACCAAGGTATTTGAAATTGTGTATCCAAGTTTAGTTAATAATTAGATATATTCACTACCTACGTAATATTTGTCGGCAATACGAATAGAAAATTCGAGAACCCTTGTCTACTAGCTCACGAAGTCATGGCGCCTCATTCATTATATTGATATAATAAATCTGTATTTTTTGTACATACATATCTCTGCAGTAAATAAATGAAAAAAACAATAACTGAATGAGTGTCAGACATAAGGTCTTTTACTTACTTCGTTTCATCTTTCGGAAAATGATGATAAACAGCTGTACACAGCACAATTCACAACCATTATAAATAGTAACGTAAAATGATGTTTTATATTAACGTACAAGTTTCGTAATGAATAAATGAAAATTATATTCAAATATCAAAGCCGTCTTCGCGCGAAAACGGCTCGCCGGCAGCCTTGTTGTCGTTCACTCCGGCAATGTGCGGGGCGTGGTGAGGTATCTAAAACTAGGGAGGGGCGGACAGTGTCCGTTCTCTTATTCTTTATTCTCTGGTATAGCTCTGTCGGTCGTAGAATCTGAAAAGTTGTAATTTTACAGATGTGGCCTATTGCACACCTAGGGTGCGATGTTTGCTTATAATGTGAAAGGTTATGGCTGTAGCCATTTTAAAAATAAGCCAAAATAAATAACAAACAGTTTATTGTTTGGTAACTCTTACAAATATAGTCTTATTTACATGATTTACTATTCTCATTGATTTTGATATCTTGTATATTCACTTCTCTTGTTGGGAATGTTGGGAACTTCCCATATTTGAAGTATATTATGGACACCTTTCGACCATATTCGATTTACCGCTGCTGCATTTGCTCTAATTTCTTTGAGAAGATGTAAGCTGTTCGATTCTTACAGTTGGATACATATCTACTACTACACGAGCTATTTTTGGAAAATTATTATCACCCTGTGTAATCCTATTTTCAGTAACGATAATGTCACTTCGTGTAATTGACTTTCTATTTTGATTAATTGTAATACTATTTTGAGTAATGGGCGTCAGATTTTGTTTTACAATAATATTGCTCTGTGCAATTGGCAATCCACTTTGTTTAACGATAATATTACTAAGTATATTTGGCAATCCATTTTTTTTAACGGTAATATTACTTTGTGTATTTGGTAGTGCAATTTGTTGAATAGTTCCATTTTCATTTTTTGGATAAGTAATGGGGAAAAACAGACGTTGGCCATTGGGGGCCTCCATGCTTACAAGGTTATTCACTTTGCGAATTTGCTGTGATGATAATTCCGTTAATGGTAACGAATTCGCTGGAATATGTTTGACTATTAGTGACCGTTTCGGGGGATTTTTTGGGATTTGCCTATTTATATCCGATACAGGTGTAAGTGATTTTAGTTTTTGCATATTGAGTAATTTGTTACGAACACATGATGACGATAGGTTGTCTTTATTAATAATCATAGGTCTTGATATAGTATTAGCTGCATAGAATTTCGACGGTGCTGCTCTCTTCGGTGGAGGTTCATTTTCTTCGGACTCGGTAGATTCTGTGTCCCAGCACTCGTCTAAACTTGACTCCTGGTAGGAAAAAAGAAAATAATTAATTCATTGTAATGTTAAGGAAGAGATACAAGAATAGGTGGTTTATCTAAGGCTGCATGTTTGCAGTAAATGCGTAAAGTCGTAATCAACTTCATGCAGTCGATCTCGCCTGCATGACGTGGATTCGACTGCAAGCAGTTTATGCGTGAAGTCGTTATCGACTTCATGCAGTTGAGGTCTCAAATAACGACTTCACGCATTAACTGCAAACATGCAATTCTCTGTTAGCAGCCTAACCAGTTATAGTTTTTTGAAGATAGAGTATAATGACATTTGCAGGGTTGCCAGGTTTTGTAAAATTGAAAATAGTCATGTAGTTGGCATCGAAAATTTTATCGATAGATTGTGAAAGTAGGTAAAACTTTGCCAAAAGTCTGAATTTTAAATGTTACGACGTTCTAATGATTAATATTATTGCATTATTGTACTCTTTATACTTAATTTGACAGCTGATCAATTAATATGAAAATCAATTTTTAGTCATACACATTTTAACAACGACTTACGGATTTCATTATGTATATTAAATTAAAATGAAAAATTTTAAAATATTTTTCCTATTTATATTTTTATACATATACTGTTAAACTTAGTGGATGTAAGTGTATGAATTTCCGAAAATTAAGGTCTTATTCTTAGGCAGCAATTTCTTACAGGCAACCTCAGGACAGGGATTCAAGGGTGGGAAAGGGCCATATTTTGCATGGCGTTCAAGTCTGTTTTTAAGATAGAAAATGCTAACATTTTAGGCTCTGCCTACACAGTGGGAAACGCGTGATAGGATGTACATAAATTTTAAGATTTTTTTTAAATTTATAAAATATCCATTATACAATTAAAATTCACAAATATTTTTTTACTCGAAATATTTGTCCGAATGTGCTATTTCTCTAAGGTCAATCAATGACTTTTTTATGAAATAAAGACCTGTATTGTAGCCTCGGGAGAGGCGATTTCGACCGAAAGAGGGTCGTCCTCTTTCCCGTGTCCGTGCGTCTGCTTAGAAAGGTTGATTTCGGACGAAAGAGGGTCGTCCTCTTCACTGTGTTCGTGGTGCGGTTCCTCCACGACTTCTTCTTTGATTTCGCCCTCCAGCCTGCACACAAGACCTCTATTTACTCACATGGACATACGCCGGCACATTTTAGCGGAACACAAATAGAATCACAAAATAATAGTGTTTTTTTTTTCAAAAGTCTGGTCGGTTAATTTAATTTTGTTATTTTTGATCTAATTTGAAGTTAAAAAATTAGTTTATAATACGTTCAGTATCATTAATTAATTACAGTATTAAAAATATTTTAGCAGCAGTGAAGCTCCTTGTGAAAGAGTTCGTCCAGGGAAGTATTTGCCACTTTACCTATTTCTGCCGCCAAGCAGGAATGTTGCGTTCCGGTTTTGAAGGGTTAAGGGTGCTGGTGAATTTACAGGCACATGGGACTTGTCAAAGGGTGACGTGCGCCGCGGCAGTGCCTCTCCGATCTTTGCGTTTTAAAGCTCTGAGTGGTACAGCAACTGTTATGGGCAGGCGTGTCGCTTGCCATCAGGCGCACAACTTGTTCGTCCCGTCACTTGGTATTATAAAAAATATCATATATTTAGTACTAAATATTATAGTGATAATGTCAGAGTAAATCTAAAGACTGAGCGTCATAGACTAGACTTTGTTTAGGTCTGTCAGGCATAAAGGCGGTGAAGAGGAAGAGGAAGCCCGCCAGCCGTAACTAGTGTGGCACTACATCGACAGGACCGAATTTCCTGCTGCGTACGGCCATACCGACGACGCTGCTGTACCTGTCACAACTGCATTACTCCACGAAGTACTCAATACTCATTACTCAATACTCAATTCTTTATTGCATTCCCAAAAGTTTACATTTGTAGCAGGTGGACACGCTTAAATTAGAGCTTTGGGACCCTGTTGGGCACACCAATGTGCATAGAGAGGGCAACATTTCACTTACTTGAATTAAATTAAATCAATAAACATTTCAACATCAAATAAAATCTTCAAAAAAAACATGCAATAATTACAACTTATATAAGCATACAATTCTTAAATTACAAATAAAATCTATTAATATTATTATTTTGTCAGTACAATAAATGTCTATGAATTCCATTAACAAAGAAAAAAAAAAACAAATAAAAATAATTAATAATAACAAACATCTCAATATTTTTACGCCTATTATTTATGTATGTATTTCTATTAAGTACAGGTAAGTATATTGGTACATTAATGTAACTTATCAGGAACATATTCCTTTATCATTGAAATATTCGTTTACATGGTAGTAACTTTTACTTACTAATATTTTTTTCAGATGGGATTTAAAATTTGCTGTCGTGAGGTATTTATATGGCTTTTATGGAGTTCGGTAACTTATTATAAAATTTTATAGACATTACAAACGGACTTGATGAATGGAGAGAGATCGTTGATTTTGGTAACATAAGTCTGTTTTGGTGTCTAAAACAATAGTTTGTAGGTACGTCTTGCCTTCTTTTATAAAGATTGGGATAATTTCTGACAAATTTACAGGATTCAAAAATGTAGATACAGGGTAAAGTTAAAATATTGTACTGTTGGAAATAGGGTTTGCAGCTTTCGGTTGCATCAATGTTGGCTAGGAATCTTATCAATTTTTTCTGTAAGGTCAGAATTGAGGGAGACTCGGTGCTGTTCCCCCACAGCATTACACCGTAGTTGAGCCATGCATAGGCATATGCGTAGTAAGTGGTGAGCGCGGTTTCCAAATTAGTTGTTTTCTTTGTTTCGCGAAGTGCATAAGCAAATTTTCCGATTTTAGATCTTAATTTTTGAATATGTGCTTTCCAATTAATATGTGTATCTAAAACTAAGCCAAGCAAGGTAAATTCTTGAACATGATCTAAATGTACATTGTTGAAACTAAAATTAATATTTAAAGAGTTTTTCTGATACGGATAAAAGGCTATTATTTTGGTTTTTTCAAAGTTAATGTCAAGGTTGTGATCTGTCATCCAGTTGGTTGTTGTTTGTAGCATTTTATGGAGTTGTTCATTTACATCTGTATCATTACGACATGTCGTTAGCAAGGATACATCGTCAGCAAATAAGACGCAATGTTCCTTTATAACTTTAGGTAAATCGTTGATGTAGATGAGGAATAGTAGGCATCCAATTACACTGCCCTGTGGGATAGATGCATTAACGACTTTACAGCTAGATCGAAAATGTTCAATTCTACCAGAGTTGTGATCAAAGTTTTCAATTTCCACGAATTGTTTCCTATCTTTTAAATAGGACTCGAACCACTTATGCGCTACACCTCGTATTCCTATTCTGTGTAATTTATGTAATAAGATTTTGTATTGAACTTTATCATAGGCCTTAGTCATGTCTAGCAGTATGCCTACGGCGTACTGTTTTTTATTTATAATATTAAGAACCTCCTGTATATATTTGTAGACCGCTAATGTAGTTGAGCGTTTTTTACGGAAACCATTTTGACAGTCATAAAATATTTTATATTTTTCACAAAATTTGTAAACACGATCACACATCAGTTTTTCGAAAATTTTTGAAGCTGTGGGTGAAAGGGCTATGGGACGATAGTTACTTATGTCATTTTTTTCATTTTTCTTGTATATTGGTTTTATTATAGCCGTTTTTAAAGCGTCAGGGAAGATGCCTTCATTAAATGACTGATTGGCAAGCATGGTAAAAGGTATAGTAAGCTCATCGGCACACTGTCTGAGTAGGGTAGGTGGTAGTTCGTCAATTCCATGGCTGTTTTTGTTTTTCAGGTTTTTTATTATTTTATGCACTTCGTAGCAATCTGTAGGTCTCAAAAACATGGTATTTTCAGTGGGGTGGAGCACAGGGCGGCCGGCTGCCCCGTCACTGTTTTTCTCTCCAATTGAAGCAAAAAGTCATTAAAGAGATTTGCATTTTTTTGAGGGTCTGTCACTACTATATTATCTATTTTTAAGTGTATGTTTGTTTTCTCTTTAATGGTTTTTTATTTGTACGCTCATATATAACATTCCACATAGTTTTAATCTTATTAGATGAATTTTTAATTTTTATTATATATTGTAATTTTTTAGCTACTATTATTGACTTTTTTAAGAGTTTTTCATATTTTTTGTAGTATTTTTTTATTATTTTATTATTATTAGAATGTAACGTCAATATTTTTAGTAACCTTTTATTTCGACAAGATATTTTTATACCTGTTGTAAGCCAATATTTTTTAAAACAAGTCCTAAATTTTATTTTCTTTTTAGGTATACAAGAGTTTAAAGTTTTTATTAATTTATTATGAAATGCGTTATAATTTTCGTTTATATCTCCATTTGGTGATTTAATTTCGTGCCAATTTACATTAGCAAGTTGTAATTTAAACTTTAGTATGTTCGTTTCATTAAACAATCTTTTCTCCATGTTCCAGCTTATTCTGCGTGCTCGTTGAGGAAGATTCATATGTAAGATTGTTCCAATATGGTCAGAGAACCCGAATTCTTCTACAGTGGTTAGTAAGCTGTCGTGATGAAAGTTCGTAAATATGAGGTCTAAGCATGTTGCTGCAGTTTGAGTTACTCGTGTTGGTTGGTTTATATGCTGATTTAACTTGTACTCCAACATTAGTTCCAATAGTTGATTTGTTTTTTGACTTCGTGTTAAAATATTAATATTGAAATCCTTAAAATCTAAAATTTATATAAATTAATATTTCTTCCAATTTTTTGAAAAACACCTCTTCTTCTCTTCTATTCCAATATAATGTAATTAATAGGATATTTTCTTTGGGTAATTCAGTCGCACATAATTCTAGTTTATTTTCTTTTGACATATTTGTTATATCTTCTCTCTCAATACTTTCAAATTGATCTTGAAGCATAATACAAACGCCGCCACCTCCTCGGGTGCTTCGGCAATACGACGCTGCAACCTTATAGCCATTTAATGTTAGTAGTTTAAGTTTTTCTTCAGTAAGCCAGGTTTCAGTGATGCATATAGCGTTATATATTGGGTGCTCCTGTATAAATGATTCCAGTATGTGTTGCTTATTGTAGAGACTCTGGATGTTTTGGAAAAGTAGTTTAAACGGTTGATTTGAAACGGCGAAAAAAAATATCATTATTATTATGAGGGCTGACATTACCTTGTGCACGTTTTGTGTTGTAAGAAGTCTGAGGAGATAGTGGAGTACATCAGACATAAAGCCAAATACACCCTGAGAGTCGAGCGGTTGGAGTCGCGCCACAGCGTAAATTTTAATTCGTTTGTGGTGAGAGTACCGACCGAACATCTGTCGACCTTCATGAAGGAAAAGTTTTGGCCGAAGGGTGTCACGTATCGGCGATTCCGCGGCCGGTTACCTGACACCAGATTGCACCACACGTCGCCGACAAGTGCAATTCGTGTAGATTAGTTAGAAATAGTGTTTTATTATATTGTATGTATGTTATTCCTTAAGGTATATATTATATGAGTGTTTTATTGTATTATTATGTATGTTAGTCTGTAAGGTATGTATTTATGGGTCTTTGCAACCTGAGTACAAATAAAAAATAAATGAAGAGGAAACAGGTATCGATCAATATTAGACATTCCCGATTGATGCTTGAAAAGGCCGGGCGAAGAAAATTAACGACTACTTGGAAATAGTCACACTAACGCGCATGATACAGCAATTGAGCGAGCGTGTAAAGACGTTTTGGAACGAAACGGGAAAGACCGCAAAATCACGCACTCTAACACGCGCCAGTTTCACGCGGTCTATCCTGCGTGATTGCGTTTACACGGACGCTCTTTCCGTTGTAACAAAAACGAACACGAGCAATCACGCGCGAAAGAACGTTAGCTTAAAAAGTTTCAAACAGGTAATCGCACACGCTATATCCTGCACGCTTCTGATCACGAGTGATAGAGTGAATGTGTAAAGGGGGCTATTCAATGTGGTTTAATCACTTTTCAACTTTATACAAAAATTGTATTGTAGGAATAGGTAACACGTGCATTTTGTGCAGCGGTACGTTCTGCTAGTGGATGCACATTATTAAGATCGATTCAAGTGTATACGATCTAACGATTTTTTGTATCGATTCATTTCAATGCGATTTTTAAGTAAATCGATTCTATATTAAGGCGAATCGAATCGTCTAGATAGCACTCTTAATTTAAACAAAACAGTCCCTTTCTGAATCCATATTGAATCATTACTATTTCTATTGGTCTGCAAAAAAAGTAGTTTAGCAACGTCGATACTCCGTCCAACCCTTAGGAGATGGAAAAAAATAAAAGAAAGGACTACAATACACATGTATAGGCTACCCTAACTACGCAATGAACGTGCATACCTAAACAAAAATTTAACGAACAAATGGCGGATTTTTTAGTGTCGTACCATAATCTATCGAAAAGTCATTATTGACTAACAAACATTTAATTAAAGTAGATCAATATTCCATTTGCGAATATTTTAGGTTATGTGGGAATATCCGGGAATGTCACATGAAATTTTGAATTTATTGTTTTGTGTTTACAAATACTCAAATATTACGAAAAGTGAATTTGCACAGAAAAAAATAATATTTGTAATTTGAGAGTATATATAAAAAAGAGAAAACTTTGAAATATAAATCCTATACATTTCCAACCTCAAGATTCATATTTTCAAAGATAAATTTTTAAACAGTTTCCCAAATTGTGTAAGCTTTTTTGTATTTATGCATTGGTATAGAATTAATATCAGTGACTGATTTAAGTGAATCTTTAATACTTCCATTTAATTTTGGAAATAAATGAAAGTAGTAATATTATCAATAATAATATTACTATTATACGTTTATTTAATTAAAACATGGTATATAACAGGAGATGTAACAAGAGACAGTGTTAGTATAAACATGTTTCGCATATATTAAATAGTCAAAGTCAAAGTCAAAGTCAAAGTCAAAGATGATTTATTCCATAGGTAAAATAAATTTACACTTGAAAACGTCACATTTAAGGTACTGCTCGTTCACTACGCTGACCTCCCTGAGAAGAACGAGCAAGAAACTCTAGGGATTGCTCTTTTCAAATAAACTTAAATGCTATGGAATACATTTTGAATCAAATTTGTGTGGATTCTGGAGCCATGTCGTCTTTCCATACATCTTTATCTAACACGTAGTCTTCAATTTTGTAATATGATTTTTCGATCAAAATATTTTTAATGTAGTTTTTAAACTTAGGAAATGATAAACTTAATATATGCTCCGGAATCTTATTGTAAAAACGTATACAGTTCCCCATAAAAGAGTTGTTTACCTTGGTTAAACGAAATCGTGGTACCATGAGTTTGGACTTAGCTCTAAGGTTAATATTATGGATATCTTCTTTCTTATTGAAATTATGTATATTTTTACGGGCATATAAAATATTTGAGTAAATGTACTGTGATGCCACAGTCATGATACCAGTCTCCTTAAACTTTGCTCTGAGAGATACCCGAGAGCCTAGACGGTACACAGAACGAATCGCTCGTTTTTGTAATACAAATATGGTTTGAATATCTGCCGCTTTACCCCACATGAGAATCCCGTAGGACATTATACTATGGAAGTAACTAAAGTAAACTAGTCTAGCAGTACTAACATCGGTAAGCTCACGTATTCTGCGGACTGCGTATGCAGCGGAGCTTAATCTGCTGGCCAGGGACGATATATGTGGAAACCACTGAAGTTTACTATCTAAGGTCACTCCCAAGAAGACTGCTTTATTAACAAGGTCTAACTTTTCTCCGTTTATTTCTATGCTTGGACTAGTCGATTTTACGTTAGGTAATTCAAATTTAACACATTTTGTCTTCTTGGCATTAAGCAATAAATTGTTAGCATTAAACCAATAAACTACCTTAGAGAGGGTATCATTAATACGGTCATAGTTAATGTCATGTCTATCTGTTTTAAAAATCAAGGATGTGTCATCAGCAAACAACACTATTTCGCAATGGTCCTTAACAAAGAATGGCAGATCATTAATATAAATCAGAAATAAGAAAGGTCCAAGTATTGAGCCCTGCGGAACACCCATTTTTACTGGAGAACCCAAAGAAGTTACTCCATTTATGTCTACTTTCTGAATTCTACCGTTGAGATATGACGAGACAAGTTTCGACGCCTTGCCATTTACACCGTAATGTTCCAGCTTCCTAATAAGAGTATTATGATCAACGCAATCAAATGCCTTTGAGAGGTCACAGAAAACACCAATAGCGTTCTGGGACCTTTCCCAAGCATCAAAGATGTGTTTTAGTAACGCTACCCCCGCATCGCTAGTCGATCTACCACTAGTAAACCCGTATTGTTCACTATGAAAAATATGATTCCTACCGAAAAAGGACAGTAATTGAGTTAGCATAACCTTTTCGAATATTTTACTTAAAGCTGGTAAAATTGAAATGGGCCTATAGTTGCTAGGATCAACTTTCCTACCGCTTTTGAATAAGGGAATAACCTTGCTGTATTTCATTAAATCGGGAAAAACACCTTCGTCAACGCACCTATTGAAAGCTACAGCTAACTGTGGGGAAATGAGATTAATAACTGAGTCTATAACTTTAGTTGATATGCCCCAGAGATCTTCAGTTTTTTTAACATGTATTGACTTAAAAGCTTTTATGATGTCTTGTGGATTAACATGACGAAAATTAAATAAACTGCCACAAACGTTAACATTTTCCTTTAGGAGATCAATAGCAAGTGAAGGGTAGGAATTTAATGATTTTGTAGTGTTCACAGCAATTTCCGAAAAGAACGATTCAAAAGCTTGGGCTACTTTATCTTTAGATTTTATAAGTTTGCTGTCTAATTCTAAAACTATATCTCTATCGTGTAGTTTAACCCTGCCTGACTCTTTATTTATTATGCTCCAAATAGCATGCAAATGTCTGATTATACTAAATTTGTATATGATGACAATGATTATAGTCAATTGACTACTATTGGCCGAGCACCTTTGATTTGTGCAGAAAAATCGACACTTCTCCGAAGTGAGAAAAGTAGTCAAGAGCGACTGCGAGTTGTGACAAGCCACGTCAAACGAGCTCTATACACGTTAGCGCTCGCCTTCACTCGGTCAGCTAGGCGAATGACACCGAACGATGGCAAGGCAAGGCAAGTAGGCTGTCTATTCGTTGGTATTGGCCTTCACCCGGCAACGTTAGACCAACATGGTCTTTGTATTGCTGGGTTTATAGAATAAGAATTTTTAGTAGTTAGTTTTAGTAGTAGAGTTGTCAGTGGGAAAAAATCGGAAACGAGTGGATAATTATGCTTTCAGGGACTGAGAATGCCTAGTAAATGAGTCTTGTTTAATCTAAATTAAATATAAAATTATTTACCAATTAACCTAATGATGGAATTGCATTATCATGCAATCTAGTTGCACTCAAAGTTGTGTTAAAATTTGACCCTTCAAAATGAAGCAAATAAATGAAGATGGTCTTTGATTCAATGTTTATATTCGGTACTATTATACGGCGGTAAGTTTTCCAACCATTCTTTTTTCTTTTTGATTTGTAGGTAAACTTGAAACAGTAAAAATAATAATAATAAAAATCTCGTAGTGCATTATTTTAATAACAGAATATCGATAATATGTACGCTTCCAAGAACAACACTATCTCAAAATAATCGTTAACAACATTCATCAAAATATACAAACAAACAGGCAATCTGAAGAAACCAAAGCAAAATTGGGCAAGATTTATGAATAAACTACTTAAATATGTCTAATTACATGAGATATTTGGGCTTTTGTGTGATTTATAGACAGAAAAATAACACGTGCCTGTAACATGTGACATTCGGTCGATCTTCGCTTTTTCAAATGCCACATCCCGTAATGCTGCAGCGACGAATTTTTATTAATACTTAATTGTTCTTGTTCTCACTGTCAATATTATTATCCATTTAATTACAATACATGCGAATAATTCAATAAAACACTTGGAAAAACATTTGTTTTGACATTTAATACTTCCCTTTGACCACCGTATCATGTACCTCATGTACTGCGAAATGGACACGGTTGGCATTTAAGATGACGTTACGTATTTTCGATTCCCGTGTTTGACACAGACCAATGCAATGCTACCTCTTTTGGCTTAAGACGGCACACAAGAGTTAAACAAAGACAATAACATGTTTTTGTTTTCAACGTCGAAATGCATCATATACATAATAACGTCTGATTTGTATATGTCAACATAATGATTTGTATATGTTCTTTAGTTTCCATAGCCTAAGATCCAACGATTTGTTTTACTTTTGACAACTCGAATTGTAATCAATTAATGATGTCCTAATGCGTTTCCGATTCGATTTTTTATAACAATCGGTTTTATTTCTGGAGAAGTTTTAATCGTGAATGTGAGCGTGTTCAAAAAATAAGATAACGCTGCCGCGTTAACAATGTCTATGGTGAGTTGCCGTGAAATTAACTTTAGAAGCGTACTTACCGGTCGGAGTGGTCAAATAGCGGGACGATGGAGTCGACCAGCAGCGCCTGCCGGAACAGACGTAGCATCAACTGCACTTCGCTCTGTACAATTCAATTAAGAGGCAATGTGTACGCTTCTATAATAAGACTCCGGTTGATTAAATTTGTATTGAATTAATATTCAATTATTTTTTGTGAAATTTCTCCACTAGTTTGTCATAATTATTAATAGAAAGATCGAACACTGAGAAAAAAATCGATCCGCCGGATTCGAAGCGACGCCTTCTAGCAAACCGTATTAGACGCTATGCCAACTAAGCCATGGAACGAACCAGCTAATTTTTCTATGTGCTTGTTTGTCGGATCTTTGTATTTGGTTTTCAACGACTGTTTAGGCGTAGCGCCATCTATGAGAAATATATGAAAGTATTTCGTCATCCAGTTAGGTAACTTTACAGCTACCAGCTCTGCGAAGGAATGTTTTCTAAGTGTTCCATCTTTGTATAACAATTATTTCGAATGATGTTCAAAATTTGCTATTTACGACATTTACAAAAAGTTTATACCAAAGGTCTATTATGCAGCTTCTCGTATAGTTTAGTCGATCTAAGATGTTTGAAATAAATATTGTAATGATAAATGTATTCAAATGTACATTTACAACGAGCAACCCTTAGAGTTTCCCGCTCATTCTTGTCAAGGGAATCTGCCTTATGAATGAGCAGGGTTTAATGAATATGACGGTTTCAAGTGATGATTTGCTTATCTACGAAATAAACATTATTTGATTTTGAATCACCACAAGCAATTTAAGCAACTTTTGTCTCACAATGAGAAGCAATAACATGAAAATATTTTATTGTTTATTTTAGTAAGTACGCTTGCGTATATTGTTCCGTGACTATACACAAAGTCTAACTGAAAATCAGAGAAACGCATTTCGATTAACAGCAAATAGTGAATTAGCAAAGAGAAGGGGCATTACAATGAACTCTTATTACAGTTCAGTATAGGTTCGTAACGACAAAAAAGCGGGATGGCGATATACACTTCATGTAGCGCTGTCTCACAATGATTTATTTTAGGTCCTAAACTGAATCTTCATATCATTGTAAGGCCCCACGGGTAATATAAGGGAAGTTATTATTGAAATAGTGACCCTATTGTTACTGCAGCTGACACTACACAAAGTATTTTTATACTTAGTGTATTTGTTTATGTTTATGTAAATAATCTGTTTTAATTTTAATTTTTGTTTTGTTTGTGATTTTTAACTGCCTTCAAAAAAAGTCGATTCGACTGTATTTTTGTTTTTTATATATTTTTAACCAATTTTGATTATTCTTTTTTTTTTGGAAAAGGGGTAGTATCTCAGCATTGGTCCCATTTTAATTTGAAGAAAATATTCCATCTCTATGGGTGGCAAACTGGGGGATGAATCCCGTTTCGCGCACTTTCCGGTAACCGATTTCAATAAATCTTGGCAAATAGAAGTGATTCCAGGAACTTTTGAGGTCGGTTTTTTAATACTCTGTACTGAGATTATGTTTTATAAATATTTAAGTGGCTGACGTCACCGAGATGGATGACGTAAATATTAGATAGATAAATACGCGTAAATGCTTTTATTCATTTTCCCTTTGTTTCTTTTTTTTTTCAATTAAATTCTCTTTCGTTGTATGTATCACTTGAGTTAGTCAAATAAATTTTTGATCGAAATTTGAAATTGACCGACTTCCAAAAAGGAGAGTTTTCAATTAGACTGTATTTTTTTGTGTATGTCACGCAATTACTCCGACATTAAAATTTTGTGAACCGAATTCATGAATTCTTTTTTATTGAAAAGGGGATACCTCAATAGAGGTCCCAGTCAAATTTGAAGACAATACTCCACTTCTAAAAGTGGCAAACTAGGGGATGAATCCTGTTTATTGGATTTCACCCACTTTCCGTTAACTGATTTCAATAAAACTTTCTAGCTCTTTGTGAAAGAGATCGCCCAGGGATGTACTGCTCTGCGCTCGATGGCTCGATGGCACTATATGGGGCTGGCGTATGGTCTGACGCCCTTACGGAAAAATATATCGCACTCCTGAGGAGATCTCAGAGGGTGATGGCGGCCGCGGTTATCAGAGGATATCGCACCATATCCTATGAGGCGGCGTGCTTGTCAGCGGGGTCTCCTCCTTAGGATTTGTAGGCGGAGGTCTATGCTGCCATGTATCAATGGCGCATTGACCCCCGTCTCCGTGTCGAGGATCCCACGCTGGAGGAAGTGCAGGTATACAAGTTTCATGCGCGTCAGTCCCTGCTTAGAAAGTATAGGGAGCGCCTGGTCCAACCCAAAGCCGGGAGCAGGACCGTGGAGGCTATCCGTCCGGTTTTTGAAAACTGGATGGACAGGGCGCATGGGTCCTTGACTTTCCGGCTGGTGCAGGTGCTTTCCGGGCATGGATGCTTCGGAAAGTACCTGTGTCGTATAGCCTGAAGGGAACCGACAACCGAATGTCTGTGAGTGGTGTTTCCCCAGCTCCACCCCAACGGGAAAAGGCCCTCGGCCGAGGGCCAGCGCCATCGGGACCGCGGAAGAGTGCGAAAGCGTTCCCGTAGTCCCGGCAAAAGGTCGTGGGGTTTTAGTCGGTAGGAGTCCGACATAATCTCCCTATTGCTCCCGTAGCAGAGAGGTACCCATGAGGATTTCCTCACGTAAAAAAAGGCTAAAACTGCTACCTTACCCATTTCTGTTGCCAACATCGAGTATATAACCAAAAATAGAGAAGAAGTGTCATTTAATTTGTTTGAAAACTAGTCTGCCATATCATTACGGTGACAACTGCGCCCCGATAGGCAAGCCCGAATTCGAAACAATTGACGGGTCAAATGTTTCACTTCAAAACGACCAATTTAACTTGAGCTTTGCTACAATGGACGAAAATTGAAAAATTACCTAATTTAATATTTAATTACCGATGAATTAATGTGATTCCATTTGTTTTGTAATTAAATGTTGTGCTGTTTTTCCCACACCACCGAATGGAACACCCCCTATTGTTAAAGATATTAGCTTTAACAGGTAAGTTGTTGGCGCTGTACTATTTCAGCTTTCTAATTTGTGATTTCAGCGCAAACGAGAGTTGATATTTAAAAGTGATATAACGCCCATTTACCTAATGAATTGCCAGACATGGATGGTCCTTATTTCGTCTCCATTTCTGGTTATATACTTGATGGCCGCCAAGCGGTAATGTGAGCATTACTGTGTTTCGGTTTTAAAAGGTTTACCTTTAGGTGCTGGTGAAATTACAGGCACATGGGATTTTTCAACTTATGTCTCAGGATGACGGGTGCAGTGGCAGTACCTCTCAGATCTTTGTGATTTAAAGCACTGAAACGAACGAAGTGATAATGGACTCACGACGTCCTTGGTGCCAGGCGACCTGAGCACGTAGTGCATCCGGTGCGCGCCCTTCGCCTCGCACGCGCCGCACAGGTCGAAGTCGGGGCACTGGACGCACGAGTACCGGAACCCACTGCGGGAGATATTGTGGATTTATTATAATCGCAATTTACTACATATTTGTTGCAGTAAAAGTCTAATAATTCAACTAAAGTTAAATAAATATCGTTAGTAATAAATAAATAAATAAAATAAAATTCTTTTAAATTTTTATTGAATTGATATTCAATTCTTTTTATATTAAATTACTGCACTAATTTGTTATAATTATTAATACAAAGATCGAACACTTTGAAAAAAGTCCTTCGATCCGACCGGATTAGAACCGACGTGTGCTAGCAAACCGTGCCAGAAGCTATGCCAACTAAGCCACTGAACGAACCAGCGGACCTCACGATTTTTTCTATGTGCTTGCTATCGGATCTTTGTTTTTGGTTTTTCAACGACTTTTTAGCCGTAGCGCCATCTATGAGAAATCTATAAAGGTATTTCGTCACCCTGTTAAATAACTTTACAGCTACCAGCACTGGCTAGAGATGTCGCTATTAACTGTAATTTAATTGGTATTGAATTAATATTCAATTCTAAGTGTTCGATCTTTGTATTAATAATTATAACAAACTAATGGAGTAATTTCACAAAAAATAATTGAATATCAATTCAATAGAAATTTGATTCTTTTTTTGTTAAAAAGAGGGTACCTCAGTATTGAACCCATTTAAATTAGAAGGAAATATTCCACCTCTAAGGGTGGCAAACCAGGGGATGAATCCGATTTCGCGCACTTTCCGGTTACTGATTTCATTAAAACTTTGCAAATAGATGTAAATTCCACGAACTTTTAAAGTCAGTTTTTTTATATAAAAAAGTTAATAGGGAAGTGTTATATATATGCCTACAGATTACACACGTACAATAGGCGCCTAGACGTACGTCGTCGAGTTGCGGACACCAGCCCGTTACACCAAGTACCAAGTATGCCTACGCAGATTTGCTCGATTTTTTAATCGTCACTGTCGTCTGTTAGCGGTCTATAATATGAAGGTTAGTTGCTCTGATCCCAAAGTAAATAACTAAAGCATTTATGTTATGGACCCGAGACAGCAGTAGAGCTCCTTGTGAAAAAGTACGTCCAGGGTAGTACTGCCATCTTACCTATTTCTGCCGCCAAGCGGTAATGTGACCATTACTGTGATCCGGTTTTGAAGGGTAAGGGTGCTGGTGAAATTACAGGCACATGGGACTTGTCAATTTATGTCTCAGGATGTCGGGCGCAGTATCAGTGTCCGTCAGATCAAAGGTCTGAGTGGCACTGCAATTCTTATGGATAGACGTGTAACTTACCATCAGGCGCTCGACTTGTTAGCCCCGTGACTTGAAATTATTATATTAAAAAAAGACAAAATAGAAAAGTTAGTTTTCCTTCATTGACCCGGGCGAGGATCGAAACCGGGATCTCGGAGATGGCGCCATATGAAAACCGATGCCGATCGTCTGTTGCTTACACATTTGCTCGTTTTGTCCGATCACAAATGCTGATCGCCAAAACATCGTACCATTAATGTGTAGAGGTGCCTAATTGAAAAATAATAATAATTCTATACATAAATAAATCAGTGTTGCTTACCCTTTTATAATATTTTCACATAAATTGCATTTTAACTCGTCCACTTCATTTGTAGTTTCTGCAATAGAAGAATTGCCATTAGGTACTAAGTTTGTTTAAGGCGATTTTGTATTTTACCGCCTCTCACGTGACGCAATCTGCGCGCTTAAAATTAATGTGAATAAAACAAGAACAGGCGGAGAAAATTTGACACAGATCCCATGTTGACAAGCGCCCAATGGCGACAGACGAGGCAGCGGGCGGCGCGGCGCGCCGTGGCGTTAAACCGCTGGGCAATTTTCAAGTTTTCAGATAAATGTGAATTATAATAATAATAATTTTTTTTTTAATAATAACGCACACACTCAACTGAATAATTCTATACTACAAATTTCGATGTAAAAAAATCTATTTTAGACGAAAAAAAGGCCAAACGATATCGACCTTCCAATCCTGTGGATTCTCACTACTAAGGATGTAAATTACGACACCATTTTTTTGTATCGATTTATATCAATGCGATTTTCAAGCGAATCGATCCAACAGAAAAGCAAATCGAAAAAACAACTTTTGTAATAATATCACAAAATTTTAACAAAACTCTATACAAATATTTAGTTCTAAATAGTTTTTGCCGTCGATTTCGGGCGTTAACGGGTTTTAAATTTATTTAAGCCGTTAACAAAAGTTAACAAAGCGCCGGGTTAAAACTAGGACGCCTGCCCATCTCAGGATAGGGTAGCTGCAGTGGTTCCCGAGACTGTTCTTTGTTCGTATCTAGTTGCACGTTACAATATTTACATAAGTCCATGGGGTATCTATTCATACAAATTAACTTTAGTACAGGGTCAAGAGCACGTCAAACTTGACACTTAAC